>NC_140596.1:31474667-31784667 GCF_057381915.1 Diplotaxodon limnothrissa
TCTCCTTTAAATCTTCCACTTGATGGTTTTGCACCAGATGACACATTTGTTGCTTCCATATGAGTGCAAAACATCTGCAATGTAACAAGGCAGCCATTACATGTCAGTTATTGGTCGTTTACTATGAATGTAAGTCTGAAACAGCAGTCTGATAATTTGCAGATGATACAATGATACGCTGAATAATCTTTACAAAGTTATTTAAAAATACTTCTGAGATGTAATTATTTTTTTTTATTTTATTCCATGGATAACGTGGCCAATAACTAAGAGCTGAGACATTGCCTCTGAGTAACGCTTTATAATGACATTATACACTTTTAAACTCCTCAGCTGGAAACGGAAACATGTTGTTAACGTATAAAAGATAGAATGAAAGTCACGACCCCTCCCCCAGTTAAAAAAAACAATCTAACTAGTTTGATCTTTTACGTCATGTTTTTAATTTCCGTTATCTCTGCACGTGCAAATGAACGAGCCGCGCTGTTCTGAGCGTCTGCGAGGGGAAAAAATAGCCACCGTGTAATCCCCCGGCTGCTGTAAACAGTTAGCTAATAGGTAAGCTCAACCCACCTCACACTCGGACTCACTTGTGAAGACGCTGCAGCTCAGCCCTATTTCCCTGCTTAAGCTTTAATTATTGTGGCGGGAAACTGGGTGCTTTTGTTAGTTTGTCGTGGAAAAGCATAAAATAAAAAAATGAATTTGACGAGAAACACCACTAAGACCTGAAGAATTTAGTGGAGCTACTGGAAAACAACAGAGGAAAAAGCGACAGCAGCCTCTGAGCTACAGGTAGGAAACCTTATGTAAATCGAGCTAGCGAGAAAAAAACAGCAATGCTTCCGGAAATGACTTAAAAAAAATGCACCCGTGATGCCTTTAGGGATTCACTGAGGAATTTAGAGATGTCGATGGTCTGTATGAATAGTTGCTGGTCGTGGAGTTTACCAAAATTTACTTTTTTTGTTGTGTTTTAGTGCCCCTTATAGCCTACTGCATGTCTATTTGTATTCTAAATTTGAACGCTTTCTGCTTTTATTTTGAAGGGCCCCGGTTATTCAGATATTGTCTTGTTTAGCTTCACGTCGTTGCTGCTTTCGGGAATACTGTAAAAGCGGCGTTTATTCCAAGTCAGGCGCTGAACATGCGGATATACTTCACGAATATAATGTGAAATCCTTGAAGTAGCCACTTAAATTGAAAAATATAAGTAAAATATGAAGTTATTTTCAAAACGTGTTTACAAGCCCATAATCATCATGTTTATTACTACTAAAACTGAAGGTGCTAGTGGCCTATCGATTTGCCACGACATACCTACACTAAACAAATAAATTATTAAATGGGCTACTAACTAGAAGTAACTAGAAACCTTTCAACAAAGCTATTAATTTCCCCTTCCTCCTCTAATCCCATTAAACCAATCACTCTGCTCCATTAAGTCTTAGGTAAGATGGACTTTTGAAGGGTTGTACTGCTTTAAAAACATACTTCTGTCATCAAAGGTTGTTTTGAGGTACTTGCACAATGGGGAGGGTTTCTTTTTTCTTTGTCTGGTCTCAAGCAGTGTAGGCCAGAGTCCAAAGGCTGTACATGTGTTTCATAGACGGACTGATTCAAGGACACAAAGAAAACGAAAGAAAATAATAATTATCCCGTGCCATGTGATGCACCAAAGCTCTGCAAACAAATATCCCTTGGGTTAGCGTTTTTCATGAGTAAACTCTTGGTTGACTTGCTGTACATGAGAGAAAGCTCCTGCTGGCAGCTTCAATGTCCCTATAAGAGGAAGTCACCTTCAGCGTTTGTAGACACATTAAACCTTTTCTCCTGCATATCCACTGTAAACAACCCAGATGGTTTATTACTGACGCATCTAATCAGAGACAAAGTTCTTGGTTTAGTAGCCTCAAAAATGAACGTGACTTTAGATTGTAAAAGAAATTTGGAGGTATTTTCCTTGGTGCACTGGTCTACAAGGAAGCGAGAGGTGGAGAGAGCGCAGGGACGACCTCGGTGATGAGCAACCTTAACAAGATTAGAGTTTATTGGATTGAGGGATGTCTTGTGACAGCAAAAAATGTCCAGACACAAAGAAGGACATGGAAGAGGAGAGGTGAAGAGAAGAATGGCTTTCAACTGAAAAACATTCATGCAAGAAACAAAGAAAGTGAGACAGAAGGAATGAAAGTTGGCCTAAAGAAAGGCCAAAGGTTAGAAGAGACCCCAACCTTTAGTTTATACATGTGTGTATTGTCTTTATGAGCACTGGCGTAAGATGATAGGTGGGACGCTGCTTTGTTAGCTAAGTTTGAGGCTCAGTGTGTTTAATGAATGGGCCATGTATTGTTTGGCCTCATAATCGTGGTACAAACTCTAAGTTACAGCAGCGTTGACTCCCTGCCCAGCTCCAACAGCAGACTGAAGTATTCATCACAATGCATCACCCTGTTTTGTTGAGAAAAATGCAAAACTTATACTGTTGGAATATTTAGCCAGCTCTGTATTAATTATGTATTCATTCGTGGCTCCATGGGGACATCCAGCCATCTTTGTGGAGGCAGAGCACGGGTAGAAGAGGAAGCCTGTTAAATCATTTTATATGAACTGATTCTTATCTGAACCGCGTCATATAAAACTGAAAAGCAGCAAATTCGCTTTGTCATTATCTCATGAATTATGAGCTTTGAGAGCGTGTTCCTTCACATAAACAGACTACGTATTGAACTTTCTCATCAAAAACAGGAAGGATTCATTATCAGATAGCTTCGAATGATGCGCCTAGTCTTGAAATACTGTGACAGAGCTCACCAGGCTGCTTCTTTTTTCCAGCAGCATTGGAGTTCAACATAATGAATGAGTGTCTCACCTCTTATTTACCTAAGAAACTGGTCAGCCTGGTATATTTTGTTTCAGTTTGCTCTCCTGGATGACATGAACAGTCCAACTTTAATCAGAGGTTTAAGTGCGGGCAATAATTTTCCAGACAGACATGCTAATATAGCCAGATGACTGTGAGAAAATCACAGGTTGTGGTGTATTTGACGCAGCATTCATCGTCTACTTCCAGGAAACCCACTCAGACTAAATAAAACCTATTTTAGATGGCCTAAACATCCTCACGGTCAAACTCACAGCGATATAAAGTTGGTTTATCTCAGGGCTGTTTGTCTTGGTCATTATGATGCATTTCTATAGATGTTTTATACAATGTCTAGACTGTAAGCCCGCAGCTTGTGAATGAGTTAGTCTTACCTCATGTGAAAAGCAAATGTGAAAAAGAATTGCAGCTGTTAGGTAAAAGGTCCATTTATCTATGTATCCACTGAGTCAAGTTTATCTCTTTGCAAGCTGATTTTCAGACTACAGCAAAATGAATTGAAACAATAACAGTGTGTATTTCTTTTCAAAGTAGGCCAAATAATATATAAAAACATTTAAATAAAGATGCAGAAACCTTCACTTTTTGCATTAAACTTCTTTGGGTTTTCACAGCACCATATCTCTTTGGAGTAACATTTACCCATATTTTGTAAAAAGCCTCTGTTCTGCAAATGCACAAGTCTCACACATTGGTTTTTTTCTTTTTAATTATTAAAATAAACACTGTTAAGTAAGCACTAATTCAAGTCCTTTATATGTTGATTCTGAAGGCAAGGCAAGGCAAGGCAAATTTATTTGTATAGCACAATTCAACAACAAGGTGATTCAAAGTGCTTTACAGAGACATTAGAAACAAAAACAAATAAAAAGCATGATTTAAAATTGATTAAAACAAACAAACTAACTAACTAAACACACACATTTCACACCTGTTCGCGCGATCTGAACCCTTATCGTAAGGGGAGCTACCAGTCCTTCTGTGGACGAGCTAAAGAGGAAAAAGTGTACAAAAAGAAGTGAGCTTTATGCAAATTCACGGTAATACAGCATCTGGGATCAAATACTGCTCCTGAATCCTTTAAACTCTGCTTAAAGACCCCACATATCCTATACTTATGTATTCAGCCTTTCACCTCCCATTTAGTCCTCTGTGATCACAGACAACAAGTCAGATGTAACCTCAAGCACCAGACAGACAGCTATTGTTTGAACAGGTCAGCGGCTGACGCAAAACTTCTGCCTTCTGGCCAATTAGAGATAATATACTGGAAACTGCATGCAGGAGCCATATCCATCAGCACCTGTAATTAAACCAGAGCAGGTGGTAAAGGCTTCCCCTCTCCCAGAGGTATAGCACAGGGCAAGCATGTGTTTGTGTGTGCATGTGTGGAAAAAAAAAGATGTGCAGGTGAGGGAGGAAACAAAATAGATGGGCTAGAGCTTTTCAGGTGAAGCTGTTATGTAGGAAAAGCACAAACACTACAAGGGTAAAACCTTTTTTTGTGTACCCAAAGACTACCAGACAGACTGTGGACTACTAGGACAATTAAAAAATGAATTACAATTTTATTTAAAAATATATCCAAATTGGGGAAAAAGGAAGTGAACACATTTCAAATGAATGTGATGTTGAACTTTGAGGCAAAGCAAACTGCAATCAAAATGAGTGACATATAGTTACAGAGATCTTTATTCAGTCGGTGGGAATGAGAGCAAGGCAGTGCTGAAATTTCAAATTATACAATAGGTGTATAAAATAGGTGGGGGAATACATAAACACCCATTTCGACAAATATATATGTAAAGGTATATTAAAAAAATTATGATTCTACAATTATGCTGGTCATAGATAGACATAGGAACCTAGTGAATGCACAAACTGGAAAAAAGTCAAACGTAAAGGATAAAAAGTATTAATAAATAAAAGCTAAAATCTTTAAAAGTAACTAAAAGGTAAAATTTGTAGCTAAAAGTAGACCACTGACTTAATGGAAAGGATTAACAAATCAGCGGTGTCAGCTAAAAGTAGACAAATGTTAGGAGACAAACTATTGTGTGAATGCCTTTCAGCATTCACACAATTACGTTAGAGGCTGACGTAGCTCCCATGAAGCCATCCACTGGTTTCTGAAGTCCCACGCTGGAGCTGTAAGAAGGTTAAAGGCACTAATGCATTTTCTTAATTTGTCAGACCTCGAAGCTACTTCCATGTTTTATAGTGTCTATGGAAGTAATGTTTACCTGAAAGTCAGAGATAGTCACAGTCAGAACTGCTAACTGCTAAGGACTGTTATACTGTTGATGCACTGTTTTGTTAACACCTATTTAAAGTACTGGATAAACCCTTGGACTAGATGAAAGCCACTAGATGCTACTTTAAGTAGATTGCACCCTTAGTCACATGGTAGCTGCACATGTTTGATTTAGCCGTTTTTAATGCTAGAGGCCCTTCCTGACACAAGGCCTTGCAAGATGCAACCCCCCCCCCCCCCCCCCCCCCCCCCAAAAAAAAAAAAAAAAAACCCCACAGATTAACAAATCAAACTGTGAACCACTTGAAAGTCTGTAGTTTTAAAAGGTTGGGAAATATTTAACAGGTGAAGTCAACCAGATATGTGCAACAGATTTAAAGTTGAAATTGTAACTAAAAAGATTACATATGCAGGTAGGCATATAACAGCTGAAAGTTGATCAGACATTTTACTAAAAAGTTCTCTTTGTATGAACAGTTGTGTTAAATCCCATGCAGCATCAAATGAAATATTACAGGTCACACTTTTTAAGGGTACTTATTCATCTCAAAATGCTGTGACGAATGAAGTTTTTCTAGTTTATTTTAAGTGGTCTGATGAATCATCTATATTCATTTGCCTTTGGAGCCTCATTATAGATGGAGATTGTGAGGCGTGTTTGATTGTTTAAAGCCATTTGCTGCCATCTATTCTGAACTGCGTGCACACCAATCTCAACGAGCCGTTAAAATGACTCGAGCCTCATTATACATCACAGTAAACACTGAGCTGAGATTTGGTTCTCTCAGCGTTTCTGCTGAATCCACGCTTTACCGAGCCTGGTGTGAATCACGCTTTGCCCGGCTTGCTGTCAATCACAGCCTGCGAGGAGATATTGTTCTGAGCAGCTCACGCACAACCAATGGTCATATTCATGGCTTCTTCTTCTCCTTTTCTCATCCGAGAAAAATTAATTTCACGTCGCACGTGGCGCTGAAAAGTGTATAAAGTGTATTTTTTAAAAATGTTTGAGTCAGCTCACAGCAGCAGATCAGGTCAGCCATCTGCACAACCTCTGGGGTGCTCTGCTTCATTGTAGACATCTGGGAGAGGGTACAAACTGACCCAGTTTACACAAGCACAAGCACACAGATTTATTTCGCTAAGTAGATATTTTTAATGTAGTGCCAGTGAGCTGCGTCAGACTTTGAATGTTGCATCACCTCTGTGTTGATTTTGAAGACAGAGTCCACTTGTTTGGCCCATAAAGTTTTTGGGAATAGCTCACTTTAAAGTCAAACACGGAGGCAAAAACAAACCATTTCTTTTACACGTCTACATGGAGATCGAGCAGAGAGGTTACCCGCTGTTAACACAGAGCTGTGTGTTTGTGTATCCAGGGCCAGGAGCATGACTGAGCAGCAGGAGCAGAGTGAAGAAATAGGCCTGCTTTCAACGCAGGACCTGGACCCCTCCAAGGACGACGACACACACGGCCACTTCAGGCAAAGCTTGCACACACAAACACACGCTGCTCCGCCACACTCTTTCCATGTTTTTTTTTTTTCATCCCACACACCATCTGTATCCTGTGCACGGTCACGGGTGTCAGCCCTAGGAGATTTATTTTCACAGCACTTATTTTGTGCTTTTATTTCAGCTGTATTTGATGTCAAACAATGGTCAAACACGCATACATAAGGATAAAGAGACTGCAGACAGGATGTTTTTTCTCTTCTCCCTTTAGGGTCTTTAAGAAGATATATGTGCTTGGGAGGCATGCTATAGTTATACTCGTAATAAAGTGCTTTAATCTAATGCATCATGCTTTTTGTGAGTATTCATATGGACATGTGTGTGCGTGCATCTGCAGATATACTGCATGTGTGTGTTGGTGTGTTATATAAGAAGGATTGAAGGCAGGAGCAATGTAATCTTGGGGGAATCTGCTCTGGGATGGGATTTAGCCCTGAGGTACGGACTCAGGGACTTGAACACTTTATGCACGTTAGCTTAAACTTGTAGCACCTCAATGAGCGGTGCGTCTATATTTGATCCACTTCCTGTGTGTAGCTCACTTCAATGCAGCTCTGTTCCAGCATGCAAATATTTACAGACTGTTTCTAAAAGATAGACTTACGCCGTGGCTCTAAAGTAAAGCCAGTGCAGAAGAGCCTCTGACTTCTCAGAATTTATAGAAATGTATGAGAAAATGACCTGAATTCCCCCTTCAATTAATACCTCAGTAGATACTAATGAGTTTATGAGCTCTGTTGCTGACTTTGAGACTTATTTAATACAACATGATATTAATTTAGTAAAACACAGTCCCATAAAGAATCAAATACTTGATAAAGCATGATTTTAGGCATGGCTACTTTTCGTTGTTGTTGTTTTGTTGTTAGTCCAACAGCTCTTTTGGTCTCAACTATAACTTTCATTTAGTGCCTAGCTCCGAACTGTTAAATGTTCGTGGTGCTAGACATTACCTGGTGTTTATCATTGTAAGTTGATTAAAAGTTAATAATAATTTAATGTAACTAAAGAAGTAATTGAACTTCTTTAGTTACATTCTGTAAAACCAAACGTTCAAAGGGGCTAAAAATCCACGAATTAGTAGATATTTACCCATCTAACCTCTTTTATTGTACAGAATCATTTGTTTGAATGCTCATACAGCTCATACAGATATATATTTTTAGTCATTTCAGTAATTGCTGCACCAGTAGTTTTTCTATTTCAGTTAAAATTAGCAAAAGCAAAAAAGGATTCAATTGAAAGCAAAGGATGAGTTATTTTATTATTTTATTACTGCACTATTGTAAAGCAGTGAGAATTCTTATTGATTGTAGTGTGCTCTACTGATTTCTGTGTGAAATATTTCAAATGAACGCAGATTTTCTCAGGACACGCAGGCAAAAAAATTCACGCGTTCTTTACTTTTCCCACTTGTGTGACCTTATTCATTTCCCACTCAGAACACTTTGATTTTAAACTCCCGATCATTCTCGTGGACACGTGTCATTTAGAGACGTATTCTCTCAGTGCTCCCAGTCCCAGTTTCCACTCCTCCAGCTAAATTATTGACTGCGAGTCCACTGCCACACTGGCCACCGATGGGAGGTGTTCGCCTTCTAATTTTAGGATTCAATTTAGGATTCTTTGAGCTTGTAATTAGTTTCACCATTTCGCCTCGCAGCCAAGGGCACTGTGACAGTCTAGTGCATGCATATACACACACGAACCCACGTGCCACAGGCAGCATTTTACTTTGTTTTTATTTCCAAACTTCAGAGGTGATGGTCGGGATCAGTCTTCTACCCCTGATCTATGAGAAAGTTGTTGCTGCTCAGTATATGTTGTGTGCAGGACAAATCCAACACATTTTGCTGCTGTTATTACTCTTTGTTTTTCCTGTATTCAGCACACACTGAACATTTGATGATTTCCTCCCGAGCCTGTGCATTTCAAACCCTCTGAACAATGCCCAAAATAAACACGAAGCAAAACTTTAGTGGAGCTGTCCATATCTGTATCATTCCAACGTGACCTTGTTTGTACTGTAAAAAATGCTTTATCTCAACACAAACCACATTCACAGCTATCCTGCAGTCATGTGGGAATGCCCAAAGCACTTTTGTCCCGATTTTTGCCCAAATGCACCTGCAGTATTGATTAAAAGCTGGATCTGGTGGAAAAGAGAGAGTGAGAGGGAGACAGATGGAGATAGAATACTAGAGAGCTTACTAGTCCCCACAGACCCGCCTGTGTTTTTAATAATCACTCTCTTCTCTCCACCTGAGAGTGCAGAGCCACTGTGTAGCCTATTTATAGGCGGGAACCAGCAGGCAGGGAGGCAGAGCAGCACACATGCTCTGTTGTTCATAATGTGGTCACAAGATGATGGGGTGCCTGGAGGGGGAGGGGGCTTAATGAGGAAAACTGTGAATTTCACATCTAGTGCAAGCTACATTAAATAATGAAACATTTGAAAGGTTGAACAGAGGTTAGTTTGCTCATCTAATGGCCAAATTATGGCTCTTATTTAGCTTGGTTATGGTTTACTTATTATTTATTTTGGTCTCTACGTTTGTATTAATGACACTTAATTTTCACATATTTGGGTCATTAATTTCTTATGAAATTCACAGCATGTAACATTTTGTAAGTTAATGTACCTCACAATACAAGTAGATACTACAAAACAACACAATATATTAGTATAAATTCATTACATTTAAAATACAGATTATAAAGAGACAGTCTGGCTACTTGGATTCATTGTCAAAGACTGTATATAAAAGATGTGTGTCACAGACTGCTGTTTTTGAGCCTCAGCTTAGAGATTTCACCCGTAGGTGAAGCTTAGCATTTGGAGTTAAGAGATGCATTGGACACAGAATAATAAAACTTGATAATTTAATGCTATCAGAAAAATTCTTACTGTGGGATTCAACCACAGGGGAAGCTACTAACAGTCTTCTATGCAATCTAAAATTCATTTTGAAGCCAGTGAAGTCTATCCTCACTGGCCCTCAGAGAGAGTGCAGGTTAAAGACCCTTCTACAATAATCAACAATTATTTGGGTCACCTTTCATACAGTCTATGTACATGATTGGATGATGTCAATGTCTTGTTTTGTTTTTAAGCAGACACATAATATAAGTTGGCTGGTATTCAATTCAATTTTATTGATACAGTGCCAAATCAAAACAACAGTCACCTCAAGGCGCTTTATATTGTAAGGTAGACCCTAGAATAATACAACAGATATATCACTTTAAGGTCTGTGAGGTTTACAGGAGTACCAGCAGGAGACCTGGCAGTGCTGGAACAGCTTTGCTCTTGTGTAAACAACAGTGACAAGCTCGCACACACAAAGTCACACAGCCAGTAGGCTGACATAGCATTTATCAGACTCTCTGCTCTCTTATACTTTAAGCCTTCTTGGATATATAGGATTCATCTTTTCAACAACATTAATTTATCACCTTGAGTTGGCTCAGTTGTCACACAGATGGAGCTGTTTTCAGGTTTGCACTTCTTACTCAGAACTTTAAGCAAACACTGAAGAAAGGTGCAAACGATTACTGAGCTCACATTTCAGCATATCTGTCACCAAGTCATGTGTGTCGAGTGGACTTTGACTTTTTCAAACCCCTGTAGGTTTATTTACAAATTTGAAGTTACATAACATGTGACCACCTTACATTTAAGCGAAGGAGTCATCACTTTGGTCCTTTAGCATTATTTTAGAGGCATCTTTCTGTCCTTTTTAAATCTCCCGTTCTTTCTCCAAACGATTTTATTGCTTTTTAAAAGTCTCACTCTCTAACATTTCAGTTGGTAGCGGCTAGCTTTAGCTTTGACATACACCTTAGCTATAATGATATTAAGATAAGATAAGAGGATAAGATAAAACTTTATTAATCCCTCGGGTGGGTTCCTCTGGGAAATTCGATATCCAAAAGCACAGCACCGACAGAAGTTACAGAGTTACAGAATATTATATATACACACACACACACATATATAAATACAGAGACATATAATATAAATAAAATATACGAAGGGGATGAATAGGAATAAAAATAAAAATACAAGTGAATTGCACATTTCAAGTATTGAAATTGACTATTAACAAAAGTATTTCACAGTGGAGTGAAGAGGCACTACAGCTTAGTTGTTCCCCCCTCCTTTGTCCTCCTGTCTCCCCTCCCTCTCCCCTCCAGAGAGGAGTTAAACAGTTTGATGGCGTGTGGGACAAAGGAGTTTTTAAGTCTGTTAGTTCTTGTCTTGGGGAGAAGCAACCTGTCACTGAACAGACTCTTCTGGTTGTTAATGGCCGTGTGCAGAGGATGCCCAGCATTGTCCATAATGTCCAGCAGTCTTTTTTAGTGTCCTTTTCTCTGCCACTGACACCAGAGTGTCCAGCTTCATGCCGACCACAGAGCTAGCCTTCCTGATCAGTTTCTCCAGCCTGGATGAGTCCTTCTTTGCTGTGCTGCTCCCCCAGCACACCACAGCATAGAAAAGTACTCCAGCAACCACTGACTGGTAAAACATCCTCAGGAGCTTCCTGCAGATGTTAAAAGACCTCAGTTGGCTTTGGGCTTTTTTACACAGGTGCTCTGTGTTGCATGACCAGTCCAGTTTGTTGTCCACCCACAGCCCGAGGTACTTGTACTTGTTGACCACCTCCACCTCCTCCCCCTCTATCTGAACCGGCAGTGGACCTTCTCTGGACCTCCCGAAGTCCACAACCAGTTCCTTAGTCTTTGAGGTGTTGAGTTGCAGGTGGTTTGTGTGATTATATTGTATTCTAATTTTTTTTTTTAAAAAGTCACGTGAGAAACATCTTTAAATACTCATTTTAGCAAATATTGAATCATACTGATAATCAGATTGATTTCTCATGGTCTCATGGCTTTTTTCACATTACTTCGAGTACATAATATAATATTTAGTACTGCATTTTTCAGTTTTATCGAATATTTTTTCTGATGCTGGTGATTTTTAAATAAAGCTGTTTAACCTTAAATTGAACGGTGATGTAATTATCTTGGCGTCATCGTGACACGCACCCCGGCGGTCAGACTTTGTCATTCTCATCTCCACGGTGACAAAGAGCTGCATGGAAAAAACTACCAGAGTCAGAGAGAGTTGTTTAGGACAGAGGTCATGCTATCTTCTTACCCAGAGGAGCGTTTCTCCTCTGGGGGAGAGACGGGACACTGACAGCCCTGCTGCTATAAGGGCAACAGAGAGGGGGATTTTACATAAAAGCATCTCATTGTATAAAGTATAGGACGCTTCTCAAGGAGAATACAAAATGTGATGCTGAAGAAGTCATGTTGAGAAGTAGATTTTGTGTGCACGTAAAAAAGGTAAATAAGGCTGTTGGTAAAAGTAGTTAAAATACAGTTATAAATACAGTGACATCTATAAATATTTTGTGATCAGCCTGAAAATGATGGATTTGTACTGTATTTGTGTAAAAATAAGATTGACTAATAATTTATCTGACACTTGAAGGCTTCTTCATATTTTTAACAGTATGTTTTTACTCGTAATGTGAGAGCAATGACTTTGAGATGATGCAACAGACTTGTGCTCTATATGATGGAATATACCAAGTTTCACTTTCTGCCCTTCGTTTGAAGCCTCTTACTCTCGCACAGTGCAAGAAGTGGCTTCCACGGAGTGTGATAACTCATCACAGAGCACGCGAAGCTTCAATTTGGTTTGGCCAGAGCTCCTGATTTATCAGTATCTCCTTCAGCAGCGCTCTTTTCGTATCAGCGCTGCGTTACATCTTGCTGTGCTCGCTGTCAATCACCCAGCGCTCTCAGAAAATAGAGGAAGAAAGGCAAGTCTCTCAGAAAAGAAACCATCGAGAACACCCTGCCTTTTACTCTTTATTGTTGCATACATATCTTCTCCTTTTAAACCTCTTAACTGGAACAGCAGTATGTTTCAATGACATTTTCCTTAAAGGTCTGATTATACTGGATTTTATCTGCTGCGGGGAGGGTGTGTGTGTCTGCTTTAGCAAAAGATATGAGTATCATGCTGTGACATCTGCTGCAACACTCTGACTATTCCTCTTGAGGCAAGTTGGATGCCAGTTATATGTGTGTGTGCGTGTGTGCTCATCTACTATTAAAAGAGTGACACAGATAATCTCCTGACATGGCCACTTTTTGTGTTTGAACAGCTCAGTGTTTATCTTTATGTTGTTTTTTATGGCAGCCCACATCTCCCTCCATTTATGCTGATGATTAACTAACCATTTGTCACGATGACGATTTTTGCCTTGTTTAGCTCACGTGACGACATCAATCTGTCTTCAAGTGTTCTTATATTTTTTAAAACGAATGTTTTTAAACAGCACATTGAGATGAGCTGGCAATAGATGGCATGTCGGTATAACTAAGTGTATTTTTTTTTTTTTTATCACAGGTTTCAGCTGATTGAAGACCTGTCCTATGAAGATTTGAAGAAGTGTTACAGGGGCTCGGTGAGTCTGATCTCTTCTTTTTGCTCCTAACTGTGTCTGTGACTCAAGTCCAGTTAATTGCATTTTACTTTAAATACTCAATAAAAGTGGAACATCCTTTAAAACATTATTTTCTTTCTCTGTACTGCTAAATTAAATCTGAAAGCAGATAAATGCGCTCAGTCATTGAATCCTTTTTATTTCCTGTGGTTAAGATGATAAAGTTGAGAAACATTTGGACTCCTTCATTTTACGTTTGTACCAGATTCTTGCCCCATTAAAAGAGAATTTACAGCAACGTTGTCATCAGTGAGTAGAAATAATACAACCGCACCACAAACTAAACCCCATAATACCATTTGAACTACAAATTTGTCAACAAATCATCCCCCAGTAATGGTTGCAGCTTTCACGCAGTGGCATTTGAGCCCTCTGAATTACTGTAAGCTACTGTAAGCTCCATAGTCCTGACGACAGGAGCTGCTCTAGCGTGAGCTATTAATAGAAAGACAAAAACAGGAGCAGCAGATAATAACAAACAGAGCACCTACAAGTTGAAGGAAAGATAGATGAGCTACAACGGGACACAAAAAAAGAAGAAACTTAATCTTGTGCTGGAGATAGCTAGAGGTGGAAGTGAGTCGAGCTGCGAGAGAGGAGGGTGGGGAATGAATGAGCTCTGTCGTGCATTCGGGGGAGGAAAATGGACGTTTTTTTCTTTGAACAAGGGAAGAATTTTAGGTGTGAGACACTGGCACTACAGACGAGATGCTGACAGAGGAGAAGAGGAAAGGTAAAGGCAGAAAAAGAGCAGACTTCAAGTGAGAGCAGTGAGGAGTACCAGTGTTTTTTTATAGATGAGGGCAGAGTGTGTGTATGTGTGTAAAGGAGAAGAGGGAGGGTGTCAGCTGGGTGCTGTAAAGTGTAGTGTCACTGGTGTATCTGAGGAAGAGAAAGACAACCTTGTAGTTGTGAAAGAGCTCAGTGGCTGTAAAAACCGAGGCGTCTGCAGCGCGTGTGTGTTGTGTGTGTGTAGGTCCGCACATTAGAGCCACGTGTGTGTTTGTAGGACGTGTTGACTAGAGGTAGTTGCACAGAGGCAGTCCTCTGTCACAGTACTGACCGACGACAGGGGAACAGTGTGTGTCTTGCAGCAGCTTGCTCCAGGCCTTGGATGTTCGCGAGTGTGTGTGTGAGTATGGTGCCAACGTGCTGAGCCTGGTGCAGAACTCGCGTCCTTTGAGGGAGAGGGTGGCGTCTGCGCCGAGCGGAGCCGGAGTGGCCGGTGGCGGCGGTGGTTCCGGTGCTGTGCAGGCAGGCCGGTCCGCCAAGGAGCTGCTCATGACTCTGCCCTGTCCCTCTGCACAGACTGTCAGCAAGTACAACTCGCAGTACCACAAACTGTTCCAGTGCGTGCCCAAGGATGAGATCCTCATGAAAGGTACTGTGTTTTTTACTCTGTTTGGCTCAAGCTGCTCATCTATAGTAACTGAAGTGAGTCAGTTAAGCAATCATCAGAATGAAAAAGATTAGTTTAATTGGTGGCTGTTATCACGTAAATGAATTGGAAATAAAATGTTTGGCGACCTTGAAGTTGCAACGAATGAGTCATTACGTGTTATTCATTAAAAAGGTAACTTAATCCATTTTATATTGTTCTTTTCTTTTATGTAACTCAACCTCGGGCTTTTCAGGTGCCTTTAAACATCTCCAACTCCTCCCTAACCACACCTTTAATCTTTTGTATATCGGGTAGAAAATAAGAAAATAGAAAATAAGATGTTTAGCGAGACGTAGCCGTACAGTTTGAAGGGATTTACTGACCGCCCAGCAGTCACGGCGTAGCCTCGGTGGCATCACACGCCTCTGCTCAGTCCTGACCAGAGCTGCAGCTTCACCCATCCGTCACCTCACAAACTAGAGCTGCATCAGAAGTCACTCATCCGTTCTTTCATTCATAGCTCCCTCTACTGAAACTCGATAGTGAGAATTAAATGGAGCTTCTTTTTTTTTTGCATTGTGTTTTTGTTGGCAGACATTAATGCGCATGCAGAGGGCGTGTACTTTACTTTTCAGGTTTTTAAGTAAAAATATTTTTAGTAGAACTATTTTTTTTACTATTAAGCTTTTTAAGGTTTTCTTCATCAAGTTTTACTGTTGTTAGAAGAGCTTTTGTCTCTTCTATCCTCAGTGTACTCCTGCGCTCTTCTTAGAGATATCCTCCTACAAGGCCGGCTATACATTTCCAGAAACTGGCTGTGTTTCTATGCCAACCTCTTCGGCAAGGACATCAAGGTACGAATGACTGGCAGACAGCTTAATAAATTTAAACCGACTGAGAAACTTGAACCGGGTTACTCCCTGTCAGAGTCTGACAAGCGGATCTGAAAAACTTACAAACTGATTGGACAAATTATTTGTCTGAAAGTCAGTCAGGCTTACAGACTGAGGTGAAGTTTCACAGTCTTCTATAAAATACCTCTGTCTGTCTGTATGTGCGGTGAATTTATATACGAGGGCCAGTTAGACTTACTGAACCTTTAACCTTAATCAGCTATGTTATTCTCTCTTTGATGTTGTGCAGTGTACCTTTTCCTTCATTTCCTTGAAACCAAACCTCTCGTAACATTTCAGTGACAATAAGCTACTTATTCAGACTGCATTCCTCACATTCTGACTGAAATAAGACACGCTTCGTGTCCACTTTGAGCTTTCTCTGAGGGCTTTTCGTAGATGGATATTAGCTCTAACTTCCCTGCTACCATCTACTGAAATCACAAGGGTGTTATTTCCTTATCACCCCTGCTTTAAAAATCTATTTTTTTCCTTAGGTGGCCATCCCTGTCGTTTCTGTGAGGCTGGTGAAGAAGCACAAAACAGCAGGCCTCGTACCCAATGGCTTGGCTATCACCACAGACACCGGCCAGAAGGTAAACATTACAGTCACCATAAACTGAAATGCTCATGCTGATTAGCTCAGCAAGGGCGTTTTTTCCACTGAAGCTGAGATGGAAAAAAATAGAACGGTGCTATAGTTAGAAGCAGAGTGAAGTCCCAGCTTGCTAACACAAGAGAGCGAAAGGTTTTTCCACCATTACAGCAATGTTAAGATGAGCCTCTTAACTTCCTGTCACACCAGATTTAACCTCTCATCAGGTGGTGCTTTCAAGGACAATTTGCACCTTTCAGCTCTTGCCCTGGCCCCAACAATGCGTGAATAATAATAGCTACATTAGCATCTAGTTAAATCTGGGTAATTCATCTTCAACTGCCAATTAGTACTGTGCAAAAAAAAGACCTATAAACACACTGAAGTCAGTGTGGCCCAGAGGGTGAAAAATGTTTTAATGAATTGTTCCACCAAATTAATTATTTGTGTGCACCGCGCATCGTGCTGAGGGAGAGAAGAGGGGCAAATTAACTCATTTTTAAAAGCATGATTTGCTCACTCGAAAGGAATGATAAAAAAAAATGGTGAACGCAAAAAATTCAAAGTTGTGATTCATAAAAAACCCACAGAAGTGGCAGCACTCTAGTAATTTACAACTGAACTCTATCATGTTGCCCTATATTTATAGAGTAATGTGGTCAAACATTAACTGTGCTGCGTTACATATAAACTACATATCAAGGTTAGAAATACTGTCAGCTGACAAGATAGAACGGAGATCGTTGTTTTCATTGTTGTCCTGTTTTAAAATGTTCTGCTATAAACCTAAATAGATAAAGACAGAGACAGATGTTTTGTTTGTTTGTTTGTTTTACAAGGAAATATTTTACTGAATATTCTTTCTAATTGGAGCAGACATATGTCCGCACACATATAGACAAAAGAGCAGCTTCCTCAGCATTATGAGAATCAAAAAGGTTAAAGCCATTCTGTCATTATACGACCTATATAATGCACCAAATCACAGAAGTATTCATTAAATATTCTAACAATGGATCTTCCCACTGTAAAAATCTGCCTACCAGGATATACAACCTCTGTCTTTACCTTCAGTTTCTTTCATTCTTTCTTTATTTCTCCTTACACTAACTCAGCTGATCAAATATATGTTTACATTCTTTGCGTGCTAAAATCCATTCCTACCAACTAAATGACCTCAGAAGATAAATCGTTGTTATATTTACATCACGTAGTGTGACTCACCGGACAGCACGTTAGTTTATAGCATCATCTTATTTAAGGAATTAAAGACACGCCTCTGTTGAAGCATGTGACAGACATAACATAATTAGTCGTGACTGTTTATCATCTTAAAAGCGACTGATAACGCACGCACGCACAGTGATTCAAATTTCCATCCAGGTCAAAGGAATATTGGTACGTGAGCCAAAATGAGATCAGAAAAGTCCAGGTGACTTCTAACAGATTTTTTACAATTCAGTAAAATCAGAATCGAAATATTTTTATGCTTGTCTGCAGCCATAAATGTACTGCATGCGGACTAACATCATAAGCATTAGTGTTATGGGGGAGGCAGGGGGAATGTGAAACAGAAATAATCTCTTATCTAAACTGAGGGTCTTCTCAAAATTGTAAATAGAAACCTTAACTGGCTGCATGGGTATACGCTGCTGTGTTGTTCTCAGGTGTTTACTGCACAGTAAAAATTATAATGATAAAGTTAACTGAATGTTTATTTCCCTGTTTCTCTTTTTTATGTTCTCAGTATGTATTTGTGTCTCTGCTATCAAGAGACAGTGTATATGACGTCCTCCGCAGGATCTGCACACACCTGCAGGTGACAGATGGAGGACACACACACACACACACACACACATATAGAGCTACACTGCTAATTTAATTTGTCGTGGTGTACATGTTAGTTACAGAAGTGATCTGCTTTTCCTCTTCAGGTCAATGGGAAGAGTCTGAGCTTGAAGCAGTTCATGGAGGAGCCAACCTTATCCCTGGTCAGTGAGGACATGTCTTCCGCTGAGAGAAACCACTTTAAAAAAAAAACTGTTAAAAATCTTAAAACTGGAAAAATTAAAGCAAGTGTACCCCTGAAGTAGCTTGAAACACTGATCAGAGGGCTGACTAACCTTCCTACACAGACAGGATCAATACATCATTTTGTTGCAGCTGCAGCCTCACAGTGCATTATTCCCCGAGTCTGCAAGATGCTATCAAAGAGCTCTCTGAAGTCACCTTGTGTGTTTGTGTGCATGAACACACACACACACCACAGGTTACACTGCGACAGAACAGCTTTTGCATGAAGGAATAATTAAGTTGTGTTAACGTACTTGTCCTTGATCATACTCTAACCTGGACTGATAATAATCATGGAAACAGGGTGTTTGATTATCATGTCATCATACTATGGCAAAAGTGAAACATCCAAGAGCTTTTAAAAGTTTATACCTGCATTATTACCAAAACAAAATTATTTACACCCAGATTTCTTTCCCTTGCAACCTTACAGGCTTTGATCTAATTTAAGGCTTTTTACTTTCAAAGAGGCTTTACTATTAATAATATAATAACCATTTATTTAAAACCAGACGTGTGCTGACAGCTCATGTGTTGATCTGTTGTTCTCTTCCTCCTGTGCCACAGGATGACTTCCCAGCTCCAGACGTGTTCCCAGTGGTTGATGAATTCCCATCAGTGTTAAAGTGGAGAAGGAAACCCTCGGTCGTGTCTGTGTCCTCCTCCCTCCCCGACCTCCTGGGGAACTCAACCAGCAGCCTGAGTGCCACGGACACACCCTTCAAATCAGAGCAGCAACTCGAAGGTGATAAAACTAGATAATGATGCAGCGTTACATCATAGATACAAAGGTCAAGGCTTCACGCAAGGCCACGTAATCGCAGGGTCTTGTGAGTTTTGACTAATTGAGTTTTATGACGCAAAAAGAGGGAAGTAATCTCACAAGCGGGTTTTCAGTCTCCGTTTAAAAATAATAAATTATCTTTCTGTATAACACGTCCCAGTGGTAAAGGTACAGATTTTCACAGGAGTGCAGCATGGAAAGAAAATCTACTCCCAGCAGGGCAGTGGAATAAAGTGCCTGCATTATGCACTCTAAGAGTGAGTATTGTATTGTATCTTTATTTTAAACATTTTTAATTTGGGGGGAGTATAAAATTTTTAAGATGTAAGGAGGTGTTAATCTGTGAGGTTTAAGGGTAGGAGGAAGTCATTTTTAGTATGAGGTAAATTAACTTTGGAGAGACTGAAGACATGTTGTTACTGTGTGTTTTCTAAATGTCATTGATTTAGTAGAAGAAGACTAATCGATTAAACATTAATAGACACTGCTCAAAAAAATGAAAGCAACACTTTGAAAACATATCAGATCTCGATGGGGAAAAAGAATCTTCATGCTGGATATCTATAAAGATGGACTGGATGCCACATTGTTTGATGGGAATGAAAATGATCAGCCTATGGACGGCTGAATTCAAATATAACCCAAAAATCAAAGTGGAAAAAAATGTTGAAATTGATCTTGGATCTGGACCCGGGCATCACTGAGTTCCTGGACAGTCTGAGGTGCAACCTGGACAGAAACACAATGCCCCCGAGGTGCTTTATTGGATTTAGGCTTCCAAGAGTGGAAGCCAGTCAGCGTTATCAATTCCTGCATCCTCTTGCCAGGAGGAACCCAGGACCCACTGCACCAGTGTAGGGTCTGACAGTGGGTCTAAGGATTTCATGCGATACCTAATGGCAGTCAGGTTGCCGTTGTCTGGCCAGTAGAAATCTGTGTGTCCCTTCATGGATATGCCTCCCCAGACCATCACTGACCCACCACCAATCAGTAATCCTGAACCATGTTACCATGTTTGCCAAATGCAAAACTAATGAAAAAACAGTCAGAAAAGATGAGTAGGGAAAAGAATCAATAAATATCCCAGAAGTTCGATTAAATTGATGCTATACTCTTATTAAATTGTTTTTTTTTTGAGCCACACTTATTTGCTGTTTAACATTTTAATTGTTATAGGTTTACATAAATCATCCCTTTGGATTTCAGTAACTTTAGGTAAATTTAGTCCTAAGAAGAAGTGATGCATACCTTGTTCCAATGTTGGTTTAAACTGGGAGGTATATAACTGCTTATAAAAAGTTTTAAAAGTATCATTAATAATTAAATTGTCATATTTAGGTAAACCAGATGAGTCTCTAACACATGGGATATTACAACCAGCACCCTTATTATGAAGAAGATTGGCCAGATAGCGGTTAGGTTTATTAGCAAACTCATATAACCTCTGCCTCATGAAGAAAAGAGATTTCTCAGCCTTTCTTGTCAATAGTGCCTCCAAAGCTGTTTTAACCACCTGAATTTCATTCCTTAATTGCTCTGAAGGTGATTCATTATGTTTAGCTTGCAGTTCGTGCAATTCCAGTTCCAATTTCCGTTGTTCCATCTGATTTTTCCGCTTCAGGCCTGCTGAATATGATATAATCAGTCCACGGGTGTAAGCCTTCAGGGTGTCCCAAAGCAGGCCTGGAGAAACTTCAGGGGTTGCATTGACCTTTAAAAAATGTTCAAGCTGATCATTTAAAAATATTTCGAATTTTGGGTCGTGAATCAAAAAAACATTTTAATTGTTAGTTGAATGCTGTGCAGACAGAACATGTGTGTGAGAGGGGGGCATTGAGAGAGTAATTGCTTTTGGATTGCAACGTTCCTCTTATGCAACAACACATTAAGCCTCAAATGGAGATTAAATCATTTGAGGGGCTTGTATTAAAAAGCTTTGGGCGGGTGCAGATTAAGTAGAGATTATGACGAGCAATGTCTGCCGTCCAAGTTGTGTGAGGACAGCTTCCGCGTTATCTGCTGAATATTGTTTCTGCATACTCTCCTCCAATAATGCTGCTCTCTATTAAATGTCAGATCAGCGTGAGCTTTTGTGTACGTTATTGTCACAGCTCGTCTGTGGAGTGGAAAGCTGGGATGTAAGTCAACACCTATATTACAATTGTTTTATCTCACTAAAAAAACACACCACAGTGTAAAGAAGAAGAATGCACATAATAACAGAGCAGTATGGAGGCTGTGGTTCTGTATGACACAGACTGTTTGCACTGTTTACAGTGAATGAAGAAAAAGGTAGAAACAGAATTAGAGTATCTATTTATGACTCCTCAACTCTGGATATCGTTTTCAGGGAATATATGAAAGCACTGTAATTGCATATGAGTGGTAGACAGGCAGCAATATTTAAAGGGGACTATGTGGTACAGTCAACCACTATTAATGGTTTTATTATACTGTGTGTGTGTGTGTGTGTGTGTGTGTGTGTGTGTGTGTGTGTGTGTGTGTGTGTGTGTGTGTGTGTGTGTGTGTGTGTGTGTGTGTGTGTGTGTGTGTGTGTGTTACAGAGCGAGCTCTGCAGACAGACAGAGGTCTTTTATCTGAGCCAGTGGCAGAGTTGGGCCAGATGGAGTACCAGCTGCTCAAGTTCTTCACCCTGCTGTGAGTATACTGAGGAACATACAGACACCAACAACACCACCTTCATCTCCTCCAGGAGCTGACTCACAGCTACGCACACACACACACACACACTAATGCAGAAATATAAATAGTGGATGATTGACTCATAGTGAACACAGGGGGTCAGAGCTGATAAAACACCTTTTATTTTGTATTTGTTCCACACAACAAGTTTCCTCCCATGAAACTTTTCTAAGATTTGTCTCTTATATAAATAAATCATTTATCTTTAGGACATTATGTGCTCCTTCCTCCACCTGGGAGACTGTGCATTATCCAGAAAGCATTAGGTCAATCTGCTAGCTGTTTATTATGTTGCTGACCCCTGTCCCCTGTCTGAATAAGAGGAAGAGACTAATCTCTCTGAGATATAACAGACTTATTCAGAAGTAGATAAATAGGTAAATCATCATGTTATTATCACTATGTAATAATGCAGAGTATATTTTAAAAACTACAGCTAAGTTATATTATATAAAAGTCCCAACATTTCATTTTATTATTATTATTATTATTATTGTATATGAATGACTGTGGCTGCATAATAAGAAAGAAAAGACATGATTTGTTACAGAATCAGTTCTTACTCTTCTTTAGGCTGAGTTGTTGCAGGACAGTGTAGCCAAATGCCGCCACCCAGTGTTCATCAAAAGCCATTACAGCCCTCATACTTTGTTACAAGACTCATTACTATCAGCAAAGATGACATACACTTTTAATTAGACCAACGGGTGCATCTTTTCTTCTGTCTTCAGTATTATTCTCCTCATCTTGTCATCGTGCTACTTGGCCTTCCGTGTGTGCAGTCTGGAGCAGCAGCTGTCTTTCCTTGGTAACCCAAATCTACCCCTGAGAGAAAGGTAAGTAACGTGGTGTCAGTGGCATCATCAGTGATTTAAATAATGTTAAACTGTGTAATATGGGTGCTGGTATGGCTCACCTGGTTAAATTTGCAACCACACTGCAGAGGACTGGGTTTAGCCCGACCTGTTATTCCCTGTTGCTCTATCCCTGCTGTTCTGTCTACGATTACAAACAAAAATAAAGGCTAAAAAAGTATAATCTGAATAATTATAACTGGAATTTGCAGAAATAAATAAAAAATATCAGCAATATTATTAAGTTATGATTATTATATTGTATTATTTTATGATATTCTTGTATTTTGTTAATTCTGTTTAGCAGGAACAGTACTGATTAATGCTGTGCAGTACTGCTGTATGTGGGAGCAGGTGTAAAGACTGATAAATAACAGCACATTTCTGGTGTCGGAGTCCACTACCAGGCTGCTTTCTCCTCATCTAGATAACCAACTGCTGTCTGCTGTGAGCCTCCAGACTGGCTGCTGTTTGCTCTCCTCCCGCCTCAGAGTCGACGATGCCCTTCTGCACAGATCCAGGACCTGCTTAGAGCCCAGAACAGACCAACCTCCGCACCAGCTGCACCGTGCAAAGGTGCAACAACAACCCAACTCCGGGCTCCTTATGGACTTTCCCACCAGGGAACGAGTTCCCAATCAGTGATCACTTCCAGACTATGCAAACAGACTGTCTATTTTTTTCTAAATATAAAGTAGCTTTTTACTTTAGATCATGATTGTCTCCCAGGATCTGTCCCTCTCTCCGGCATTTCATCTTTAACCTGGTGACGCCTCAGTGTAAGGCGATCCTGAAATAGTGAGTAGATTACTGTTGAATCTGCTGTTTGTGGCACTCATCTTTTTTTTTAGTAGCTGAGCGATAATTCAACACATTAATTACTTGAAAAAAGACTGAGAATGAAGACGTCAGGCACGTTATGGGTGTAGCTTGCACATCTCACCATACTGTGACTGACAAAAACTGGACTGAACCAGATGTATTCTTCTTATTTAACCTCATTTTAAAGGATAAAACTAGTTACCACTATGCACTTTCTCTTAGTACAGGTCCACATGATTTCAGACGTATGTGACTATTTGAATCATTTTTCATGATATTTATGAAAAAAGGTAATGTTGCAAGCACAGACTGTTGACTGAATGAAGTTATACGTCATATAATTTGATAAAGTGGACACATCCCTTGTGGGTGTTAACTGTAATGTGAATGGGACGATTAGATGACATGCATCTCCTTTGTTTTTCATTGTATCACTAGTCAGCTGTGTGGCAGGTGTTCCCCAGGTTCTTTTATACGTTTCAAATGAAGAGTTAAGACTTAAAATAACACTGATGTGTCATATTGTTGGCTGATGATGAGTTTTCAGACATGTGACATGTAACCCTCAAGTCCTATTTTGTGAAATCCCTGTGAATTAAATTGGAAAACAGTGTAAATAAGCAAAAGAGAGAGAAAAAGTCTGTGGCTTTTACTTGTTTTCCCGTCAATTTGGGTGCCAAGACTTTTACTGTCTGGTTTTCCATGCTGTCATATTGGCACGGCATACACGACCACAAAAAGGCTGGACTCCAAGACCACTGCAAATTTCAGTAACCTCCACAGCTCAGGCTAAATTATAAAACTGGCCCACGATGTTGGCAGAAGCACTCGGCGCTTAATAAATTACATACGGTACGTTGGCCGAACATCACTGGCACGGGTTTTCTTTCTGATGAAATCAGTTTAAATTTAATAAATTGTCGCCGTTTTTCATGCGCTGAAAATGTCTACTTTGTAACATTTTAACTATGAAAAACAACCATGACTTTAGAAAAGAATACATGCCACATAGACATCATCACTGAAAATCACGTGGTGCTCAATAAACTCAAGAAAGAGGTTTGTCATCCCGCACAGGAACCGTATGACCTTAGGGATGACGTGGGGCTCGATTCAGCTTTTAACTAAACCCAGAGCCAAACAGCAATGCGACAAATGTGTTGTTGATTAATGACGTGGAGCCCTCGTTACATGTTACCCTGAGGGTAAAGATTTGCTTATTTAAATACAAATATTCACTAAAGCTAGTCTGAGGAAGCAGAAAATCACAGGTGAGTAATTCAATTAGATTAAATTAATAAAAACAAAAACAGATAATAGATCTGCTTCTCTGGAGGAGCGCATTAAATGACAAATTCATCCATACAACAATCGGAGGGTTGGAGTCGATCCCAGGTAGTCCATTAAACTGAACCCTCGCATTCACACCTACAGTTGGTGATATCCAAGCTTCGTGCCTTTGGATTGTGGGAGGAAGCTGGAGCTCTGGAACAAACCCACAAACATGCATGGAGAACAAACTCCGCACGGAAACGTTCCAGTCGACTCGAGAAGCTTCTTGCTGTGAGGTGACGTCCAAACCACTGCAGCATCGTTCAGTTTGATTTCAAAGGCCATCTGCAGCCCAGACTGTCCTCTTAATGAGTCAGATCACAGTGCCCACAGAGTCGTACAGACATAATAAAAACATGTCAGTTGAATTGAGAAAAGTGAATAAGAGGGACTCGTTGCCTATGGGACTAATTGACCTTGTTGTACACTCAGAGTATAGTTAATATTTAAACCCAGCAATATTCAATGGCATGCTACATCATCAACAAAAAAACTACAGACCTCCTGTACACTGCTTTATGCACATGTCCCTCCTTAACAGCCTCACATTTGAAATTATGAATACTTGAACGCTGCAGTCGATGCTATTTTGTTTGTTGGTGCTGTTGTGGGTTTATACAGATCATAGACTGTATATAAAAGAAGGACGGATCCATGCCTCCAGACCAACTTTTGCCTCTGTAAGTAATATGAAGTTCATAGTAGGCAACAAGAGGCATCCTTCATCAATCATTTGTAATAGCACATTTAACAGGCTAATCATCAACATCTGTGTGTGTGTGTTACAGAGCAAGCTGTCGGTTTGAATTTTAAATAAAATCTCATGTTACTGCTCAAAGATGTGCATATGTGATTTAGGCAGAATTAGCAGAACTTTATCACAAGAAACTACACTGACATCTAGTGAACAAACAGAACAGAGCCCTAAACTCCACTCAGTGTCTGAAATTAAATACAGCCGCTCAGCAAAGAGTGAAAGCAGCATGAATTATTCAGTGCAAAACTTACTGATTTCATTTGGCGGACAACGTCTGTATTGACTCATTTTTGCTCCAGAATCACCCAAGAGTCAGTATAAATCACGGTAGAGCAAAATTCTCCCTGTCTTATAATGACAGTTTTCTGTAATATGGCTGGCACTCACATTACTGTGCAGTCACATTTCTTTCTGAGTAATTCTGGTGTGTGTCTGTGTGTCTGTGTTTCATGTAATAAGACCAAACTTAATATCTCAGTTCTTGAAAGTAAGACTGTCCTGTCCTATATTTTTAGTCAGTATATTTACACACCACACATGAAGTTTATGTTTTAATCAAGTAATATCTCAGATTTTTGGATTTAACAAGACTTTTTAAGGATCATAGATGAAAATAAATGTTTAAAAAGGCTGCAAGGCTCACTGTGACAGCTTGAAAAGGCAGATGAAAGTGATGTAACTGAAGAATTAACTTAAGGGGTGAAAAATAGAGAAAGACCTTCACAGATTTAGTCAATTACTTTAAAGCATTTTGCCTTCAGGCGAGGCCTTGCCCCAGGTGACTGCAACTACAGCCTAACTTAAAATATACTAGAATTCATGCCATTGAATTACATTTAAAGTTGTCCTGCTGTATGGATCAATGCCATGAACTACCAAAGTGAGCTTGGTATAACATACCTGCTTTGTGCAGCACTCAGTCTTCTGGAGATCTCAAGAGGCACAAAGAGCAGGAGTCAACCACTGTGTCACACCAGTGTGTGTGAGAGTGTGAAGACAGCTGGAGTAATGGGGGCAGGTTGAAGCAGATGGCTAGACAAGCTGTAGCTTCATCCATACCTCCAGGGAGCCATATTGTCTGTCCTGAAATGCTCTTCTGTTGACCTCTGACCTGTGCGGTGTGAAGGAGTGGGCTGACTGCGACGTCACGCTGATGTCCTCTGTTACACACGGCAAAATAGTCACATTGCTGGAAGTTTTCCAAGAAAATTACCTCAGTGGAGCATTGAATGCGTCTGTGTCTGCTGAAAGCACAAGTCTGTTACAGCTGCTATTTATGAAGTGAGAGGTGCTATATTTTAACTCCAAGACACCACAAATATTTCTTCTCCTCTCCTGGTACGAAATCTCTATGCAGCAGATAATTACAAGAGGCATACATCTTATCAAAACAATCTACAGTGAAACAATAAAATGATCTAGTTTGACAATTTTCATTGAAATGTTGTGCAAATGGTCTGCAAATAATGTAAAAAGTCTGCTAGGAAATTGCAGTGGAGGGAAATATTTACTCATGGTTGCATGGCTAGAGTTAAGCCTTATGTAAAATGCTTATTTACAAGTTTTTTTTGTGGATTTAGAGCTCTACTTGAGAGCCTAAAATCAGTGCTTCCTCTGTGCCACAACATTTCATAGAGGTGTATTGGAAAACCTCTGATTAAAGCTTCCCTGCCAGTAAGCTACATGATAAACTATGTTTTGATTAAATGAGGTTGGCTGAGACCAAAGACACGCCTCTATGCTCTCAAACAGTTGGATAGCTTCACTATATTTATATATATGTATATGTATATTTTGATTGAGTGCTAAATATTCACACCCAGCAGCACAGCCACCAAGTCAGACTATAGATAGATAGATAGATAGATAGATAGATAGATAGATAGATGATAGACTTGGCATATCTCAGCATGCTGTGCAGTGTGTCTTTAGCAAATCTGAGGAAACTGCATGAGGGGAAGACAAAAAGAAGAAGAAAGAAAAAACTGTCTACAGCAGATGAACAGTATGTGAAAGTCATGTCCTTAAGAAATATGGAAAAAAAATCGAGCAAGACCTGAAACAGGACCTGAGGGATACATCTGGCCCTTCAGTTGATTATTGTTCACTGAAATGTCATCAGAAATGGTCTCAGTGGAAGGGCGGCTGTCAAGAAGCCAAATTTGTGGTTCAACTCATTGTCATTGTGTACATAGGAGGTCAACAGTGCAACAGTGAGTGTCTACAGTGTAAAACACAGTGGAGGCTCTGTCATTATATATCTACCTGGCAAAAGCTTCATTTTTTTTAGCATGACAAAGTATACAGCCCAGCCATGTAAAGCAAACATGGCTTTCCAAGAAGCCTGGAAACTATTCCTGAAGAAAGCTGAATAAGCGAGTTCAAACTGTGTCGAAGAATTATGTTAAGCTTATTAGAAATGTACAAACTAAGCACCTTTTATATTCTGTTTCTATGTGTGTTTGAACATATTTGAATAAATTGCAGCACCAAGTTCCAATTTTACTATCAAAATATATAAAAATGAGGTATATATTTTTAAAAAATTCCCCCGCTGGTATGAAAAGGGGAAAAGAACTACAATGCTTGGACACTGCTAGCATGGGCGCCCACACAAAAGCAAAGCAGGAGATGAAGCATCGCTGAATATGTTTCCAAACCAACTTCATTCTAAGCCAAAGACTAGAAAATATGGTGAAGCATATCTTCCCTTTGGCTTCACCTGCACAAGTGCCAAGGTAGGTCTCCCCTGCATAATTGCTTTTCCCTTCGTCGGGAGCACGCGCTGGGCTGTCCAAATCACGAAGCGCGAACATTTTTCTTGTAAAACAAAGGGGAGCCCAGCAGCAAAAAGAGTTTGGGAACCACTGGCTTAGCCAGTCCCGGTGTCTCTCATCAGCTGGCAGCTGGTTCATTTGTGCTGCCAGACGCTCGTGGAGTGCAGTCAGCTTCTTCAGCCAGTAGGCGTGAACCATGTCAGGTCCTGGTGCTGTCCAACTCTTCATACTGGAGACCCTTTCTTGGATATCTGCCGCTGTGATGGTTACTGGACCCTGTTCAGGGAGGTCGCTGTGGTCTACCCTCAGATCCTCTAGCCACTGAGCATTGCCGTTATGGGTTGCGTCCTTCTCCCATATGCTCTTCCAGTATTCCTCAGTCTCCAGCCTTGGTGGTGCTCTTCTCATATTGTTCCCCTGCCACTGAGAGTACACCTTGGCTGGTTCTGTGCAGAACAGCTAGTTTATTCTCCTGCCTTCGATCTCTCTGGTGTACCTCTTCAAGCGGCTGGCCAAGTCTGTGAGTCTTTGCTTGGCATTTTCCAAGGCCTCAGGTATGGACAGGTTCCTGTACTTCTTAGGCACCTTCTTCATTGCACCTTTCTGCAACTCCGATAGTTGGCTAACCTCCCTCCGTGCTACCTTGATCTTAGCCTCTAGCCTCCTTCTCCATAGAGGGTACTGCCCCTTGTGGCTGTTCAACTTGTAGCCAAGCATCTCACTCATCACTGCTGCCATATTGTAGATCAGCTTGTTAGTCTGTTAGTTAATGGAGACTGTAGGTATCGTCTGTAGTGCTGCATTAACATCATCTAGTAGATCTTCTGAGGGTACTTCACGTAGTCTTGGCTACAGGGGATGCAGGTTTCAAGCTTGGCTATGATTTTATCTTTCAGGTCAGTTCCTCTCGCACTCAACGATCCTTCTCTTTGCACACTTGGGGCTTGGTACCCAATCTTGGGTGGGGGTGATGATATCTCCCCCCTAACCTGGCGTCCTGGTTCCCCCTTGCCCTAAGGATTTTAGTTCAAGTCCATTTTAACTACTTAACTACTACTCAGCACTTGCAGAGGATGAGAAATGACGGTCTGAATCTTCACGGATGGATTAACTGTAGTCTGTGAAAACTACCATGGTAGTACATGACATGTACATTTTCATTTCCCTCTCCGCTCTCATCCTTTAGTCTGCTTCTCTCTCTCCACATAAGCATCTGTGCTTCATTAGCTCTTTGGATTCTTTCATTTTCCTCCCAGCAATAACAAATTGAACCCAGCGAGCCGACCGCTGAAAGATCTGGCGTCCCACAAAACGCAGTGTCCATATTACCACGGCCAGCGTGGTTAACAGTGTCCACCGAGTGACACAGGCCACAATATTTTCAAGCGCACGCATGTGGTGAAACTAAGAAAAATTGCTTTTCATGTTTGCATTTTTTTCTTTTAGCTTGAGCCAAATAAAGAGCCAAATGATGAGGCTGCTGTAATTTGCTGAGAGTTCAGAGTCAGAGTTTGGCATTTTGTGGTAAAAAGGCATTTTTTCTTTCTAGGACAGAGCTAATTAAAAAAAGTGATACCAGTCTCATTTTTGTACAGCACATGTAAGGTCACTACCAACGGTTAGTTAGTTTAGCTTAGCACAAACGCACTGGTAATGTGTTTTTTAAGGTTGAAAGAAGCCACGTGTAGCTGCAGCTCTAAAGGTCACAAATCAGCTCATTGTGTCTTGTTGCTATACTTCTTTTTTTTAACTTGTGGTGTAGAATCTCAGTGAGCTTTAAATAATATCTATTATAAATGTTAGTTTTTAGTTCATTTACCTCACATGTTAAAAACATATTGTTCCAATTGTCTAGTTTCCAAAGGATGCTGGTAAGAGTCATCAACCGTTCTCAGAGCCATCAATCTGTTCTTAATTGTGTTTCTGTTGCACACCAGATTTTAAATACTTGAAGCTGGAGTTTTGTTTTTTTCTTTTTCATTCTTTCTTTGTTACAAAAGACAGCTGGAAAAGTACAAGTCATAAATCTGTAATTCTCCAGCAGTTTTTCTGCTCATACAATGACTGTCCCACATAAAAACTACCTGACCCAGGGGGTGTGAGCCTGGCCTGCCCGTCTGCATTTCACTAGTACACGCTGTTAACACCGAGCACAATGCTGAGCTTTATCTCAGGGGGATGTGTGTTGCTCTTGCAGTGGAGCATCCAGTTTTTTCCTCTCTTTTTTAAAATTTCTGATGTGACATTGCGATAGAGACTTGGCCTACTTGCACCTCCTCAACAAAACGCATTGCCACGCAGGGCACACCTGCAAACTGTGCTGTTCAGGATGTAACTGAGCAGGTTTAGGCCTCTCTTTGGGATGCTGCTTGTTTTAATCAAGCCTTTTCTCACACATGCTGCTGTTTATGAAGCTCCACGTTGTTTAAGTTGGCTGCAGATGTGTTGTGACAGGATATGATGTCATTTGCAAGAGCCAACACTCCCCAAGTATGTTTTTTCTGAGAGCTCGGGGACAGTTTTGAGCTTCCATCATGAAACTATATGTTTCATTCGTAAGTACTTGTTTGCATTGGTTTGCATACATGTTCCTGAGGAGACACTGAGACATGAGGTGAGAGGAAACCTTGGCTGAGGCTCCTGAAATTAATTGCAAATGTTGTGTAGTGTGTACATTGAAGGTTTCTGAAATGAATTAAAACCAAAATACTTGCTGGAATAAATTTGGAGATGCAGGAACACAAGTACAGCTTGAAGACTAAGGCAAGCCTCAAATTCTCAAACACAGATGTCAGCTGTGTGAGAGCACTGAATGTTTTCTTTTATGACCTATGTATTACACTTCATTTTTCAGTATGATGAGCCAAAATATCTAAATCATTGGAAAAAATCCCAGGAACAACATAAAGTAAAACACAGCAACAAAGAAGTCTTGAGACATTTATCGATGCCTTTCTTTGAATGTGTGTGTTTTTTTTCTTGTTTTGCTGCAGTTTTATGGAGCTGGTGACTGCTGTGAAAAACAAAGCATTTGCAGGACTCAGAAAATTAAGTACACAAATGCACAGGATTACCTGATATATAAAAACAGGTTTTAGCAGTTGGAGCATTCAGATGTGTGTTTGCATGATGTCACACTTGTTGCAGGAATGAATGTCCAAGCAAAATCACTCCGAGGTTAGAGCATGCAGCACACAGAGAGCTACATTTCAGATTCTACAGGCCTCAGTTAGTATGTTAGCTGTTAAAGTTAATGACAGTGCAATTAGAAAAAGACTGAACGAGTACGACTTGTTTGGGAGCGTTCGCAGGAGAGAGAGAAAAGACAGCTTCGGTTTGCAAAGCTGACAAACCACAAACAAACAAACCACAAGATGTCTGTAGCAATATTATTTGGATAGTTAACACTGAAATAGAGATGTTTGGCCAAAATGCAAAACCCCATGTCTGAAGAAAATCAAACACAGCACATCAGGATAAGCGTTTCAACTATCACCAACCTCTAAGCACGGTGGTGGAGGGGGGATGATTGGGGCTTGTGTTGCAACCACAGGACCTGGGTACCTTGCAGTCACTCAGTTGACCATGTAATACCATCTAGTCAAATTTGAGGCCGCCAGCTAAAGCTTGGCCCAAACACGGCAGAAACTCTACAACAGAAAGGCAGAAAAAAAAATAAAGTTAAATTTAAAATAATAAAGGTGGCGCGATGGGCCAGTTAGAGAGCCCAGCCTGATTGAAAGCTGTAACACGGATATTAACTGTACTCATAGATACCCACTGTTGCAGTAATAGTGTTTCAGTTACTTCTGCTTTTCTCTGAAGTGCTCACCTGTTATTCCCTTGATCCAGACGGTCCTGTTTTCCTTCATTTACGACTCCATTGCAACCAGCCAAAATGTTATCAGCACCTCATTTACACAAAGTGTCATTTTCACAGCTGCTATTTCATTTTATTGGAGCTAGTTCATTATAACTGCTTTATCAGTTTTACCGCACTGCCAGCCTAACTGCTGTTTGTCAGTATTGTTTGCAGTGTTTCACGTGCGCTTCCAAATGCCAGCTGCTGCTATTATTGTTACTGGATGCGTTCAGCTCACTTTGCATAGTCAGGTGCACAAGCCGGGGTCCAGCAGGTGAGATATGGCCTGGAATAAGTGGAGATTATCAATAAACCCATGGCGGATTTACAGCGCAGTAAAACCACAAACACTAAGAAGCTTTGTTTTAGGCCACAGAAAGCAGGGCGTCGTTTGCCAAAAGAACAAACAGCATGTTACTGGATTTTGTAGGATTTAAATTGATCCATTTCTGTTTAGGTTATTTGGTATGTAATAAGTTCATATTCCTTGAAACTATGACAAATAGTCCTGGCATACTACACCAGGCTGAGAGTACCGGGAGATGACAACAGACAGAGAGCCGAGCTCTGTTTCCCTGTAAACACTCTTGGAGTGGACTTGACAAATTGGCCATTTAGAAGCAAATCTGTCTAAATGAATGTGTGTTTCTTTCCCTGGGCACTTTGTCTCTCTAATGCAGTGTGCTGCCAGGGCGGAGAATGTCCCAGCTTTGTGGCATTTTATGAGGACAATAGTAAACCTCGATGGCTCGTCTGACTGGTTACTCCGGATGAAATACGCCTGTGGGCTGTAGATGCGCACGGAATGCCAACGGAAGGAGAGAGGAGGGTGAACACAGTCTGAGCAGTGTGAATTTAAGAGGAGAGCAGGGCAGCCAGCCAGAGGAGTTGAATGCTCTTTGTTCTGCCACATGGTTACCGATGAGTATTCCTAACTATAATCTATGTGGCGGACTGATTTGGTGATGACTCTTCATTACAAAATTTCCGAGAGCCAACAGATGAAACTATGCTTACACGTCCAGCTTGTATTTAATCCTGACTTTACACAAGCTGTTTCTGTATAAAGGATCTAATACAAAACTGGACAATGATTTTTTAATTGATACACTCCCTCTTTCTAAAATCCAAATGACACGTTTGTGTGTCCCACCCCATCTCTAGGTATAGGCTGTGAAACTCTTTAATCCTGAATCTAAACTCGCTTTAGCTGTGTCAGTAGGGAGTATGTAAAACAGAACAATGCAGGGATCTTTTAATTGATCCACACTCCCTCCTTCTGAAATCTAAAATGGGTGCATGCCCTTCCTGTGCGCCTTCCTAATTTCAACTACAATACGAGCTGACAGCTTACAACAGTTACCCACCCATCCTGCATCGGGACGTCCATGGAAACATTGTGGGACATTTCTGATGTTTCTAAAAATTACAGCCATTTGATTTATTTTGAGCTAGTGAAGTGAAAAAGTCTTCACTATTGTTCTTATTTCCAGCTCCTTCTCTTCTCTATTTTTACTTGATTAGAGTAGCTGTGCATGATTCGCAGTTCAAACTGACCTCTCTTCATTTTCTATCGGACCCTGGTGCAGTTCCTCAAATTCCCTTGTCTGAAACAAGCTGTTTTGCGTGCTCTGCCTTTAAGCTAACATTCTTCTGATTGGTTGCCCCTTACAAACAGAAGGTTTAAAGAGCAGATGGCCGGGACTTATTTGCTGACAGCCAGAGCTGTTTGTCTGAGATGTCATCAGTAATATCTTGTCTCACTGACAACACAGGAAGCTAAAAATTGTTTTGTCGCATGCAAAGCAGTCTGAAGTCTGAGTGTTTGGCTCATTACACGTATACTGACGTCATGATTTGAAACTGAAGCTCGTGTTTACCATTGTAACAGTGTATGTATGATAGAAGATAAGGAAAAAACACATTAAAGCCACTTTTTTTTTTCAATTAGAATACAGTCTTAATATTTTGCCACTTATTGTTTCTGCTTAGTTTTTCTTAAAGTCTGCTGGGCCTTTAACTGCTGAATGTAACAACCTGGATATTGTGCTTTGTTCCACTTTGAGTACTAAATTACTGCTGTTAGTGCACTTCTTCAAGATACTGATTCATGTCATCATCCATTACCAAGGAACACTCAATGAGCAAAATAGGAACATTTAAAACTTAAGGTATTCAAAAGCAGATAAACATTTGGGTGCCAGATTTTATGATACCCTGCGTATAGTGCTTGCAACACTTCGGCAATCAATAACACAGAAGGTTAAAATAAAAATCTACAAATCACACATTTAAAATTCAGTAAATCTGCAAATGTCATTTCCTCAGTGATGTAACCGCCTGTAAACCAGCGTGCAGTTCACTTTTCTGACATCAAATGACTTCAATTTCAACAGAAAGAAAATTAAAAACAATAAATAATTGTACCACTGTGTCATCAAAAATGTGACAAGAGTCACATTTATTAGCTCGACAGACAGTGAGCTCGATACATTCCACCACCCAACTCTGCCCTTTGTTCCATAAACACTCACAGCACGTCGGCGCCCTCATACAGCAGGAATTCTTCAAATTATCTCAAAAACTAAAAGTACGCACGTTCAAGCTGACGAACACAATGACTGTGTGACAAAAGTAGGAGCCAGAGTTCATGTGCACATTCTTATTGTCAATTCAGTTCATTTAAAATGACCCTGAGCAATAATCTGTGTAAACATTTCTACATTCGCTCCAAACTCAGAAAATGGAGAAAAAAAAAAAGTCTGTGCCTCCTCTTCCATGACGTCCTCGCTCAATATGTACACAGGAGAAAATCTGTTTTATAGGCATGCTGGTGTTCTTGTTTACATACTTTTTGTTTCTGTGCATATACACGACACCAATGGTTCTCTGAAGTCATTAAATATTTGAAGCATTGCTTTATGTTTTTAACTCTTTTTTGATAATGGAGTATGACGGAGACTGTAATAGAAATAGATTTCATATATATAGTTATATACTGTATTGAGGGAGTGCATTCAGATTCTCCAGCAGTAGATATGTGGGGTGACAGCTTTTCTGCATACAGTGCGGGGCAATCGACGTGCTAAGGGAAAGACAGTGAGCAGCAGAGGTCATTCTGAGCTAAGCTCTGGATCAGTCTGCACCACTCGGCCCTCTTCTGGGTGATGTAGGCTGGGGTGATCATTTGCACAGGAAGGCGTGGCGAGCCCTCCACCCGGGCCTTCTCGCACAAGGCCTCGGCAATACAGATAACATACATGCCACAGTCATAGCTGTTCTGCTGGGATGGGCAGGGCTCCTCGACAAACAGCGCTTTCCTCCCTGCGCCCAGGAAAGGCTCCAACTTGCTGGCGATGCGCCGTGCGTGAAGTGAATTGCTGCCATTTTGAGAGTCATAGTGGGCAAAGTGGTTGGAGTTGTGATGATAAAGCAAGAGGCTCCAGTGGGACCCTCCAGCAGTCTGGTTGGAGTTGTCATTCACTGCTAGGAAGACCCAGCGACGAGAAGCAAGATCCAGTGGCTCCAGAAACAATGCCAACTCATCAGGGCAGGAAGCACATTTGATGAACTGGGTGACCTCTGGGCTGATAAAGATAACGGCTTCCCCCAGGACTCTAAAGCGCTCGGCAGCAAAGTACTCAAAAGCAAAACCAATGACTTGGTCATTAAGCCAGTAAGGTCCTTCCAGTAGAGAGACATCAGAGCGCCGCAGCAGGCTGTCATGATAGCTGAGCACTACAGGATCCATCCTCCAGAGCAGTCAGAGCGTGTCAATCTGAAAATACACAGAAACGCTTTAATGCTTAGGGTTCGGCTAATTGATTCGTCAGAAATTTACTGCTCGTGTTTTCTTTAATATGAGAACTGCTTTTCTTTGTCTCGTACTGCTCTTTTCTAAAATAGGTCCAATCAGCACATACTACCTTAAGGACGCTGTGATCTCACAAGCAATATTATTTAGCAGCTGTTGATCATCTACTCAGCAGAGCAGTAATTTCACAGAATAGAAACAGGTTCAGGGAGGGGGACCAATCTGACGAATTTAAAGGCGTCATTTGGGTTTCTTAGAGAATGCAAAAGGCTTCATTCACTTCATTCTGATGCCAGTTGGCCAGTACAGCCTGACACTGGTTTCAAACATGAAGCTTTTTTTCCACAGATCTCATCCTGGACTAGTGATTCAAACGCAGTCACAGTCTGTGTTCATTTAAGCAACTCGCACAAACTGTTAAACTTCACTGAAGCTAAAGCAGACTGCCTGTTTCTGGGATCCTTGTTGACTTTCTGTTCGCTACTTTGCTTTATTACTCACTCAGACACATTAACTGGAGCCGTTTTAGCGCACTGGCTGATCAGGTTATTTTCAGAGATGTTACAGTAGCGCTTTGCTGGGCCGGGAATCCACTGCGGAGCATCACATTACTGCAATGCGTTTACTTCAGCAGGCAGCTCTCCGCTCAATCGAGCCTGCGTTTTTAGCTTGAGCTCGCTAACCGACAGTTTTTAGCGTCACTCGTAGCCAAAAAACTGAGTTAAATAGCAGACTGAGCATGCGCCACATTAACCGTTGGCTGCCAAACTGAAATACACAGTGTCCGTTAAGTGTCCTACCTGTAAATGACACATTCAAATTAAAAGTACCACGAAAACACGAGCGGTGAAGCCCCTCATTGCAATGACTATCGTAAATCGCGGCGAGAAGACCGTAACATTTTGCGACAGTGGGGTGGAGATAAGCTTGCTTGTGATTGGCTCCTTGCATTGGGGTATGAGCACGTGAGCGTTACTGAAAAACTGACATTCTGTGTCGTTACATGCAAGCACAGGAGAAGTGTCTTTCTTTGTATTTTACAGCGAATAAGGCGAGATAAAACCACGTATTTTAAAATCAAGTGAATTTCCGTCATTTTAGTCTTTTTTTTAAACTCTAACATGACCCCCAAAGGTTATAATCCATTATCGGAAACCGAGAGGTGCAGTGTGGTTACTGTTGCCCTGTGTGTTTCAGGGTACTTCCGGTTGCTTCGCCCCTCCCCTCCCCTCCGTGTTTTCTCCCCTCCCATCAGCGGCGTGAACGCGCAATGCTGAGCCGCACTGATTAGCAAGACGGAGAGGAGTTTTCAGCGACCGAGCAGCGAAGAACTGCCGTTTAATTGGATTCAAACTGCGAACATGCTCGGATAAAAAGAAAAAGAAAAAAATGCGTAGGTTTTCAACGCGGAGTTGACTTTCGAGGACTTTGCTAAGAGGCAAGTGAGGCGAGTGAGAAGAAAGCAAATTAATTCAGTGGGAATGCAGGGAATTAAATAGAGACTGGGTGATTTTTTTTGCGTGGCTACAAGTGTGTGTAGCTCCACGGTCAAGCCTGACAAGAAACGGGAAAACTCGAGTGCCACTTTAAATTGACTTTACAGCTCACGTCTGGAGGTAAGAGTGATGTTTAGTGATAGTTATACACTGTGGTGCGTTGGGCTGCCCCGCTGTGGGACGATAGGCGTCTGGCTTGAAGCTGCTAGTGAACCTATGATTCAGTTGTAGTCCGTAAGAAACGTTATGACCTGCACTCATTTGCAGCATTGTTTTCAGTTGGCAGACTTAAGTTGTGTGTGTGTTTTGGGGTGCTCAGTCGGTGCTTTTGTTCAGTGAGGAGTCTGTCAGAGCTGTGTGTGTGTGTGTGTGATGTGAGCCTGTAAAAAGTTCTGGCTGCTCCTCACTGAGATGTCATTTCACACTACAGAGGGTGCTTACTCCAGAGCTTCAGCTGGCTGAAGGACAGTTTATAAGAATAACAACCACATGTAACATGACAAACGCAGGCTGGATTTACTTTATTCTTTCATTTTATTTGTGATAGTGATACAAATTACAAAGGGCTCATTTTTATCTTCAAACCATTGACAGGGGTCGTTTTTTATCCATTACAGGCTCAAACAAGGTTTGCAAAAAACATAGGGGAACACCAATGCATGCAAAGATTGATACTGCAAAAATAAGGATATACGTACATGAAACCGTACACAATATGTCACTGCGACATAAACCAGGTATTATGTTTTCACGGTCCTGCAGAAATGGGAGCTATTACTGCGGCAGGGTGGGGTAAGTGGTTACATGTATTATTTAGTGGAGGTCAGACAGAGCAGCTTATAATGCACTGAAGGCAATATGCACTGCAAAGCAGCTGTAATTGTACAGGGAGGTCTAATGGGGTGAAGAAGCTGCTGAATCATGGGCATTGTGTCTCTCTGTGTGTGTGCGTGTGTTTGTGGATGGAGAGCTGACTTAAGACAGATTTTACAACGGATCGCCTGGTTGTGTATCTTGAGTGCACCTGAGTGGGTTTGATCGATTTTATAGTATAGTTACTATAGTTTACCTTAAGAGACTATAGCCTAATTTTTTTTAAGTTATTGGTGAGTTGATCTGCTGTGCTTACCGATTACATTAAGTCATTTTTATACCGTTTTTATGAATGGACAAATGTCACCAGAAGATCATCCAATTTGTGCAAAAAGGATGCTCCTAACGGACTTTTATTTCTATGATCATTTTAAAATATACATTTTGGTGCTAGATGATTATTGTTTAAAAAAAAAAAAAAAGGAATGAAGGTAAATGACTTAAATTCATGTTGCTGTGGGTGAGGTGCCCCTGAGAGCCTGTCCTGCCCTCAGATCAGCACAGGTGATGAGGGTAAAGTGGGCCTGTCCTGCAGGAATGTGAGGTCTGAGAAGACACAGCTGCTGCAGCACGAGAGGAAGCCCGGGCTGAGACTCCAGCAACTGGTCCCTGTTGACATCTGACACCCCACAGACCCCGCTGTCTGCTATTTCTAAAGGACCGGCCTCAGTTTTGTATCACATCGGTGTGCAGTGAATGGTCTCGCAGACGCCACCTGAAAGATTGAAGCTGTGATTTAGCAGCTTAGGGCTCAGATTTGAGCACTTCAGAGGAGCTAACCTCTGCTGTTGTTGGAGGCAGTCTGTGGTTTACTAGGAATACTTTAAAGAAATGTTTTTAAGTTTTTGATGGTTCGAGTTACGAAATCGCAAACCTTCATATGCAAGTAGGGTTGCTCCATGCTAAGTTTTAGCTGTTCTTTTGATCGCTACAGTCTGGGACTTAGTCAGTGCTGACTGTCATTCTCAATAAGAAGAGCCAGTGTGTGGCCTTCCTTTGGTCCTCCTCCTTGTGTCTAACTTGAACTCAGTGCCTTTGAAATTGAAACTTTGGAAAATGAAACTGAACAGTTTTAGCCTCTCTGAGGATTTTTCAGTTCACAGTAGTTGCACATCTCAAAAGTGATGGCAGAAGCTGCACAGGATGGGAAGTGACTGTTTTTTATGTATAATTTAAAGCTTTTTTTTGGCAAATTAAATAATTTGAAAAAATAATACAGTAGCTCATTATTTGGCTTTCAAAATGTCATTGGGGTCTGCGTAACACTAAGATCGAATCTTTACTTACCCTTGCCCTTTTTCGTTTGAAAGACCTCCTCGTAACACGTTTTATTTTTGCCATGCACAGATCTTAATAACCAGCAACAACAAAGTTGCTGCTGTTAAACACCCACAGACTGTAACTGTGATGTGATTAAAACAATGAGTTACCACTAGCTCATAGATGCCGTTTCTGCTGTTTTGTTCTCTTGAGAGTAGAACTAACAACCCTTTTGTCTTGTGACTACTTCTTTGCTCATCCACCAGAGCTCCTGTGATCTCCCATGGGCACCATTCCTCTAAACTCTAGCATAACCTCCCAGTTATCATCCCCCGAGGTGTTACCTGCTGGACTGAATTACCTGCTGCTCTCAGTCACATGCTGCAGGCTTAAAACTTCGGCATGTCCTGAAAAGTGGTGTGGCTGTGTTTTGAGATTGTGTGGCGCAAGTGATTGGCATGCACATGAAGTCATTAAAGAGGAACCTGCTTGTGTTGCACTGAACAAAGCTCTCCTTTCTTTAGTACGCCATTATATGAGGGTGGCTTTGGCCTCACAGGCTCAGCTTCCCCACGTTTTGCATTTCCCCTCATTAATTCGCCGGTGCTAACAGTAGTTGGAGTGAGATGGAGAGAGAAGAAAGTGCATTGTGTTGCTCTTTGCAATTTTGTTTATGTGAAAAAAGCCTAACTTGTTCTTTAATTAATCCTTTACAATGGGGAAACGGAGTGAACAAACAGCACTGGGCTTGCTGGAAGCTCACTTTGTATCCTCTTAAATTAAATTAAATCCTCTGTGTCTTTGTTTTGGACAGAGAAGAAAGTGTTCAAAACCTTTGTGGTTTATTTTTTTAAATTAAATGAATAGGTATGTGAATAGGGATTCTCACTTGCATCCTAATTTATTATTTGAATTTTTAAGGTTTAGATGGATTGTGGAAATTGTAATTAGAGCACCAAAACCAAAACACAGAGTTTAAGCCCCATAGAAACACTAATTTCAGAATTCTACTTTTGTCAAAGTACAGCAGTATATCTGCAAAACCTGTGCATGATGACAGAAGACTATAAGCAGGAAACTAAAGTTGTGGATTTGTGGGTGTGTGTTGTGACACAGCTGTGACAATAGCTCCTGGCCCCCTGCAGCCTCATGGTACGGACTGGACAGAGCCCATGGTTAATCCCCAGGCATGTGCTGTTGTGTAATGTTACACAATTCTGTCCACCTACAGAGTGGTCCTACCTCGAAACCACTTAAAACTTTGAACTGACTGAGTTTATCATTTTCTTAAAGCCTTGAATATTGTTATATCAGAAGGAGACAACATTACAATAGATTTGGATATTTAATATTAAAACCTTAGAGAAATATGATTTATGAATTGTTATTGCTGGTCTGCTGGACAGTCCAGAGGACAGGAAGAAATGAAGTTTAAAGTTCTGTCTTTGCACTACACTGCCGTTGTTATCTGTGAGAAATCCTGGCAGTTTACAGTAGTCTGTTCACTGTCAGAATGAGGCAGAAGGGGAGGAAGAGCGGAGATAGCCGTGGGTAACAGACAGCAAACAGGCTGCGATAAGGTGGATTTCGAATGCAGTCCGAGACATGCTCACTAATGGCTGGCATTCTTCTGCTGCCTAATCTTTACAGTAGTTATCAGCGCAGTAAATGAGAAGATGATGTAGGCTACTGTGAGATTATGCTTAAGTGTATCTGTTAGCTATGAAACTGTGCTCTTAAGTGTTGCCTCGTTTCACACTCACTGGCACACAGCGATGGTTGTAATTCTGAAATCTTTGATTATTTTTACATGACAGCTGTAACCAAAAACTCAGATTTATGAAAAAAAGGTGGTGGTGGTGGGGGGCACATGCACAGGTAAAAGATGTGCTTGTCATGCGTTGCTTTGTTGCTGCTAATGGACATCCTAGGTAACGGCTGTCTATTTACGACCCTGTCCTATGTCAATCAGCTGTATCATAAAAATAACTAGTTGTGCTTGAGTTGCTTCGTTTGAAGTTCAGAAACTTGAAACGCGTCCTCTTTCCGTCACCCATTGTTGCTTCAAATCATTGAACAGCTTTCTGTGGTCTCTGGTCACCACATATCTGCTAGTTACTTCCTGCGTGGACACCCCTTAAGAGCCTATAATAAATGGCGATGTATTTGATGGTAATACCTAGCCAAAGATGTTCCAGGCTCTGTCCCACGGACTAGCTGCAGGGGTCTGAACCTGATCTGACTGATGAAAATTACAGTATGGTACTCACCCGTGTCCCCAGCTTGACACCTGCCCAGTTTGAAATGGCTCAGATGAGTGGATGGAGTAAACAGACATACAATGATTCCTTTATTTGTTAGTGATTATAATCGGATCACTAGGCAGTTTTGGTGGCGTGGTTGTTAGCACTGTTGCTTCACAGCAAGAATGTCCTGGGTTTGAAGGAAGGCTTTCTGTGTGGAGTTTGCATGTTCTCTCTGGGTACTCCAATTTCCTCCCACAGTTCAAAGACATGTAGGGTAGTGTGCTTAGGTGAATTGGTGATTCTAAATTAACTATAGGTTAATAGGTGTGGATGTGAATTCAAATGAATGTCTGACTCTGTTGGCACTGTGACAGGCTCGCGACCTGTCCACAGTGTACCTAGTCTCTTACCCTAGGCAGCTAGGATATGCTCCAGGCCCCTCTGTGACCCTGAATTGGGTAAGCAGTTTCATATGCTGTAAAATACAGTTCCAGTCAGTATAAACAAGTATAATAAACTGTATGGATAACAACTTGCTACATTCATGTATCTCTTGTTTACATAAGAAAGTTTTTTGTATATTTTGAGTAAGTTTGAGGGGCTGTGTGTCTATAAGAAAATAAAAAGCAGAGTTTTGTGATGATTAAAGTACTCCTGTCCTGACATTTCAGTCTCAACAAGCAGAGTTTATGTAATCTTAGATATCATGTATGATTAAAGAATGAGATACTTCTACTGAATCTCCTCGGTGTTCGCTTTAATGTTCCTGCTTGTTTATTTTGGCGCCCACCTGCATTCATGCTTATTAGCCACTGATGCGTTTCATCACACACATTCACTGCGCTGGCTTAGTGGTGTGGTCAAACGACTCCAGTTGGACGCCCTGGAGACGATTACAGGGTCCTTATTGTCTCCACAAAGCACAAGTCCTCCACTCTGCCTGAAAGAGCCCACTTATCAGTGAAGCTGTTTGAGTGGAGCAAATACCTTTGCTCTCCTGAGCAGGTGAGCTACGAAAGTACCCTCTAAATGCCTGCTGTCCTAGTTTTGGATGGAGAGTTCAGGTCAGAATGAGCTCACAAATTGTTTCATGTTTTTATTTTTGGTGGTAGTTTGGCTTTTGCAGACTTTCATCAGAAGAATCAAAGGGTAACAGCCTCTTTGTAGACTCATCCTTTTTATCACAGGGGATGAACTCTACAGAGAATATGAAGATATATCCAAGTTTGTTTTCTCAGTAGACCAATATAAACAGAGAATATATTGCTTTTCACCGTAGGGGCTCGGTACTTGTCCCTTCTTGTCTACAAACTCATGTCTCGTGCTTTACTGTGCTCGTGCGCATTTACAAAAGTGCAGTAAATAAAACAAGACCATGCATGTTTATGCATATTTCAGATCTGTCAGGGGGTATTTGAAGAAATGAAAGAAAAAAAGGAAGCTGTTAAATAAATGTCCAGCATTTCCAAAAAGTAATTTTAATAGCGTGAACTCAGTTTTAGTAATGATTAACACTGGAAGGGTACTCTGCTTGGTTTCTCTTAACACTTTGTGTGTGCAGTTAACCCAGAGGTCGTAACACTATACGTAGCCTCTCTAGAGAGTATCACCGACATCTTCCGTCATCCCCTTGAAGCCTGCAACCAAACTTGCGTTATCATCACGCTGCAAGTTCTCGCTCTCTCTCTGGTGGCTGCAGCCCTGACTGCAGCGCTGGGCTCAGATTTCAAAAAAGCCTGTGGTCTGTTCAAGGCAGAAAGACAGGAGCCATCCCCCATCCTCAGAGAAGACAGTGAGAGCCTCTGCAACACCGCCCTGTAATTACAGGTCATGTTTTTTCCTAATACGCTAAACAGATGTGCTTAGAATGATGCTTAACATTCAGACCCAGAGTTGGACTTAATGACCTGTCATTACTATCAGCTGGTGAAGGCGTATACTGTTTCCATTGCATAAACGATTTTGGAAATTGCTTTTTCACTTTGTCCGTGACAAAATGTTTGTAACTTTAATGGATCTCAGGGTGGAAAAAAATCACAGAACTAAAAAACTCGTCTTCATTTAGACAAAGGTGCAACATGTACCATTAAACCCCTTCAAAAAAACTATTAAAGCCTGAAGGGTATGAAGACTCGCTTGTTTATTTAAGTTTTTGTAATTAGTTTGACATACTTGCTTGCATGTTTTTCCATGTGAGGTTTCAGATTGACCAGATCTGGTGCGCGGCTTTGCCGCATTTCCTTTGATTGCTGATGCCCACTTATGTATTTCATGATTCATTTTGATGTCTCTCAGTGAAATAGCTCTCAGTGTAGGTGTTGAATGGCCTTAAGGCTCCTGTCTTTATCATTACGCAACGCCTCACAAAGGAGTAGTTTGGCTCTAGACTTGATCTAATTGACCATGAAGATGACACATTCATTGGTATGACTTAATATCAAAAACTAAATATTTGTATCCTTTTGTTTGTATGCTCGACTGGATCACAGGTATCCAAAATAGGAAGCACCGTTGATTTGCGATGAGCTTGTGGGCATTTTGGCACCATGCTCTCTGAGCAGCTACAGTCATTATTGCTCATCTCCACTCAGCTGTGAAAGACGAGATGAGTCCTGTTGGCATCTCTTCCTCAGAGTGTGTGTTTATGTTTGCAGACAAGATCCCAGTGCCTGTGACACTGTTATCCATTGTATTTATATATACTGTGCCTATTTAGTACATGTTTTGTGCCTACCATCTGGTTGGCCTTTACAACAGAATCACGTGCTTTACATGGTTCTTCAGGAAACATGCTAGTGTCCTAACTGCTTCCCAGCACTGTCTTCCCTGAGGCCAGGGGCAGCTGAATGGGTCTGTTTGGACTTTCTGAGGGGGAAATGGAGTGTGGATAATCTGGGTCAGTGATGCCTCCTAGACCTACACCATCTTGCTGCTCTTCTGCTTCCTTCCTCTATATCCCGTCCTCTGTCTCTGCTGTTTGCCTCCAGCACATTTTGTCCAGTTTATTAGTTATTACTGAACTTTTTAAAGACCAGTAGATATGAGAAGATAACAGATTAGATTTGACTGGTGATTCTATTTAATAGAGATCAACATGTTACATTGTTACACCAAATATCAATATTTTATTAAATAATTAAAAATACTTGGGGATACTAAAAACAAGAGTGCTCATCTCATGCACCTCCTTCCTGAGATAATATTAGCTAAACAAACTTACAATCCACCCCCACCCCCCCCTCCCAAAAAAAAAAAAAAAATCCATCACTGGAAACATTTAGTTTGACAAATCTACCTCCTAATTCAGAGCTAGCTAACGGTTCGGTCACATGAGTAAGCAATGTCGTTACATCTACAAAAACTCTGTGGCTGCCTTTTGATTGGCTGCAACATGTGGTTGCTAAATTGTTACAGTACTCGGCATATTGCAAATTGTTAAAATTAATTCATGTACCAGGATTTTTAAGGTTTTCTCTTTATTCAATTGGGTAGGAATGTCAAAACTACTTGAATAAATGCCTTAGGGTGTTACCAAGATGGGCTACAAGATGGAACGGCTTTCTTCCAGAAGGACTTATTTTTCTTTTCATGTTCATTTCAAGTGAAACTTGGCATGTTTCCATGCATGTCATACAGTTGTTTCACTTCAGGCATTCATTGTTATGCTGTAGCTTTCTGAGCTCATAAATTTCTACCAATCATAATGGTGTAAAAAGAGAGACAAAAGTGATCATATGAGCATTTTTGTAGTATGATTTCCAAGAAACTGTTAGACCGAAAACCCAAACAGCTGTTGATGATGTACCTTCCACCGGCTGGCGCCTTTTATTGTAGGGTGGTGTACTTTTCCTTTGTCGCTGGCCAAATCTAAACTGCGGGGTGATATTGATATTTCCAGAGCTAGAATGGAGTCTGAAAGGAAAAACATTTTTCCACCCTCTAAAACAATAAAATATAAACGTGAGGTCAGACCAAGAACACGGCCTTGTTTTAGACTCAACATTTTGGCCCAAGCCAAAGTAGGCTCTGCAAACAGATTTCTTCACCTACAGGTCCATAATGTGTCTGTAAAGCCTGAAATAGTGAGTAGGTAGAAAGTTCCTCAGTAAAACAAAAGCAGGAATGTTTAAAAGTGTGCATCTGCAAATTTCTGTAGAAAATCTCTGCAATTTTGTTATGTGTCGAGTCATTTTTTGTGAAATCCCCCTTAGCTTCCTTGAAAAAACCTTCACAGTGCTGGATACTGATAACACTAATAAAACATTACTCACATTTATTTACTTTTATGACTATGACTAACGCTGATCTGGTCTGTTTATCACCAGGCAGAACATATCTGTATACTGCTGTGCTTTTCATCCTGTTCTTTGTTAAGAAACAATCAAAAGCACACGAATGGATAATAGACATGCTCTTATCCTTAGCAGATTTAGGCCAATGTGAGCAGGAGGCAGAGAAAAGCTTACTTACACCTGCATAACCCAGAGTGAAGGACCATTTAAAAAGGAACAGTTACTAAAAGATAACTGAGGAGTCCATGCCATCATGTCGTCTACTGTGGATGACGTCCATTGAATGCATGGACAAGTTTCCAAGCAGGTGTTTCACTATCGGCTAACATGGCCAGCTCACCTACTGAACTCTAGAAACAGAAGCATGAGCATGAAGCTCGAACAGATTATTTCACGAATCCTTTTGTTTTTTACAGAATCTTTCTGTATGGGTTTCTAAGGAATGTGTTTATGTGAGGAATTACACTCATATGCTCTAATAAAGAACATTAGTGGGGGAAAAAATAATGATGTCCTGCTGATTGCAGAGTTCACACCCTGATCACACCGGCCCCGACTGTGTGGCGGGCTGCAGCTGTCAAAAATATCCCGACTGGTTGTTGCATTGTGCAAAACCCTCTCCTTTATTGGTGTTCTCTCTTTCTGTTCAAAAACTTGCTTTGTCTCCCTTTCCCCCTTGCTCCTGGTTTGAAGTGAATGCAAACAGGGTTGAATTGGAATATAACAAATCTGTATATGAGCCGTGGCTTCATTGTTTGTCCTCAATGTGAAATCTTGAACTACTTTTCTTCAAAACTCCTTTTGTTCCAACTTGTGTTGCAGTGAGTTTCCTGCTCATAAAGTAACTGAAAGATCAATATGAAATTAGAAGCAAAGCTGAAATGGAACTTTATTAACAATAGCGTGATGGTATTGTTGTGTCGAAACCCCTTGTGCGGCCCTTCCTGTCACGCAAAGCTGCTCTCGTTGTCCGGGGAGTGGATACAGGAAGTGGAATTCTCTGTGGCGACAACAGAGGAGTGGTGCTGTTTACTCCCACTCTTTCTAGTGTGCTTTCATAGAGGCCCCCAGTGGCATTTTCTTTCTTTTTTTAATATCAAGTCTCCAGAGCAGCCTGCAGTTGAACAGGTCACTTGGTCTGACTGATTTTGAGGAAAATCATCCAAAAAGGTAAATCAAAAACGTGACATGGTCATTACTTGTTGCCACTAACACAAGAGATTTAATAGTAATGAAAAAGTACCTATAACCTTTTTGTAAGAGAGTCCATGTTCCTGTTTCTTTCAGCCTGTTTTACGAGGGTCCATTAAAATAAATCCACTCGTCATTTACAAGCTTTTGACTTAACCTTGCACTTTGGATTTGTTGGTTTTTCTTTGAACCTGAAGTCACATTGAAACTTGAAGGGGAGCGGGATGGATTAGGATTTGCTGCAGCACACCTTACAATAATTAAAATGCAGTGTGCTAAAATGGTGACGAGTGAAAAGGTGCAGAATGTGCAGAGACCATAGATATCAGAGCACACAATAGCGTACAATGTGGGTTTTTTTTTTTTTTAATAATGTTGTCCTTGAGACTCCCGCTCTGCTCTGAATTAATTTCCTTCCTCTGGTTTCTCCCTCCACTCTCTCCTTCAGGGAACAACAAGAATAGGTCCTGCATAGCAAAGTGAGGCTCTTAATTTAGCAAACGCACATGGCGTTTCCTCCAGTGACATATTTTCGTGGCAGTCGTGTCACCTGTTGGCGCTCAGCTGAAGTTAATGTGAGGGGAGTTGGTCGTCAGTCGTTGTTAATTATGGCATGGACAGCGAGTCCAGCCTGGACTTGTTTAAGCACATTTTTGATGACATTGACTTAAGTGTTTTTGTAAGACACAAGTTTTTAAGTGTTAGCAGTGTGTGATGTAAAATCAGCTGGCGATGCATGCAGTTTGTCCGATCAGCCAACCCTTTGAATGGTAACCTGTTCCACTTGTCTGTCACCTTTGTTGTCTAAACATAATCATCTATAGACTCTTAAGATATTCTTGAGTTGTCATTCATTACGTTGTTTTTTGTTCCCCCCCCCCCCCAACTGTGATTGAGCCATAACAAGCAGTATTTTAGTATACTACAGTTTGTTTTAAATGCGATTGCTCTGTTTCTATTAAGCGAAGCTAGCTAAGCTAATTTATTATTTGGGTGGGTAAAAAAAAACCCTGCTTAGCTTATGAATGACAAAAAAAAAAAAAAATCTATTTGTGTACATCCTACATTTCCAGTGTAAGTGAAAAGGAAATGCAGCATCCATACTTACTTGAATGATCTCAGTGTACCACTGCCATGATTCAAAGGTTATGGCTGTTGATTAAGAAAACTGCATCCAACACTGTAAAACCCAGTAGCAGTATCTGCAACAGACTGGTTTGCAAATCAGATGTCATGAAATCTTTTTGTATTTGTATACGGTGTGATTTTGGTGTAGTCTTTAAGCTCCAAAGGCATGCTCTTACCTTTCTGAAAGGTTTATTCTGTGCTGCCTACAGTCACAGTGAACTTTGTACCTGGATTAACAAGATTAAGAAGTAGTTCAGTGGAAATGATTCATTTTTTGTTCAGCATTAATGTGAAACTAGAATGTAGCTTCTCCTGTTTGTTTCAGGACAGTGCTATTCGTAAGCTCTCAGTTGTAGAAATTAAATAATAAACTATCAGGTTAATTGTGAAACTGTAGCAATAAATAAATGCCACCACAGTGTTGTCTTTCCAAGTTGGGTGTTAGCATTGCCTTTTCATTTCTCGCTCTTCTCCCTTTATTGTGCTCTCACTTTCCCACAGCTAAGATTTCAGGAAGCCGACATCCTCTTCTCCGCGTGTCTCTCGCCGCCTGTTCCTGTATCTCCTTAATTCTCTGAGTTCAGTTTCTCGTTCTGTGAATCTATACCTTTCAATCCTTTTATCCTCCTATTCTAACTGGCTCTCTGAATATTTGGCCGAAGCTCATGTTCCACACCCGAGCCACCGCTTCCTGGTCATTAGCAGTTGTCGAAACGGAGAGCACAACAAGTTAGTTAAGGTATGCAAGGGCCTGAAACCATACTGCTGTCAGTGCATAAGAAGCTAAAATTACAGCCTTCTGGTCGTATGCATCTGCCAACCAGTTAGGTTGCAGATTCCCTGGACAGCTTGAACTTTGACCTTTTTTGAAGTGCAGTCACGTTACCTTATTAGAAATTAGTCTTTTCTTATAATAATGTTATGCATTTTGTAAATAGACCTCACTCTGAGCATCCATCAGCTATTCTGTTCACTGTTCTGGCATTTCTGCTGTTTTCAACCAACCTGGTCGTTGTTTGCGTACATACACGATATGAAAAATAACTGTTTTGTTAGATTATAGCCAATGGGTTTGAGATTGCATTTCAGTAAGTGGAAGCAGGTAACTTGGTATTCATATGGATCATGTTCAGATACTGCAGTTTTTTGAGTGCCTTTTGATAATGACATGAGCCAATGTCATTGTCCCATCTCTTTAAAATCATCCGAAGGTCGACTCCAGCTTCTGGACCAGTGAGCACATTTGGGCTTGAAGGAATTATTTGCATATATCATCTGCAAACACAACAAAACCACAAAACCAAAATGTTACAGACGCTGACTCTAGTGTTTGACACTATTTGGGTAAATGGAAAACAAGAAATCCAGGATGCAAACATGCCATTTACCAGTGAGTTAAATACAGGGAGAGGTTACAGTAGGCTGATGTGCCATATCCTCATGTTACAGTCAATTTACCACACAGTCTAGGAAAACTTGACCTCTGTCAACCATTCACTTCTGGGCAGCCGCTTTGGTATGGCTCCAAAATGGTTTGTACACTTTCCAAAGGAAATGCTGTACGTACGCGTAGTCTTCGACTAAAGAAGGAAAAGAAATGCATAAAGATTTCCACAATCATCCAGTAGCTTTATCTTCCTGCCATTTGTTAAGGTTACATTAAGCAAATTAGATCTAAAAAAAAACCATGATTAAACAGTGATGGATGGGATCTGCTCACACCGTGAAGCTGTACGCTGAGATTAATCTAATTATTCTAGTCTTTGTGACATGGAGGGATGTATTACAGGGTTGGCTGGTAAGCTACTGTTCATGAGCTGACCACTAGCATGCTAAGCTGGCATCCCTTAGTCACACTTCCTAAAGCTTCTTTTTTCCTGTTTACTGAAATGTTTACTCCCCCTTTCCACATCAGTTGAATTAAACTTTTTAATGAAAGGGGGCGGGGCTTACACTAGTTGAGCTAACAATCATGTAATCACTACATGAGCTGATTTTTTTTTCTCCCCCGTATAATTTTCTGTTGCTAAATCTTGTGTGCCCAGCAGTCCTCACATTTAAGAAAATCTTCCAAAAATAGTTTTTCAGGTCAATCACCCATTGAGCATTGATCCAGTAGACTGCTCTTTTCTGTTGTTAGCCTTAGAGTCTGAACAGCTTGGGGAATTGTAGCTATCTGCTTAAGAAGGTCAGGGCTGCACTTGCTAAGCTACACTGTTGCCTCCGGGCTGAAGGTGAACTATGTCTCTAAGACACTGAAGAGACAGAGTGGTGCTGCACATTTGGGTGCAAGGAATGGTCACTTGTAATTACAGGTTTGTTGAACATGTCGGAGCAAGCGTGGCATGTCTGCTTCATTCAGCTGACCTTACTGTTCCTGCAGACTTTAGCTGAAGCTGCTGAAGTATTGTGTTTTCACTGTAGAGGGTGGCTCCAAAAGGCTGTTAAGATGTTGGTCAACCACTTGTAGTAGTTCTTTCTGAGAATGACTGCGTTGAGCTTTTGAGTTGCTGTTTCTGTTTGCACATATGCGGCATCATAGCCAGGCAAACGGTAACTCTTGTGCTGCTTGTTTCATGCCAGTGAAGCTGTATGATAGAAACATACATACACGTCAGTGATCTCCTTGTAGTTGCGTGATCTGTGTTAATTATATTCGAATACACGTATTAAAGGCTGCAATGTTTTTTCTTAACGTCACCACTAACGTCTTTGCTGGAAAATTTATTTTATTTTATTTTTTCTGTCTCTTCATCAATTAAAGTTTGGAATGTAAATTCTGAATTGATCCAAATCAAAATAATGAAAATAAAACAACATTTGGCCCGTTTAGTGCCACTATGAATGATTTTGCAGTTGAACTTTAATCAGTGTTATGCATTTGCATTATTTTGCCAACTCTGACATTTATTAGCACAACATGACAGCTTGGAGAATTAAATAGAATACTACTACTTATTTTAATATTTGTTCAGTCAGCTGTGATTGGACTGTATGTGATCTGCCATTTTATCGCTCATTCACAAACACTCGCACACGAATGGGAGCACCAACCCTGTGATTAGTGGACAACCTGCTCTGCCACCTGAGCCAAAGCTGCCTGGTTTCAAGTTTAAACAAATAAGCCACTGTAGGAGCTGAGCAGATACTGTGGATTTTTTCTTCTCAGGTTGTTTTGACTCAGTATGTTGCACTTGAATTTTCTGCATTCCTAGAGCCGGATGCTAAGACTGTGGAGATTATCTGACTGTTCACAATGTGGTTCTCAGTCAAACTGTTTTTCTACCTGCACTATTTAGCAATTCCAATGACGTTTATTTAGTCCTTTACAGCTCTCTAGAGTTTATAACTGACCATTTCACAGCAGACTTATGGGAAATCTGACTGCTAAACTACCCACATTGTAAACAAGCAAACCTTCCAAATCTTGGCTTGATTTAAACGTTCAGAAATTATTAATATAGTCATTCAGCACTTGCTCTGTGTGTCTTCTTTCCTTTTAGGATATGTTAAATTTCCTCAAAGCCAATACAGAAGGCTTTATCATCTTTTCTTCAGTTGTTAATTTTCACTAGCTCATGCTAATCTGTTTTTACAGTTATTTTTACGAGTCGCCGATAACCATGTTTTATGTGGCTTCCGTTCCACCTGTAATAATGAGGGGCCCCGGGCGTATTGTTGAAGGTTGTGTAGGTCTGTTTAAAAATGGGGAAATAATTTTATATTTGTTGCTTGTGGTGCTGCATAACATAGTCTGGCTCCCAGGATCTTACCTCTATCTCATCTTTGCAATCTCATAATTGGCACGTTCTGCATGTGTGTTACAAGTAGTCATCAATAAACGTGCATTCCCATGTAAGCATGCCCTATTACACTCTGCTTACATAAAAAAAGGTATTTAAAATGGCAAACTACCAATTCTAAGAAACTATGACATTATCTTTTAATGGATAAAATATTAACAAAACCAACGAGGTAAAGTACTTGTTAGTTTCTTGAACTTGCGCTAATGAAAGTCTTGTTTTCTTATTAATGTTATGATTGTAGCATTCAAATAACTCTTCCATATTATGTCAGCACTTACTTAAACAAAAACGTTTCGTGACTACCATACGGACGTGCGGTTTTCTTTTGAAAGCTATAAAAATGATGCTCAAACCTTTTCTTGTTTGCAGAGCATTTTGAGTAAAATGAATGTTGAACTTCACATGAATGTTAAGAAGGCGTACCCTGCATTTAGTGTGGCTGTCATAACTCTGGTAAGGCCAGAGATCTGAGTCGTGGCTTAAAGAAACAGCTGACAAACGCATTTGTATGACTGATGCAAACAGTAATAAACTAACACTGTAATCCTGCGAGATGTGGACAGTAAACATAGCAGCTAAAGTTGGCTTTGTGAAGCTGTCAAATCTACAAATTAACACTTTAAAAACTGCAAACCAAATGGGAGGGTTCACAGTCCAGTGCCAACTCGCACACCTTAGTGCAACACATACAAATTCCCAGTTAGTAAATGTGTGATATTGAGGCTCTGTAACAGTATGAGCCCTGAACAAGCTAGGCACTGATGACATACACCTACTAAACTTTTCAGAAAGATGACTTCACGTTGTAAAAAGCTGACCAAACTAGATCCTGACATTCCTTCAGTGTCAGCGATTGTATAGTAAGAGTCATGTGGTTGAACCTCAGTCAGAGGGAACCTCAGACTAGGCTTCTCTCAATGTTCAGATTACAGAAAGAAATGCATAGTGTAATTTTCTTCAAATATCAGTATCTGCCAAAAAGATCTAAATTTACATCTACCTGCGAGACTCAAATGATATTCCCAGACCTATAAAAACAACAGATATGCATTTGTTGGTGGTAACAAAAAGGGCCTCACCCAGATGTTTTGAGGAAACTGTCTTTAAGAGGATGTGCTAAAGAATGAAAATGCTTCATTTATTCTGCCAAAGAAAGAGGGGACTTTCTGGATGGAACAAGAAAATGAAACCAACAGTTTCTGCTTTTTGATCGTGTTCGAGTCTGTGTTTACCTACTGATCCAAGAGCAGATAAGTCCCAGCGCTGCTCTTAACTTTAATAGATACTATCAGTGTTCAGCAAAGTTTAACTTTAACAAAAGATTGAAGCGGGAATCCCGGGATTGAAGTTGTTTGATATATTAGGTGAGATTGGTTCTTTCCTGACATGTAAAAAAACAAAAATAAAAATCTTGAGCTGATTCCAGATTAAACTACTTGACAACAAGCCCTTATCCATGACTACCCAGGTGATGCAACAGGTCTGTTTCTAGTTCAATTGCTTGAGGAGCTGAATAGGCCACTGCAGGTTTCATCCAGCTGTGCACCATCTGCTTTGTCACTTCCTTAAGGGCACAAACCTCAGAGTTATCTAAAATCAGACCTTTTTTAAGTTGGTGTGCAGACGCACAGGCATGGCACTCAGGTGAAACGATATATACCAGAAATATTTGAACATATTGTCACTGAAATGCCAGATTTGCCTGGTTTGCAGCCCTGATAATTATTAGCCTTTAATGTGTTTGATTATCAATGAAATGACTTTGTCATATCGCTTCAGTGACTGAAGATGGTGGAAGATGTCCTGTGATTAGTAAGGTTTTCCCAGAGATGTCTATTAGTTGAATGTCCTCATGTGATGATAAAGAGCGAGTTTGCCAGCATGGCCCTGCACTGTGCAGCACTGCCACAACCCTAAATCCCCCCATCCCCTATCCTTTAAGCAGCGAGCTGACCATCTGTTCGAGACGCCCTAACCCAGTGATCAGAACACACGCTGATACACACAGACGCAGTCGAGTCACACAAACAGGAAAACATTGCACTCAATTAATTCCAGTTTATGGATTCAGTAGTGAGCAGTAAGACTGAGTGACTTATATAAGATCGAAAGAAGTAATGCATATATATAATTCTGTGTGCGCCTGTATGTGGACCATGGCACATGTTTGTATCGAAGTTGCTGAAGTGACACACAGAGTTGGATATGGGGCAACAGGAAATGACCAGGGATGGGTGCAGCATTGTATCATTTCCCTGCTGGAGTCCTTTGTACTCGTCTCTGTGCACCTACTATATGTGTCCCTGTTCCATTTCCTGTTTTCCAGGGTTTTTCTGCTGGGGTCATGGTGCTCATGTAATAGTTGGTGAGGAAATTGATCCAATTTATTTTCAGGCATTGTAATATTAAAGATAAATTTCAAACTAAAATGATTCCTCTAAGGAAAACAAGATATTTTTATGACGGATATCTCATAATATATATTTATATTAATTCACATATGGTCAAACACAAGTCAGCGTTTGCGCGATAAAATACTGGGGGGAAAAAAATGTCTGGGTGCTATTGACAGGTTCAGAATCAGAATGTCTTTATTGTCATTGTCGCAGGTACAACGCAATTACAAGCGGTTTCCAATCAGTACATCACCCATAAAAATATAAATGACCTCTTGGAGTGACAATTCTGTAAGTTTAATGTCTTAAACCTTCCTAATGACAGCTGCAGGAAAAAAAAAGTGGTTTTCTTTTTTTTTGGGGGGGGGGGGTTGGATTAAGGCCATTTTCAATCTCCACACAGGTTGTACTTGGAAGCATCATGTTTTTGGGGTTTGTTGCCAGGTATTTTGTGCTTTCCTTTCTCAGTATTGTTATGAATCAGGAGCACCTAAAGGGAATTTCTGTACAGTTTTGAACCTGACAGGAATGAGCTGATTCATTTGATAATTCAAATGAAGGTCCATGTATGTTTTTTGTGAATTCATGTGCTAATCATGACATAAATGGTCAAGTGGTGACATTTTATTGTCAAAATGTGATATTTTTCCTGTTTCTAAGTAACAAAGAACCTTCTTTGACCTTTATTCAGCAACGTTCATAAGGCAAAAAAGAGATTGTGACCACTGTAACAGTTAAATCAACTTCGATTCTTGCCAAGTCTTTATATTATGAGCCTGGGCACATTCAGTTTACTATCAAGCTACATGAATATTCCTGGGATGTTGAATTTTAGATGAGCATATTACCAATTTTATTATATAACGTTCTATATGTAAACTGCTTTTATGAATTAATATGTGGGTGTGGATGGGTGTGGGTGTGATGACACACAAGACTGTAATGTTGCCATCGTTAGATGAGGCTTCAGATGTGGTTGGTAGACACACATACCAAAAAAATCTGTCTCCCTTGTTCTTAATTAATTTTTTTTAATTTCAGTCTTATATGGCATAAATGATCATAATTGCCAAGTAATTATGAGGTTTGTTTACTGCAAGTCTGAACATGAACAAAAATCTACAGTTTGCCTCCAGTGTTCTGTTTTGTTTTTTAAAAGCAGACGTTACATCCTATCACTGTATTCTTGCAATGCTTGATTGTACCTGAACACAGTGTAGTGAATATGAACTCTTATCATTTGTTTCAAAGGGGGATGTGGGCTGCTGTATTCTTTAGTTTTATTATATAAGAGTACATGGATGTTTGACCTTTCAAGAGCAACTTTAGGTTCATTGATTCTATCAGGGGTGGTCTTTGCTTAGCAGCTTGGTCATTAATTCCAGCTCTTTTCCTGTCCTCGTCTGTCCGTGGCCTCTGCTCGCCCCGTGATGCCCCTCTGCTGTGTATTAAAGCGGGAACTTGTGAATGGCGTGATTGTGCATAGAGTAAAGAGGATGGCAGCTGCTGGCAAGAGCTTATGTGTGCTAATGGTAATCCTGTAGATCCTCATGGCCTCTCCTTTCTATGAGTGTACATGTCAGGATCCAAAAAAAAAATTTGGCCCACTGGCAGATTACATAACAGCACATGGTCTTTGTGTCATAATCTGCCAGATTTTGTAATCGGGCAGATTGCAGAGAGCTGCGCTGAAATGCCTGGCCTTAACTCACTAGATTTTCGAAGGTTCATTTCAGTTTTAGCCCAGAGACGTTCTCAAAGCCTCCAGGAGTTTAAAAAAAAATTTGTACTTGTTGAGGTTAGATTAAGTTAGGGCTGAACGATATATCGCATTTGCGATAATATCGCGACATGATCAAGTGCAATTTTCTAACCGCAAAGGCTGCGATTATACTCTGGACATGTCCAAATTCATGGGCTGCATCCTCCTGAGGCTGCATTTGTAGACCGATTACGTCACAGCGACGCGCCGAAGGCTGTCCAAATTACTACCATATCCCAGAATTCATAGCGCGGCCCAGCCAAACTCCAGTTTCCAGCAATGGCGGCCGCTACTAAGTTTTAAAATTACTCATACTAATCTTTCTGGGTCACAAAATAAACTTTTAACATATTTTCAGGCGAGAAAGTAGCTGTGTAAACATCAAATATCTGCTCGGTTTATCAAGATATCCCATATTTGCAAAAGTGCTTCGACGTTTTCAGAGGCGTCTGCTACCCACCAGCTCGACAGCTAGCCGGGAGCTCGAGGGTTACTGATGCGGCCGAGAACGGCACAACTCCCGGCACATCATTTTCAGATCACCGCGGAGTTTCGCTGCTCGGGTTAAACGTAATATATAAGTCACTTAGACAACCTAAAAATGTTATTGTTGGGCTTTTTTCAGTGTTTTGTTTGTTCGTGAGTAAATCGGTTTGGCTGAGATTAAAGTTATTAGATTAGATAAAATAAAACTTTATTAATCCCCCGGGTGGGTTCCTCCTTGGTTTTCACATAGCTGACTAAACGTCAAACAGAAAACTTATTAAACAGAAGTATGAGACAGTCGAGAATTTACACCAGTGTCTGGTTATATTTTAGATAGCAAGAAGCAGACGGCCGAGTTTATTAAACTCCACCGAGACAGCGGTGACGCTAATCAGAACTAGACCGTCCAATTTCACGCCTTTAAATTTTAAAGGCGTGTTTGTGTGTGTGTTTATACAATTGCTATTATGTTTGCACTTTATGTGTAATGTTACTGACTGCAGAGATCAGTAAGATGTGTGTATTTTTTATTTATTAGTTTTATTTATTTAATATTATTTTTTAATTGAATGACTGTCTAGTAGTTCACAGATGTCGAAAAACTGAGTGTGGTAAAGCCACTGATTTTTTTTTATGTATATTTCTGCAATCTGCACATTGTACTGACTTTCATTTTAATGTTTACACCAGGGTTCCTTGTCAGCACTTTATGCTCAGATGTTTGTAAGCTAAAAATAAACTATTGTGTATGTTCAAATATACTGTTGTGATTGAAGAAGTTAAATAAAAATGTCAGTCATCAATTCATGCATCACCTCATGTCATCATAACAGAGGTCTGTCTTCCAGGAAAGAACAGTTTAAAATTAATGTAATATAGTATTGGCCATACTATATGATGTATTGCTTGTCTTTGTTTAATAATACAGAAGACAAAGACCTTAAAAAATAATCGCATATCGCATCGCAATCGCAATATTGGGGCAAAAAATCGCAATTAGATTATTTTCCATAATCGTTCAGCCCTAGATTAAGTCAGCTATGATGAGTTGAACAGAAGTTTATTTTTTCATTGCTTTTGTCATGATAACTAAAGAAGTCTGGCTGTTGATTTAGAAGAAAAAATGGCTGATCAAGCTATCAAGTTGTTATTTTTTTTTTTTAAATCAACCTTTTTGTTCTTTCTTTTGCAGTGGTAATGTCTTGAATTGGTGGATCCTCCGACACAGTTAAGAACATGCCAGTGCCGGGCTGCTGCTAATGGGAGCTCCTGATCCACCATGAGTGCTCGTGATGGCGTTGGTGGCATGGGCACCCTGGGTCGTCGGCCGCGCTTCGAGAACTCGGAGTTAACCGTGCGCATCTACCCAGGCGCCCTGGCAGAAGGCACAATCTACTGCCCAATCAGCGCCCGCAAGACCACCACAGCCGCTGAAGCCATTGAACGTGTCATTGAACGGCTCAAGTTGGACCGCTCCAAGTTTTATGTTCTGGCTGAGGTGAAAGAATTTGGAGGTGAAGAATGGATTCTGAACCCCAACGACTGTCCCGTGCAGAGGATGATGCTCTGGCCCCGTATCGCACTAGAGCACCGGCCGCTGTCAGGTGGCGAGGATTACCGCTTCCTGCTAAGGGAGAAGAATCTGGATGGCTCGATTCACTATGGCGGCAGCCTTCAGATGTGGCTGCAGGTCACAGAGGAGCGCAGGCGCCTGATGGAGCGTGGACTGCTGCCACAGCCTGAATCTCAGGGTGACCATGCAGATATGTGCTGCCTGCCAGAGCTCAACGAGCGCACGCTGCTGGACAACCTGCGCTCCCGCTTCCGCCAGGAAAAGATCTACACTTACGTTGGAAGCATCCTCATCGTCATTAACCCCTTCAAATTCCTGCCCATCTATAACCCCAAGTATGTGAAGATGTATGATAATCATACACTGGGAGATTTGGAGCCACATATTTACGCCGTGGCGGATGTGGCTTACCACGCCATGCTGCAGAGACGGAGGAATCAATGCATTGTTATATCTGGGGAGAGCGGCTCTGGGAAGACGCAAAGCACAAACTTCCTCATTCATCATCTGACTGCTCTCAGTCAGAAGGGTTTTGCTAGTGGAGTGGAGCAGATCATCTTGGGGGCGGGGCCAGTATTGGAGGTAAGCAAAACATACAGTCACTGGGTTTCAGTCATGAAATGTATACATAAGAGGAACAGGAATGCTGTCACCCATTTGTTTAAGTTCTGTTTAAAGCCTCGAGTTTAGCATTTTTGTCGGACAACATTTTTGTTTTTTTGAAACCATAAGGGGTGAAACTAATTGAGAAACCTTTTCAGTTGCAAGCTAGCCACACCCAAAAGCATACTGTGCTTTATTGTCTATTTTACTCTGTGAGACTCCTATATGGGAGTCATATCGCACATATTGGTCTGTGCGATATGACCAAAATCTCATATTCCGATATAAGACATCTATCATCCCGATAACGATATAAATCACAAAAATGTAACATTTTCTGTAAATTCTGTGAATCTCGGGCAGCTCGACTTGCGTGAAGTGTTTTCATCTGGGCGCTGTGTACCTGGAGTTCAGACTTTTAATAATAATAATAATAATGGATTGGATTTATATAGCGCTTTTCAAGGCACCCAAAGCGCTTTACAATGCCACTATTCATTCACTCTCACATTCACACACTGGTGGAGGCAAGCTACGGTTGCAGCCACAGCTGCCCTGGGGCAGACTGACAGAAGCGAGGCTGCCATATCGCGCCATCGGCCCCTCTGGCCAACACCAGTAGGCAAGTAGGGTAAAGTGTCTTGCCCAAGGACACAACGACCAGGACAGAGAGCCCGGGGATCGAACCGGCGACCTTCCGGTTACAGATACGCTTCCCAACCCCTGAGCCACGGTCGCCCCATTTTAACCGATGCATGAAGCTATACATTTTTAGACATAAGTTGTAACGGCCGCCGTTTTCTTTGTACTTGTTACACGGCGTGCTCTAGAAAGCCTGTTCCAACGTTTGAGTCTAAGGTTTATTTTTAGCACCTAACGCTTCTCATCCGTAAACAGTCTGCATACTCTTTCACAATTTAGTTTATTTTGAAAAGTCTCAACAGGATCTTGAGCTTTTGTGAAAGGTTAATATGCAAAACAAACAAGCGGACGGCGGAGCCACGCCATTGTTTTACCGTTGTGGTTGCTAACGACAACGTGTAAAAACAGGCGCTTGTCCGTCAGTAGTGTGGTCATATTAAATATAAGAGAAAGACAGAACTTTAACAAATTATTAGGCCACTACAGGGACCATCAAAATGATGAAAAAATATTGCAGTAAACAGTTTATTTTGCGACACCACAAAACAAACGATGGCGTCGTATGAAACTATAGATGTTTTGATATCATTATCCGATATATATCGTTATATCGAACAGCCCTAATGGGAATTTTGTTATAATGAACATCAATTTGATGTCTGTAATACTTAAAACCTGCATTTGCGACCACACTCTCCTAAGGAAAGTGTTTAACTGAGATCATAAATCAGTCGAGCATTGGGACTTTTTCTCATGCACATCTATACAATCACACTTCTTTTTAGAGTCAGCACTCTTTCTAATGGCCATTAGAAGGAGTGCTGGTTTGTAGAAGAAGTACAAAATGGATCATTTGAGACCTAATCCCCCCCCACCCAAGAAGATCAGACGTCATCGTACAATTTTTTGATTATGTCATAAAACTATTTTAAAAAAGCTGCTATAACACTGCAGTTGAAGTGTGTTATTAAATACCTGTTTTGCATACAGATCTCAGCTCTCCTGATCATATCTCTGTTAGCTTTGTAGTTTAAATTGATTCTCCGAGATTCTCTCATCCTTGAACTGACGACTTAAAACGTAACTTTTACTCACCTAAAAACTTGATGGCTCTGGTTAATAGAGCAGCCTGGTTGACTTTGACTTTAGCTGAAACTGGGAGAAGAACGTCTGTAGGTAATATTTAACGGTTACCATGTCCACTTTTAATGAGAGGTCGTATTACTCATTGTCACATTGCCTGATCACCTGCTGTTTACACTCAAAATGTTCAGAGCAGTGTTTCCTGACATATTTTAGTATTTCCTCATCGCAGTATAACCAGCTTGACTGTATGACCTTGTTAAATTGTCTGTCAAATAACTTGAATTAAAATATTATGATAGGGCATAATAGATTATGACCCCTCTTTATACAGTGCTTAACAAATACATTAGGTCATGTATCATAAAAACAAGAAAATGCTTATATTTTTAGAAAATTAGAAGCAAGTCAGAAATTGAAGCATAATATTGATGTTTCTGTTAACAACTGTAGATTGACAAGTTAATCAAAAGATATTTGTGCGCTTTGCTTTTTTTTTTTTTTTTTTTAAGCTTGTTTTGTAAAAAGGTAAATTTGAAAATCATGAAAAACAATAGAAATTAAATTTTAGCATTAAAAATATGAGGCCCGCGGGACCTTTTCAGATTCTTGATGCCGTGTTCAGTGCCGTCTTTGACAAAGTTCAATTTTGGTGACCCTTACGTACAGGTGATGTACCCCGAACGTGACACATGAAACAAATGTAAGTGGAGAATGAATAAAAAAATATAAATTGAGGTTTATAATAATTTATAATCGCACACATCGGGTACATGTATAGATACAATGGATCAGTAAAGCAAGATAATTTTGATTGAAGTGCTTGCGCATGCTGTTAGATGAACCATTACATAAACATAAAAAATAGTTTTGTAATTAGCATCACTCTTAATCTAAGCCTGCTGTGGCATAAACCTTACTTTGGGTGGTGGTCGAATAAATTTGTTAAGCATTGTGCGTATTTTTAAAGTCTCTCCCCACATGGTAATTTGTTTCCATCGCTATCAAAGCGAAGTCAAATTGACAGTAGTAGATTAGAAGCCAACTTCAAAGGTGACGAGCAAAACAACAAGTCATGCAACAAGTAGCTCTACACCACATTCATTACCCTGTGTTTAAGCAAGGAAGCTCTAAGGAATGCCATTCATTTGTGCGACTCTGGGGTTAATGTGTAAGCATGTTGAGTTAATCCACAACACGGCAACGTGAGTGAATAGTTTTAAGTGCAGAGGAGCAGCCTTTAATTGTTTGCACAGTAAGATTGCATATCTGCCTGCTGGTGATTAATGCAGAGACTGTAGGTGCGGCGCTACTGCAAAGAGGCTGAAGGAAGGGCGGAAGGAACATCAAACAAAGTCTCCTCAAAGGGATAATTTATCTCATTTCTTTTAAGCTTGTGTTTTAAGAAAAAACACAAGCACATGATTTTTTTTGTTGTGGAAATAAAATCCATGTTAGAGTTTTAACTTCTGTTGGTGTTAATGTGCTATCAGCTTAATGTAAAGAATTTTGAACGTAAACTTGACGTTTACCTTAACACTGCCTGTTGGTTTGGTGGTTATCAGTCTGTTTGTGCTTCTTCAGGAGCGCCACTGCATCTGCTCCTCATCTCTTTGTGACCGACTGTAAAAGGCCACATCTCTTTGGAAGTTGGGTTGCAATTTAGGTATTTTTAGTTGCACACCTAACCTCTTTTGATTATTCTTTCAATTTCTTGACTGACCTTTCCTTCACACTCCCAAATATGTGATGGATAATTTACAGTTTTGGTAATCTGTTTAGAAAATGTAAACAGAGTCTTCTGGAAGCCTTTTTCTTGACACTCAGCAGCTCTTTGTTGAGCATCTATTTTGAGGTAGTAACCTCAATTAACTCAACAATAAAATTTCATTAAAAAGCTTTTGAAACATTTGCTGCTTTTACCCCAAATAAAGTTATAAAAAGTTTTGGGTTTTTTTTGTTTTCCTCCTGGAAGTTATCCCTCTGCTCCCATAATCTTTGTAGTGACAGAATATTTCCACAGACCTCAGTTCAGGATTTTGTGACTGCCAAATGTCTCCATTATAATGATTCTGGTTTAAGCTGGTATGGAGGGAAATCCAGTTTTTCTTATGTCATGCCAGTGTTAATCAGAATTTAGGTTTAAGAAACACCAAACAAGCAAATTCAAGTGGAAAGTTTTTTTTTAATAGAGTCTAATGATTTGAAAAATAACAATGGAAAAAATAAAATGATCAGCACCTTGTTGTGTTATGTGGGACCACACGTGGTGGTTTGTCAAATACAAATCTAAGATAATGTGGTGGATTACGGCAATTCAGAGTGGTGACGTGTATGATTGCTTGTATGAGCAGTATAGAGCGCTTTGCTAACACAGATCACAGGTTTACAAACCATCAAGTAAGAAAAGTGTTTGCCGGTGAGTGACTTTAATTTCCTTGCAATGTGTTTTTTAGTGGTGGTAACTGTTGCTTTCATTTACTCTGACAAAAGTAAAAACGTAGTCATTTCCCCTCACACTTGGGCCAGGTCATTTAGCAATGACTCATTTAAAAGACCAGGACAGTGCTCAGGCGCCACGCTAAAGTAAATGAATACTATACAAGGCAGAGCACACCGACATTTTCTACTGACTGTCAGTTGAAGGACAAAACCACCCCGAGCTAGACAGTTTTGTTTTTTTTTTCATTTTCTTTTTTAAACTCGTGATACAGGATATCACTTACAAAGGGGGTTGGTCTGGAAACCAGCCAGCAGCTGCAGTTATGTGTTAAGATCATGACAAGCTCTGTCCCTCAACTGTTTCAATTAATATAACTGAGAAGGAGATGAAAACGCACTCTGTGAGGACATGTTATTCCAGTTAGATAAACACAGCTTGTGTTTTGGTTCATTGTAAATAACCTTTAAAATGAAGGCAGTTAAGAGCTATGACAGCCTTCAAATTTCGGTTAGACGTTGAAGGGGGAATAAATGTATTTCACTCACACTGCCCTCGACAGCTTTGGACTTCATTTGACCCGAGAGATTGAAGATCTCAAGACAAGCATGCATGAAATGGGACAAATGCTTCACCTAGTGTTGATTTTGTGCTTATCTGCTGTCTGTCATTCCTGACGTTTTTTTACCTTCTTGCGCCATGACTGAGTTGACAGTAAGCCTTAAATTCCTGTTTAATTGCGTATAGAAATTCGCTGTTTGAAATAGTTTGGTGTGTCTTCCTCTTTGTCTCCATGGTGGCACTGTGTATGGTATGGAAGTTTTGACCACCTGTTTTACAAATTCAGTGTTACATGATTTGCTCTGGGTGAAGGTGAAATATTATATTAAAGCTAGAGCTGGGCGATATGAGATTTTTTCATATCACGATATGTTTTTTTTCATTTCAGGCGATAACGATATCTATCACGATATAAGCCAAATAACTATATTTGTAAGATTTAAATGTGCCGTTGCTCACAAGTAAAATGTGAAATAATCAGCAGCTTGTTTTTAAATATTTATTTCCCATAATAAGTTCAACAGGGTAGATGTACTTAAGGAACATGAGACTTTTTCAGATAAATAAAGGCAAATATTGCAAACTACACAAAAGGCAGCCGCTAAAGCGTTTAAGTTTCAAAATAGAACAAACGAAACAGACTAAATTGTCAATTCCACTTAGAAACAAAATATTAATTCTAAAAATAAATCTTAGTTTGTTTTACAGAAGAACAGACAAAACTGACTAACTTTTGTCAATATCAAATAAACTGAGAACTAAAAGGAAATTCTCAATCTCTCCTTGTTGTATAGCTTAGCTTTTCAAACAGTTTTAATAGTTACTTTAGTCTGACAAAAGCCGAATGACGAATTAGCGCTTCCAGTCAGAGACTGAGGCTACGTCCACACGTACACGGGTATTTTTGAAAACGGAGATTTTCCGTTTTCGTTTTAAAAAAAATAATCCCGTCCACACATAAAGGCAGAAATGAAGGAAAACGCTGCTATGAACATGCCAAAGCAGCAGGTGGCGCTAGATTCCTAACCGTGCAGAAATGTTGGCCAATCAGAAGTCTAGAAGCCTCGGTGGGAAAAAGTAAACAAAGCTGCGGCATAGAAGCAGAACCGAGTCGTATGTGTGGAGGGACAGTAACTGTGTGTATATGTAAGCATTTAAACACTGCAGGGAGTAGAATTAACAGTATTGTAGAAATTCATTTCACCGAAACAATAACGCGGCGCACAGTGTGACGCATGCACCAGTTTATTGTATTTCCAGACTTCCGGCACAATTTACAGTGCACGCTACTCTGTTTTTTGTCAGACTTGAAATAGCCGAAATACCTTCACACTACGGAACTTCTATGGCTCTTCCGTTCGACAATCTCTCCGGCATTGGAACCGTCATCGGTTTTCTCTTCGGTCACGCTCGGTTGATTTTTCTAGTCGGCACACTCATTTCCTCCATTATGCGCTGGCTGCTTCCCAAACAAACACACGTGCGGCTTGGCACTTGTGCTGTACGTAGCAAGTCACGCGACGTGACGCTGCGGCTGTGATTGGTTCAGCTCTGCGCTACTGAATTTGGATCGGCCGACCTTTTTTTTTTTTTTTAAGAGGACAAGAGCGGCGAGGTCTATCGCGATAGCTTAATTTCTCTATCGAGTAAAAGTTATATCGCGATACATATCGTTATCGTTCTATCGCCCAGCTCTAATTAAAGCCTATTAGCTCTTGTCTGCTTGTTCTACATTTGTTCAGGGGTACTCATCAGTAATGATGGGTTAGTGCACAAAACTGAGGTCAGCAAGTGCTACATAATAGTTTTACCTTTCCTCTCAGCTTTTGTGTCCAATGCATCCTGGGTAGATGAATGCTGAGGATCAATCTTCCTTTCTTTCTTTTCTTTTTCAAAAATGTATCTGTACTTTGGCTGTACTGTTGGTTACTGGTGGTCAAATGTCATCTGTAGTTTAACTCCCAAACAAGCTTTTAATCCAAATGTAAACCTATCAGGGCTTTAGGGGAATGATGTCTGAAGTAGGTATAAAAATGTCAGATAGGCTTAACACCTCCAGTTAAACAGCATTATTGCTTTTTAACTGTTTCAGCATATTACTGTTTATATCTTTTTCCTTATGGTTTCCACATGTTCCATCTCTGTCACGTCCTCTTTAGAATTGACTTCTTAAAAAATCTGAAGGATACCTGTACAATGTTTATACAGTAAAGCAAGTCGGATCTATGATTGGTCTTTTCATGATATTGATACAAGACAGTTCTGTTTCAGAGACTAAATGCCTGAAAGAACCAAGGAGTCATGGTTATTTGACTTGCACTTGTCAAAAGTGAGTTTAATATGAGCTCAGCTGTCTGCTGAGGGTCAAGAGGGAGATTGCTGGGGTTACCTCAAACCGACCTCTCTGACTGAACATTATCAGCGCTCTGAGACCAAGGAGATGTCACAGGGCATCACTGAAGGAACACAGCTAATGGTGTGTATGCAAGTAAAGTGCTTCAGGGACGCTTTAAGGCGCCTGAGCTCCAGGGCACTGCTGCTGGTTTTGCCAGACCTCTGTGGACAAGCGAGTGCAGGAGCTCCTGTTGTGCTCCTCTGTGTTCCCAGCCAAAAGAAACAACCCCACTGTGAGTCATCCCAGGTCAACAGTTTTACCGCTCAGCATCTCTTTTACTGCTACCTCAGTACACTTCTGCACTCGCATATTTAATGCAATCTTCCCAGAGCCCCCACTAATACAGAGTAGATTAGTATGTATTACAGCTTCTCCTAAACTGGGCGGGGTTGAGTGAGATTTACTGTGCCCTGAAAATGTTTTCTTCAGACTGTGAAGTTGGAAAAAAAGAAGAGAAATGGGAATGATTGAGCACCATTCATGTGCACTATCCTGCTGTTAAGTATAAAGTTACAGTGCTGTGTGTTTTATTCAGGTTAAACGACGGTCAACAGTGTAATACTGGCCAGTTTGGTTGCTTATACAGTGGGATTGGCCCATGGGCTGTATTCCTGATCGAGTAACATGTAAGGTGTTTTTCAACTGATACTCACTGGACTTTAGTTAAAGTTGTCAAAAAGTAAGCTCATGTCTTTTTGTTTTTTCCAATGGTGTGGGATTCATCACACATCATATTTGCAATCATCTCAAATCAGTAAACCTTTTCTGTATCATGTGGCTATTCTCAGTGGCTCAATTACCTTTGATTGCATGTATAAAATAATAAAGGTGGACAGATTACCTGCACTACTTAGTAAGATACGTTTCTTATCTCGTCCAGCGAATCACATCCTTCCTCCGCCCTCTGTAATCTTTCTAATTGTCATCTCATAACACCAACTTACCAGGAAATATCTCATATCCATGTTACTTTACAATTCACATTTTGTCATCTGAGAAGCTAGTGGAACAAATGTTTAGTGGGCTTTTAACCTCCTAAGACCCAAACTCTTCCACTGCATGCATTTTTTATTTCTCTTTGATATTTGGGCATACTGGGGCCCGATGAATGTAAAAACAAAGAATTACCAGATTTATTTTTTTTACCTTTTTGTTTTTAAGAAAAATGAGAGCCACATATATTCATTTAAAATTTTGATAGAACAGTAGCAGTATAATATCCTTGTAAGTGGATATCAGGCCCTTGTAGAGCAAAATTGAGTATTTTGGTCTAAATAACCCAAAATGTGATGTCCACATATGCAGATGCCAGGTCCTAGGAGGTTAAAATTTAAGTGTGATATTGTAGAAAAGGTTGTGTTTTTCAAATCTATAAATTTTTGTCCACTTCTTTTTGTCAGTAATCTGTATGGTAGGTTTTAAGGAATTTTGAATATCTGAAATTTCTACATTTAAAGGTTTTGTTAGAGTAGATGTGTTAATTAATTGAGACCTCAATATTGATTAAAATAAATAATAAATCAGCCCAAATATAAGCACCGATGAAAGTAAAAAAACTTCTGAAAATGTATATATGTATATATGAAATGTAACACATCTCATATATACATATGATTATTTTTATGTGAACACATTTATACACAGAAAAACTTATCAAGACATTTTCGTGTTCCCATGTTTACATATAAACAGTTTCTCTTCAGTGAGTCTCTTCAATCAGTGAGACAAGAGTAAAATCTGACTCATTTAGGTAGGACCAAACCGTTGCCTAAAATGACAACATGTTATACCAAGTAACTAAAGGCAATATTTAATAATTTATTTGTTTTAAAATTAAAAGGAAATTAAGGTCTTTCAATTTTTGTCCTTTTAATAGTCAGTCATTACTTTCAGGATTCATTGCGTTGCATTTTGTGATGATATAGAGAATATCCGTGTGTTTGTTTCTTTGGCCGTCAACTCCACACAGCTACTTCTGCCCCTAAAGGTTCTTATCTATGACAGATATTATGACTCCATCGTGTTGCCTGGAAACCACCTAGCAACGGGCTAACCCTCCCCCCCTTCTTTTTTTTTTATTTTTATTTTTTTGCTATATATAGTATATGAGTTTTTCTGTGGCGTGAAAATGACAAACGATGGGGATGTACTTTGTTTTTCTAAAACGCCAGTAAACATTCCTGCAGCCGAACACAAAAAATTATACTTTTAAGGAAATTCCCTCAACTTTATAAGGTTTAGGTTAACTGAAAGCAGTGAGTTGCACTATTTTCTGTCATTTTTTTTGGGATCTGTGTTTAAAAGTTATTTCTTCAGCTAGTTTTGTGAAACGAAATTTAACATGAAAACCAGTAATCAGAAACCACAGACTTTATTACAGCAGAATTTTTGCTCAGCCGGACAATGAATGCCAACAGCTCCAGCTGTTACATTTCACTTTGTGTTTATCTCACCATCCTGGTGCCAAGCTCCTATTTTTCCCTGAAACTGTATACACCAGGACTGCTACTAGTGGCTGGGATAAGAGGAGTACATACCGTTCCTGCTTTGTCAACTTGTGTGCACAAAAAAGATACTGCTTCTGACTCTGGCTGTAGCAGTGAGAGGCCTGCGGTTACAAAGAGGTTTGGTAGAAGCACATCAGTTACAAAGGGCTCACAGTGATTTGTTTGACTTCTTAGTGTTATTTGTGCTGGACCGAAACAAAAGTTGAGATTGAACTTTTTACCCATCATCCATTTAGATTTGCTGATTGTTATAGAGGTGCAGATGTAAATATATCTGTACTAGATTATGGATGGTAAACTACATTTTTATTTTTTATATTTTTAGGGCATTTGTAGTGTTGCGCACTATCGTGTCTTCTCTCTCATTACACTTTTTGACCCATCTAGTCGCTCATCAGCAGCAGACGTCTGCAGCAGCCCAACAAAGTGCCTGTTTGTGTCCCACACAGCCTCTTTATTTATGCTGCGGTTTGCCAGAGTTTGCAGGTGCTTCGTCGGCCACGTACACACTCACACACCACAGTCAGCACTTGCTATGAGACTTTCCAGCTGTTCTGCTGTCCCGACTACACCTGCATCAGTGTGCCACACATGTATATATCGATGGACAGAAAAAGCTTTATTCTGTTTGACGTAATAGTCACACTGCCAGACACAGTCATTCTGTATTTTGAGGTCTTTAATGGTTGTGTGGACAATCGAAGACTCTAGGAAATGGTGATGACGCACATTGTCAGGTGTGAGAATATGGTAAAATTGATTTAAAGTGCCTGTTTTATTTCTTCTGGTTCTAAAAAAACAAAACAAAAAACAAAACAAAAACTCCTAGGATACATGATCTGTGTGCTTCCTTTTGTTGCTGACTTTGTTGGCCTGTAGCCACCTAGATGTTGTTTATTCAGGTCATACCATAATAGTGAATCTTAGCATACCTTCCTAATTACAAAAGCAGATTCTGGGGCACCACCTGTTTCAGTGAGTATCAGGGAAATCTCTTACATAAAGATTGAGAAGCAGCGCTCCACTCCTCACTTCAGTTACATAAATCCTCGCAGGTGACCTCTGCTGCAGGATTCTCGTGATTTCTGTGGCTTGTGGTCATCGCGCTTCCCACGTGTCCAGATGTGCTGTAATGAAACTCAGCACTGCACACATCTGGAACGCAGCAGAAAACTTGAGGGATGTCACTCCGGAGTCATGTATTGAGCATGCTGGCGAGACACGTCCTGCACTGCATATTTTCTGGTATTTTGGCTTAGTGTGTGCCAAATTGAGGAAAGTCCAATTAATTTTTTTTTGTCTAAATGGCAAGAAGTCAGTGTGAATTAAAGTTTAAGAAAAGAAAAGATTTGACTTTTGGGTGCATGATAAATTATCATTGCATCATTGCAGGAAATGCACAGGGAAATCATCATCTTCCTTATTCCTGGTCCCCATCTTCCTGTCTTGGCCCAGAACTACAGTAGCGGTCTGTGTATCTCCTCTGGCCCGTCCCAGTGAGAAGATAAATGTCACTGTCAGGCTAAGAATAAATTGTTGTACTCTGGGAAAGTGGCCTGTGGTAATGTGAATGACTCATTAACTCTCCCAAACAAAGATTCTGAAGAAGTGTTGCGGTGCCTTTAGTAAGTGTGGAGATTTGGTTCCCCTCATGACTCCTGCTCACTGACCCGAGGCTTAAATCATTAAGGGATGTAGACTGAGAAATACAGCTTCCTGGTACACTGATACACTGACTTTTCCCTTTGATGTGGATGCACACTTGTTACTCCTTATTTTCTGTCATGCAAGCAAGGATTTCACTTGGTGTTTGTCTCTTGTTGTAACCCCCCCCCCCTTTCATTTGTAGTGTCTTGGTAACATAGGTCCATAAATGTACAAACATACAAAAAGACCCTGGCTAATTTCTAAATTCGCACTAAATTTTTAAGTCAGAAGTGCAAATATGGATTCATTTCTAAGTTATAAGTGTATATGTTACAAGCAAATGGTAACATGGGACCCGCCCTGGCTGAATTAAAAGATATGACTTTGTGTGCTGTGAGTCAGATGCTATTAACATAGTCATAATGACAAAGTAACTTCATAATATAAGCCTGGAGACTTGGAAGTGGATGGACATTGTAGGACTGGCACGGGATTGGATTGAGTCCTGATGTTTGTGTCTCTGAGATCTAACTAATTGGATTGACCTCTTTTCTTCATTGACCATGTGCCCTAGCTTTACTGTAGTGATTCTGCTAAGTCACTCCCCTCACCTGCAATCTTAGCCTAGCGCTGGATAGCTAATGCTTGACATGTGACCTACATATGAGCGTGTTGTGGATAAGACCACCTGTTTCGACTTTGCTCCAACGTGGCGAGCTGTGTAGACAGAGCTTTACCTATATGGCTGTGGCTAATGACAGACCTGGAGAGTACAACTTTGTCTTTCTTGCAAACATGCACAGCAATAGAAATCTGTCAAGCTGTAGTTGAAGATTAACTGGCCCTTGAATACCTCACTTGAGACAGCCTGTATTGTTTTTTTTCCCAAGAATAATCTACAAAACAGGTAGCAGTATGCATATAGATTTGCAGTGCAAGTGTAGTGCTTCAAATGGGTTTATTAGGCAAATACTGACAATTCAAGTCTAATGTAAGGAAATAAAAAATGTATTTGAATCTGTGTGAGGAGGATGGTACTTGTACTAGCACTTTTCTACTCTGACCACCAGTTTAGTCCATTTGAAGACCCTTGGAAGTTAATTCTGTTCATCTGGATGTTGTGTTTTTAGTGGAAGGAACATTTTATCACTCATACAAGTGACTTCTTCAGTTTTTGAAAAACATTTTAGTCTGTACTTTGTAGGCTCTTTACCAATCAAACATATGCACTCTCCAGTGGATGCTTTGGGGTTGATTTGGAGTTCATTCTCTTGGCCAAGGACACTTTGTGTGAACCAGAAGAGTCTAGGATCAAACAACCATCTCAGATTATTTATGGATGAGAAGTAAAAAAGAGCCGCCAGGTGCTAAAAAATAGACCTTAGACTCAAACGTTAGAACAGGCTTTTTCCCGCAGCACGCCGTGTAATAAATAGTCACAAAGAAAATGGCGGCTGTTACAACTTATGTCTAAAAATGTATAGTTTCATGCATCGGTTAAAACACTCGACTCCAGCTACATGACGCGCAGCTGGAAACACTTCACGCAAGTCGAGCTGCCCGAGATTCACAGAATTTACAGAAACTGTTACATTTTTGTGATTTATATCGTTATCGGACGATAGATGTCTTATATCGGGATATGAGATTTTGGTCATATCGCACAGCCCTAGGTTAGCTGATCACATTGCCATGTGCCCATGGTGTTCACATCTAATTTCTATTAAAGATATACATTTACAGAAAAAGATTGCAAATCTAGCATATTAATTTGCAGTGGACCTCATTTTCATTTTTTGTTGGAAGTTCCTCACAAGACTTTTTCACTGGTGTCGTCATCTTTGGCTTTCTCTGTTTCTCCTCTTTGTACTGTGCAATCTAATCTCACCCCATCTCACAGACTTTATTTGTCTGACAGCTGGTAGTTAGCACAGAGAGCATAAAAGATGGATGTAGCTAATGTGACGCCACCTATTCGTTTGTGAAGCCCCGTTTTGAAGCCTGGAGATGAGGATGTTTTTGAAACTGGATGTGACATTCATGAGCTTGCTGTGAAATTGGCTCATTGGCTAATGACTTGTCAGTCACAAGTTTGGAGAGTAATCCTCCTATCTGACTCTTAGAATGACTGAAATGTATAAATCTCAAAATAAGTGACTGAGTCCATGAACTCAATAGAAAGGTGTTTTCTGAGGTCCAGAAATTTCCCCAAAAGACCAGATATTTTTTCTAACTTCAGGTATAACCCTCAGTAGCCTTAAGAAGGATGCAGGTTTGAGGTACTTTTACGTTGGCTTCACTGTTCAGACTCATAAGGGGCGTCTTGTGCCGTCTATGATATTGAGCAATACAGTCTTCTGTTGTTGTTGTTGTTGTTTGATGGTAGATAGAAACTGTTGTTTTGCCCACTTTTAGCTGTGGGCCAGACTAATGAAACTCCCCTGTCTGTCAGTGTAAAGAAGTTGAACTGTAATTCAGTCCCTATTATATCTTGAAATTTGAAAAAGAAGTGCAGTTTCAATAGTATGGTGTTTTTTTTTCTTGTTTGTTTTTTTTAAATTATCATTATTATATTAAATTAATCTTTGTGCTTACATTGTGAAAAATAAATGTGTTGCTCATTGACTGTCCTGTAATTTTAAACCAATGTTTTTGTTATTTTCCCCCCAAAAATTAGTTGGTTTTTTTTTTTTTTTGTTTTTTTGTTTTTTAGAACTGTGGTCCCATGTTTTTTAAAAATATCATTATTTACTTATGAAAAGGTGTAAATTTCTGTGCCGATTCTGGTCCCTGGGCCTTATGTTTGACACATCTGCTTCTTATTTTCTGGGTCTAGGATTCAAACACCAGTGAGTTAAACACAGCTGTAATGAAGTTGTTACAATTTTCTTCCAAAATCTGTCACCTTGCCTGGCGAATGTTGCCGTTTATCCCTTCTTGTATTCCTAAATTATCCAATTGATGATCTCCATTACCAAGTACACAAGCAACTAAAACTTAAACACTGCTGACAGTATCGAGTACACAGCTCAGATTTATTGACAGAAAGTTTGTAAATGTAGTGATACTTGATATTAAGCCAAGCTCAATGAACAATCACGGGCCATACTCTCAAAGTTGAGGCAGATGAATTGCTGTTTGAAAATGACTGTCAGACAGATGACTGAATAAACTGAACTGCCATAAATTTGTTTAAATCTGCAGTACGATCATATGACGAGTAAAGCATAAGGAATGCGACAGGACCTGATTCTTTCATCGAGTCTCCTCATATTTTTTAACGTAAACCTTTCCGTTGTGTGAAACCTAAGCTCCATATCGTTGACTACAGGATTGCACATGCAAAGTGTTGTGCAATTTGCCTGCAGCAAACAGTTCCTAAGAAGAAACCCAATGTGATGACATGTAATCAATGCTTCTCATTTTTCGCTCTTGCTGAAACCGTCCACTCTCATCCTGCGTGCAGCGTGCTGACTGCGAAAGCTGAAGCCCGGACCAGTAGTGATTGATGTGTAGTAACAATTAGCAGCAGGTTTGCACTGTTAGTGTAAAGAGACTGCTGAGCTTATAAATACTTGAGGAGAGGTTTATATTTCTGTGGCCGAGTAATCCTCTTAGTTCTGCAGTGTAATGCATACTGCCATTCATGGAGTCCATCTGATGGAGTTCATCTGAGGAGCCGTGAATTCAGTCTTCTAGGTCTTCAGTGTGCAGATGATTGAATTTATTTTTTCTGATTGACACAAGGCTTATGTTACAGCCTGTGCCTGAATTAGAGAGAATACCTGATGGTGCATTTTGGGGGATTTAGATTTCAACTAAAAATCTATAGCTGAGAATGCTTTTAGGGGTACACAGACTTCAGAGTTTCTTCTGAATATAGTAGTGAAGTACTCTAAAACAGCGGCCCCCAACTTCTTTTGCCCCACGGACCGGTTTATGTTCGACAATATTTTCACGGTGTCGCTGATAAATACAACAAAATAAAACCAGTACCGGCAACAAAAAATATTTATTTATAACACACGAGAAAAGACACACGGAAGCTGAGTTAATGATAAAAATGATGAAAAATAATGATAAAAACCGATTAAAAAAAAAACTATAAATTACCCACCTGAGCCTCAACTCTCGTGACCCGGTACCAAACGACTTACGGACCGGTACCAGTCTGTGGCCTGGGGGTTGGGGACCGCTGCTCTAAAATAAAAAAAAAATGTATATTTCAAAACTGTGTGCATCTGTGTTTCTACTCCATAACTGATTCAAGTTAAACACAGGGCAACTCTGACGTGCACATCCGCTGGAGCTTGCTGGAAGTGAGAGTAAAGCAGGAAACACTTGCTTGAGTTTGTCGGTGCACAGGGTCAGCCTAATGATGACCTTCTCACTTGCACCGAAGTCTGTTCAGACATCATATTGAGAGTTCACAGTTGAGAGATCAGACCCTCCTGTCTATGAAAGGCCTGTCAGTCAGTTGCCTATTTACTTGTGTCTCTGAAAATGGCTGTAAGACCTAAAGAGTTAATCCACTGTGGTGGTGTGCAGAAGAAAAATAGATCCATAGTTCAGTAAATATTTGGACACAGTCTCATTCACCATCAGAGTTATGTCCCAGTAATATCTGTTCATCATCGTGGGGATATTAAAGACTGCTGCAGCCAGTCGCACAGTTCTCATTAGATGCCACATTTGTCATGTGGAGTGATGGCAGCAATGACTCTGACGTGCAGTATGGTTTTCCATATGCACCATTATTCATTCTGCTGTCAGTGTCACATGCAGTTGAATCAGTTGGCTTATAAATGTCTTTAAAGATTGCAATTTTCTGTGCTGAGAGAATTTTAGGAGGCATTTTAGGATGCTTGGGTTTGTACTGAGAGGTTTTTAGCTGTTGCAGTTTCCTGACTGTGAGCTGACATGTGACTCCATGTTTTCCAGGACAGCGTGCCCCCGCCTCTCACTCCCCCTCGCGATTACATTCCACTTCACTGTATGGCGGCCAGATTTGGGAAGCTTCTTTCTGCGCCTTATGCATTTCCTCTTTTTCTGCTGATGTCTGGGCTGTGAGCATCTACAGTGTTTTGAGGGGAGTGTTCGGGAAGTTTTTTTTTTTCTTTTTTTCTTTGTCTTGGTGTACTTTCAGCTCAGAGAGCAGTTTTGCTCATAGGAAATTATTAAAAATAAATTGTGGGTTACTGAAGTTTATTAACATCCCTGTTTGCTGCTGCAGTTCTGCAGTTGTTCTTCATGAAGGCAACAAAAAAACTTTAGATTGTCACAATGCACCATAGTGTGACGTGTAACATTTAAAGTAGAATGCTTTACTGAGGATTTTTGGTATGGTTTGTCTTCATTTTTATGGGCTCTCTTTCTCACTCATTGTGTTCCACCAATGGGCTCTGAATGTTGATGTACCTGCCTGTACGCAAATACTCAAATGCACACAGTAACAGTGTAAAGAGCTGGATTAAGGCTGCTCTGCTACCCCAGAATTCTGTCACCAGTCCATAAAGCCACCCTGTGATCCCTCATGGCACACCTCCACACCAAGAGACAAAGCCACAAACAAAACACTGAAGTATGTGAGTGTACAGAACAAAGCGTGGGAGGTTTTATATGGAGATGCCTTTGCTTTGACCTACTGTTGTGCTGAATTGTATTGTTCAGCCCATCTTCTCTTTGTTTCACTCTCCCTCTTTGGAAACCATGATGATAAACTTTATTTATCACCTGACACCACCACCTCCAGCCCCCTAAAGACAACATTTGTCTTGAGCCTTAATGAAGAGTTTTGACAGCTCATTAGATATCAGTAAAGAAAGTGTTTTGACCACCATTAGAATGGTTTCTGGGTTTTTCAGAGGGGAACTGTGTAGATCACCCTCACCAACGTCTGATGCAAACACAGCCTGAAATATGTCAGAAACTCCTATGCGGCTTTCAAGGGGTTAAGAGTTAACATGTGCTTACGTTTAGCTGGAAGTATTTACTGTATTTACTCAATTACCGAACAGAAATACAATTTTAACCAGCTACTATTTCACTCTGTTTCAGTTTTTACTCCATTCAATTTCTGTGGCATTATTCTGTCTGTAAAACTGATGATCAAAATAGACCCTTAAATATTTTTTTTGGCTTCATTACTTTGTCATATTTTGGATGTCTATAGATGGCTATAAATGGCAGACCAGTCAAATAGTGATTTTGACTTTAATTTTCACTGATTTCATGTCGGTAACTACTGCAGTTTGCAAGTATTTTGCCCAAAGCTTAGTTCTGTAAATGAATACAAATTTATTTAGCTTAACCTTTCTGTCCATAAGAAAATGTTCTTTTACCAGTTATCCCACAATACCTCAGATTTAGCCTGTTTAGGTCTGTTGAGACCAGTTTTAAAATGCTAAGTGTGTCATAAATAATGTGTTATTGCTTGTTTTTTTACTTTACACTTGCTCATTTTGCTTTTCATCATAAATTAAGCATATTTATTTGGCAATACTCCTGCAGTGTTACACAGTGGGAAGCTGGTAGTGTGACCTGCTGCCTCAGATGCTGCAGTGGGTTGTCCAAGCAGCCTGCTGCCACTCGCAAAATGTATATTGACACAGGCTTCTGGAGTGAGTGGGAATTTGTGTTTGCTCTAAAAGATAGGCCTGTTTTCCTAATGGCTGAGCACATTTGCTTAATGCTTGTCAAATACATTCTTTACAGGCAGGCAAATTGACTCGGGTCACTCAACCTTCTTGCCATCATCAAAGCAAAACACGGACTGGAATGCCACCAAATTAACAGGCTCCATTTAGTAAAGTTTGGAGCTCAGACAAATGTTAAGCATGAAAGCTTGAATCATGTTTTAGAGGGTATGTTTCCACAAAGTAAGCACTGATGCTGGAATCTGAACTGGTTCGAATTTACAGAATAAGACATTCACTGTGTTGCATTCAAAATCGTATTGGGTCAGAAATAAAGTCATTCAGGCTTAGTTACGTGGATTTGAGATGATATGTTATGTTAGCCAAGAGCAGCGATGCAGTCAGTGTAACGCTTCTTATAGAGACTCATCTGCTTGTCTGCATAAATCCCATTTTCTGGATTCATACCTTAAAAAAAGCTTTGTGTGAAATTGACGAATGCATCCCCTTTCTGTCAACTTGAGGTTATTTGCATCCATTATAATAAACATTTTATTTCAAGAGGGCATCAATGTGGAGAGTGGCATGTGGAGGGATTTTGCTGTGGAAGCTGGTACATCATTGGAGACCGAAAAAAATACTTAATTACTGCAACTTCTTGTCCTTTACAGGCTACCATCCAGTTTATACAATAGGAACACCATATATCCGAAATATCTAATGTAACATTGATCATTATATTGGCCTTGTTTATTTGATTTAGAGCTATCATTAACTCATTATGTTTAATTTGTGATGCAGTATTTAACTTGTATAAGTGCCTCTAACTTATAAATTGTGTTGTGGTAATTGTTCTACTAATATTAGCTTATAGATTGAGCATCCAGGTTGCTGGCTTGACAGCACTGATTCTCCATTGTCTGGGTATCAGCAGGACATTGGGATGTATTGATTGAAATTTCTTCTGTGGAGCCCACACCCAGTCTGCTGCAGTGTGCTGGCAGAGCTTCAAGCTGAGGTCTGTTTCTATCCAAGTGCAACTCTATATGTGAGTGCATGTCACTGCAAGTGATGGGGACCTTGTGGTCCAGTCGGCCCTGTTCCACGTTTGTCCACATGAAATGTTCTTACAGATGGTAAACTCAGTGAACACCTTTACAAGAGCGCTTCTCCTTATAAAAATCTAGCTTGCTAGCTTTGCTTTGCCTCATTTAGTGAACATAGGTGAAGCAGTTGCTGCTCCTTCATATCAGAGAGGCAAGACAGATGAAAATGACTGAAGAATCAAACACATTTGACTTTTGGGTATTTTGCTTAAACAGATGACACAAGAGTACAAATTAATGTGCTGGCCTTTCAGGTCTAGCTGCTAGAACAGTCATCTTAGAGATTTCTTGGCTAATTTCTTTTCAGACTCTTTATGAATATCATGATTGTAGTGGGTGCGGTGGTCAGTCTGATATTTGACTCAACAATCGGGTTTTGTTCCTCTATATGTTGGTGGAGTGACTCAGAGTTCTGAGCTAAATCTGTGGGCTGAGTGGAAGGAATGACGGCACTTCGTGACTATCAGACATCAGCTCCTTCTACTTCTGTAAAAATCAACACTGCAGAAAGCCTAAAGGGCTACTTAAAGCTAATGGCGAAGCTATCCTGTGTGTTTAATTTTAAACAGTCATGTTTTTACTCCCTTTGTAAAGATTTATTTTAAATCGTTTTAAACAAACTTGTGGTTTTGATCTACTTAAGTGCGCACTGTGGAAAATTCAACTTCTTGGAAGGCGAGTCATACTTTTGATTTTCTATTAAGAGAAGGTCATAAATGTTTTTTGTTCTTGGTCACATTATTTGGACACTTCTTGTTAAGTATATGTTTTTGATTTATGAAGCCACATAACTAAGTCATCACAGCTAAATAATGCTTTGATTTTAGGGTGTCTTTCAGAGCATTTGCGTGTGATAAGTGAGGTGTTTAAATACATTGGTCTGCTCGGACTTGCCCTGGTGACTAATACGGAGACAAGTGAATGCTCAAACTCATGGACAGTTCAGTAGAAACCCAGCAGGACCAAGTTGGTGTCAGTTTCTAAATTAAGCACTCTTGATACTGCATGTTTTCAAGCTGGTCGGTGTTTAACAGCTTGCAGTTTCACTAAGCTACTGCTGAGTTTTCTATAGATGAACCAAGCGTTGGAAATTTGTTTCCTGGTTTTCTAATTAAGTTGTTTCCACCTTAAGCTGATATGATCTGACATGACTACTTACTCATTTCATATTCACTAACTACGTGGCATGAATGGAAAACACCAGTTTGCTTTCCTAATTATCTTGAGTGTACGTCCACACTGTAGGCGTTATCTTGATTGAGGACTTGTTTCCTCATAGTTCACAAGTGAGCTGAAAAGTTCCTTTAAACTTCATGAGATTCCTTTTTGTCTCCCCCCCCCCCACTGCACTATTGTTTACCAACGAATGTTCCAGTAACGTTGGTGCTGAAACAAGAAGCTTCCTGGTCCCGTTGGTTCTTCCATCCTTTGTGGCCATTTTAAGTTTTAGGAAAGTCACTCGTGTGGCTTGTACTTCCACATTTAACTTTTTTCTAATGAAAATTGAGAACGCTCATGTAACGCAAGCCCAAAAATTCAAGGATTTTTTTGTTTTTAATGAAATGAAACTGTTTATGCTTTTGTAACAGTGTTTGAAAGGAACCTGCGATTTACAGGAAAAACAAGCCATTCGCAGCAGATAGTGACCTCACACCACAAAGGACTGTAAGTTGAGGCGTTTAGTTACACTGCAGAAGAATGTGGCTGAACTTGTTTTTGGAAGAATACAGAAAGGCAGACATTTATCATCGTTTTCTGTGTTTGCAAACGTGTATCTAGAATACATCTCATCAAAACCTTTTAAGTGATTACACGGATACGTCATAGATAAATTGACCAAACATTTCAACCATCACCATTTTTTTTTTTTTTTTTTTTAAGTCAGGCAGGATTTTAAAAACAATACACCACATTCCTATGTTTATAAATTAAAAAAAGGTGATTTTTTTTTTTTTTCTGAAAACCTTCATTCATCGCCTCTGTTGATCCAATTTTGGGACACACAAATAATAATTTGTGTAATTATAATTACACATAATCACAAAGGAGGCTGCTGCTTTTCAATCCTGTATCTTATTTGTTAATGGTCTTCAGTAACTCCGTTGGTTGGAAACACATTGCAGTATGAAGTCTCATAGAGCGATGCTACATTCATTAGTTTGCTTTGGGCTAGCTAAGAGGGGATTTGGCAGTTTAGTCACTAAACCCATTTGGATAATCAAATGTGTTTAAGGCACTTTGACAGTGCATCATTTTTGATTGTTGTTTTATTTTAAAATCCTAAGATAAATGAAATGCTTGCAGTCCTGAGTTTTTTGGTTTTGTTTTGTTTATTGTAGTTTTCGCTTCTGAGCCCTTCCACAGATGTGCCAGCAGTGAAAATGGAGAATTCATTGACTGCTGTTATTGTTTTGAATAAGTTGTTCTCTGAGGTGTTTTGTCTGCTCTCTGTCTCATCCTCTTCCTGTTTAGTTTGTTGTGCTCTGGACATTTCATTGTGTTTTCGTTGTGGTTGTTCGGTTTTCTGTCCCCCATCGAACCGTCCACTATAGCAATATTGTAATTATAACCACTGGTGTACAAAAGTGAAACAGAACGTCTGCTGTTGCTTGTTGTATATGTTTGCCTGTTTGTTTGTTTTCATGGTGTGTGAGAGAAAGTGGAGGAGTAAGTGAAATCCGTAGAAACACAAATAAAGTGGGGGTGAGATGCCAGAGGAAGCCAGTCAGAGGAAGCTGACCACACACACATAAACACACAAAAACGTCTTTATTGCAGATAAGGAATGACTTGGCAGATCTCTGTGCCGACTCTCTGCTGAAGAAAACTAGTACCGGTAAACAGGCTGCCACCCACTGAAGCATTTTCTTAAGGTCATGACTAGGAAGAAAATAGATCTGGTATGGTTTGACACTGACCTTTAGACCTCAGCGTGTTGATGGGTTTTGTATACTCAGATTGTCATGTTTTTCTTTGCACGAGCCTTCCATTGAAGCAGCAACTAAAACTTTTTTCAGGCTGTGTTGGCAGCTCTATCAATATACACACATAGGGTTTTATCGCACATTTCCGTGTCTTCTCTTTAGGTTAAATGTGAATCACAAAGTCTGGCCTTAAATCTTTGCATGCTCTCTGCATGGGAATTGGATACATTAGCTTGTGCATATCCTGCTTGTTATTGTTCGATCCACCCAATTTCCTGAATTTTTGTTTGGGGTCTCATTTTCCAAAAACCGTGAAATAAGGGAGAATTGCTTGCTTACACAACCTGAGGATACACCAGTCTACAACTTATGGAACAGCAAGGGAAATGAATTTGTAATTTCAAGTTTCAGTAGAGTTTATGATTTGCTTCTGTCTAAAGGATCCCATTTTTCCCCTTGACTCATCTTCTCTGATTGAGAGAAGTTTATGTTTTATGAGAGATGACTGTAATAACAGAGGTGTCCTGGAGAGCACTGATTATTTTTCTATTACGCCTGCCTTTCATCTCCATCGCTGTGACTAATGCGCACTTCCTTCTTAGTAATACAGGAGTTTCTGATTGAGCCAAATACTTCAGTCATGCATTGTTATGATCAAAAGGCCACTGCGTTTTCTCTGACTTTATACTTTATACTGCTTTATCGCAAAAGGTGATATAATTCATGTCTGTCCATAAAATGTAAAGCTGAAGCAAGCAGCTGGTCAGTGTAGCTTAAAGAATACACAGACTGCAGTTCCTATAATGTGCTGGTTTTGCTGCCCTCCAAGCTATCCGAGAGACCATGTCCTGGGTATATCCTGGGCCCTCTTTTCAGTTGGACATGCCTAAAACACCTCACCTACGAAGTGGATCAGGCATCTAAATTTGCTGACCAACATACCCCTTTCAATGTGTGTATATATACAGTATGTAGTGCTTTTCTACTCCACCTGAGCACTTTCCCCCCCAGTTTTTTTGCAAATACTTTCTTTCCAGCATTCACACACATTCATACTCCAATGGATGCATCGGAGAGCAACTTGGGGTTAGTATCTTGCCCAAGGATATTTGCCGTGCAGATTGGACCACTAGTTTTATCTGTGATCTCATTCTTTCGCTCACCCACAGCTTCTGGTCATAGATAGGGTGGGAATGTAGATTGACCAGTAGAACAACATCTTTATTTTCATTACAACAGACCTGTAAAGTGTCTGCATCACTGCAAAGGCCCCTGCGATCATTCTATCCCTTTGCTGCTTAACTTCCCCCTCCTCCACTTGGCTTGAAAGAAAGGGGAAAACATAGGGGGGAGCGCTTGGGAATTTTTGCCAAATCTGCCATCATGCAGATCTGAACGGCACCGATTAAAATGTTACATGTTTGTTTGATATTATCTGTAAAAATGTGGGTTTTCCAGTTAGGCTCTCTGCCCACGTATGTCCCCAAATGTTGTCAAACTATTGCTTTAAAACCAGCTCACCCATCGATAGTGATACTTTTTATGGCATATTGGTGATTGAAATGTCACATTTCTCAATATTATGCTTAAACAGTATTTCACAATTTGAAAAAGGTGAAATGACAAATCTCGTAACACCCTTGATTTCTTAGGATGTCACTCCCACTTTGTGAACTGCTGCTTTGGTTCATTTAATACAGTGGAAATGTGTTATCCACCCAGTGACCCAGTCCTTCATACTGTGAAACATGATTTATAAGGTTACCTCACTGTTGATTGAATGAAAGAATTTGGCCACCAGACAAAGTAAACATAATTTCTTCGCGTTTGCTTTGCCTCTTCGGTTCAGTTACTGTGGAACATGTGACCGAAACACACTAATCATTGTAGTTATACTGTAAGAAGATATGTTTATGTGGTAAAAATGTGTCAATTTTGCACTGAATTTTAAATGTAATACTGATCATCTTATTTTTCCAAGCTGGAAAAACATCCCAGAACCAGTGGCCCTTTGCAAATGTTACGCAAATACTTGATCACAGTCTGACGTTCCTTGTTTTTAACCTATAGGTCGACTTGTGATAATCATCGACCTTTTGCATAAAAACTACAAGTTGTTACCAAAGGGTGGGACACAGAGTTAGTCAGGATAAACTGATAAGACTCCAGTTTCAACTAAATGTGAAGCTGAAATTGTCTGAGATAGCAAAGTTTTCAAAAAACGCAAGCAAACAACTGCTGGAATTCTGGCAGTCAATTCAAGCTTGAGTTGCACAACCTGCCAATCTTCACATCTATATTGCTCATTTCAGTAGACCATCAGATTTGCTCCTGTGGGTGTTTGTAATGGTGGGGATTTATGGAACATGTAGTATGTGATAGTAGGATCCAGAGGAATGTTATAAAAAGCTCCCTTATAGGAGAAGACCAAACAAAAGGTTTCTGATTGTTCTGTACAAAATTAATACATTATTTTTGCAACTAAAAAGAAGTTTGTTCATTACTGATTAATTGGACACTCATTTTCTTAACTGGGCAATGAATGATTAGGTGTATAAAATATCTCAAAGTGGTGATAAATCACTTTGTCCACTATAATTTTTTCCAAGTTGACGACATCACATTACATCATTTTCAACTCCAGAAATGTTCAGTCCAAAAAATCCAAAGACAAGTAACCAAGTCTTTGCAATGCAGACAGTACAGACAGTAAAAAAATAATAAAGCCATCAAATGATTAAAAAATGTATCAAAAATGTTTTCAATTGATTAAGGTGATCATTTGACTAGAAGATAAAGCTTTGTAAACATAAACCTCTTGCCAGTCAAAACATATTCATATTGCAGTAGTAAATAAACACATTGTCTGTAAATGCTACTGAGGCCGCATTGAGCCCACAGTCTGGAAACAAATCTGACCATATAGATGTGAAGTATCCTGCACCACCCAAGCAAAAAGACAGCATTAGATTTAAATGAAGGAGGATTACAGCAGCCTCGGTCAGGTGCTGAATAGGGGGTAACTGCAGCTATTAAACCACAGCTTGCTAGCATCAACACTGAACTTTTTAGTATGCGGATGTTAGCGTTTAGCTCAACTCCCTTTATACTGCCTGAGGTGACAAGTATCCAAACAAGTTTTTATTCTTGTTCACTCATCGCTCCTTTATGTACGGTCATGCACATTTATTTTCTTTATTACACAGAGGTGAAAAGCCCTTTAAAGGTTTTACGGTGACAGTTAAACCTGTACACATCCTACCTCAAACACTTTTTTGCACATTGTTTTGACAGTTGCAGCCGCTGCCAGTACCCACATCCCACCGTGCTTTCACTTAGCTGGTGGCTGCAGATCTCCCCTGTGGTTAAACAGCCGCTGTGGCCACAGTCCGCTGTGCCCAGCAAAGCTTTAGGTGTGAGACTGCAAGGTTCATGATTATGAATTGGTCTCTGGAGAGCTTTATCTGCCCACACACACTGCGACACACACTGGGTCAAGTCAGCTGCTCTTTCACTTCATGTTTACATCCTGTCCACATAGTGTGGTTGATGAGTTGGCCTGGTAGTAAGGTCCGAAAAGGATATGAATCTGCACAGGATGAATGAGCAATACTACACTGACTCACAGAGAACACTGAGTTATTTTCTCTGTAGCTGCTGGAAAAGAAGGAATGCAGAACATTTGGTGACATGTCCCTAAATGAATTTGTAGTACGACAGAAGAATGCTCTTTTCATGCCATTGCCCATTTGATTGAGGCACTTTGAAATTCAGACAAAGAGCGGCTCTGTGTATTTTGGGGCCATGCTGTCACATGACCTCTAAACACAATCCAGTGTGGAAATGTACTTGTAGCCCCTAAGCAGTTGTTGACTTGCTAAAAGATAATCCCTTTGTGAGTCAAATGAAGCACTCTTTTGTCTCTACTCTATCTGAGAAGCTAGCGTGACCCCCTCCATTCATTCAAATTACTTCCAACTTTCTCTACAGACTCTACATCCTCTCCTCTCCTCAAGAAGCAGCCAATGAAATCATCCTCATTATGTTAAGTTGAATGGTTTTTTTTGACAAAAATAGTATCGGGTACTTTGCTATAGTGGATATTGAAATAGAAATGAAATTAATCAGATTCATGAGCCTTTTTAAAAATATTGGAAAGAATAGCCTTATAGCTCATCTACATTATTTAGGGATACACTACACTATAATTTTAGGTCTGACAGGAGGGTTTTTTTTTTAACAAGTTATTAAAAATCCACACTGGTGTTGGGGTGGAAAAATGTTATAGTAGTACAATACTGCAAGTGAGAGTGCATGAATTTTTGGTGTCAAAATATCAATCAACATGACAGGACATTTCAGAAATCAGAAATCAGAATGGGTTTATTGCCAGATGTTGAGGTTTACAACATTAGGAAATTGCTGCGGTGCTTCAGTGCAGACAATAAGAATTAAAGTGCTATGTAGAAAGAAAGATATGTGCATGAGATATACATGAGATATATACATGAGAATAAGAATTATGAGTGCTACGTAGAAAGATATATACATGAGTGCAGGTGGTGATCAGTGCCAAACATGAAATGATGCAGTTACACAGCGTAGGGTCATATGTTAGTGGCGGGGACAATCATGTGGTTATTGTTCATGTGTCCAACAGCAGAGGGGAAGAAACTGTTCTTGTGGCGAGAGGTTCTGGTGCGAATGGACCGGAGCCTCCTGCCTGAGGGGAGCAGGTCAAACAGACTGTGTCCAGGGTGAGAAGGGTCAGCTGAGATCCGATTTGATATATTAGAAGTAGGAAACAGGAACCACTGGAAACTTAAAGCTTAGGTGTGGTGTGGTGACCAGAGATTATGGGAACTACTGCAAAAACATCAGGGAGGTACTGAGTTAAACTACGTTTGAGGAAAGTGATTGACATGAGTGTATGGCATTGCTTGAGAAAGGAATAGGTGCGAAATGGAAATTAGGCTTACCTACACAATCAAGTCTGGAATGTTTGCATCAAGTCTACGGATAGTGAGTGAAAAGGCTTCAGATATTAATATATTTCAAATGGCAATGAGTTAGATCCCAACTAAGTTATCGGTAGCTATTTGCTAGTCTACTGGTATCAACGTTTATATCAATCTTCTATCAGAATATCGGATTTTCAAATCGCCAAATATCGGTATCGTCATCGGTCTTAGAAATCCTATATCAGCTGGATTCATTAGAGAATTGTGGTAAATCGAAATTACCATTGGTTTCTACACTACACAAATAGTCACCAACCAAATACTGAGTTCCAGCAATAGAAAGTAAATGAATTTTAAAGACACAGTTTAAGAGACTTCATTTAAATGGTTTCCTCATAGTTAAATTCTGTAGAGTGTTTGTGCTTTACTTACTAAAGCATAACATCATCCCTGTGGCATCCTCCCTGTCTGTGCTCCCCGTAATGACTTTGACCGAGCCTGTATTTGGACACATTACACCCAGAACACACTGGCACCATCTCAAGTCTGTCATTGGGCTGCCTTTGGCTCAGTTTATGGTCTGAAGCCAAGAATAATGTTGTTGACCTAGTGGAGTCACTGAAACAGTGCGAATCATGTCTGTACAAACAGCTTTAGTCATGATGCATCTTTGAGCCGTGGAAGTGGAAGGAAAAAAAGAGCTACCCAGAAAAAACCACTCTGCGCTATAAATCTTTTACGTATTATATGCTTGTTATTGTTTATTTGGTTTCAGCCCTTGTTACCTCAGCTTGCCTTCCTGCCCTCTTGAGCTTAAGTTACTGACTTAGATTTCCAAGAATAACTGTTGACACCTCCCATACGAGAAGGTTGGAGAACATATTTGCATTATTGTGGGCTGTTTGTGTAGGTGGAAAGCGCAAGAGTGCAGTAAAATATTTGCATTTGAGACCAAGTTTCTGAAACCAGAATTTGTCTTGTTGCTAATTTTACATTGGTGTCTGTTAGGGAGAAAAACTGTTTACACCCTGATTATTATACAGATGGATTTTCTCTGTTGGCATGTTACTGTAGATTGCTGTTTGCTGCTGCTGTAACTCAGGAAATTCTTGTGATTATGTAAGCCTATTGTGACAAATATTTATGGTAATGTATTCTTAGAAATTGAAATGTTTGGAAGTAGCACAGTGATTTAATGATAGCTGGCTCTTACTGATGACTTATTCACTCTATTTTGCGTTTATACATTGGAACTTAATGTCCACGGTGAGAAACTCCTTCCCTGGAGGTCAATTATAACTCATCTCTTCTGCTGGGAGATTTGTGTTTTATTACCGTTGATATGGAGCTAGCCAAGTTTAGAAAGACTACAATCTTTAGGTTGTAAAAATGTCGTCTTCAACGATATTCGTCTTTTCTTTTACATAGACCAGGTGGATGAACACACAGTGCCTGAAATATTTTTCAGTGTTTTTAGTTTTTCCACATCCTACTTCCTGCCAGCCCAACACAAAAAAAGCACTGAAAGGTCCAATACCTGACCTGTCTGCTCACTCTGAAAGCAGCATGAGTGCTTTTGGGTTCGGTTTTTATTGGCTATCTACTTTCCAGTAGGAAGCTTGTACTACTCCGGAGCGCTGAGTGATGTTAGTCTGTCCTCGTCTGACCTGGAGTTCCTGAAGCAGGCAGGTTAGCCAGTTCAGAGACAGACAAAGTGGTGAACAACATGCCAGCTCCTCTGGAAGGCGTCACATTTCGAAATCCACATTCTGGGATGCGGAGTGATACAGTCACTGTTTAGTTTGACCCCGTTTGCTCGTTTCTTTGTCCAGACAGTGGAGTTAAATGTTTTTCCACTGTGTCTGCCTTTTTAATGATTTCTTCTGCCTTATGAGTCACAGACAAGAGGCAAGTTTGTAGCTTTGATCCAGAGGTTTGAGCCAGTGTCAGCCGGTAATAGAGGCCAACTAAGTTCTCTATCACCACGATTCTCAAAAGCATCTAAATGGGTTGTTGTTCGTAAACTTCAGTGGGACAGAGCCTAACCTTTAGATACTTTTAGACAGAAAGTGTTGGTCTGATTAAGAGATGTTCAGTTTATCTGGACTGACTTATCTGTCTCTGCAGTATATGTACCAAAATGATTTAACTTCAGCTAGTACACCTTGTGTGCATTGTTCCTGGAGGAAACTGCATGCCGTAAATTAATTGTCACTGACTCATTTCTCAAGGAGCCGTGACTAGAAAAACCTCACCTTGTGATGCTTCGCCGTGTTGGTTGTTTACGGCTGGAAAAGGTAGTTGTGCCCTGAAGTTTTCATCTGTATTGCATAGCAACAGCCTTATTGGTAACACGATAGCCTACCCTGGACCAAAACAATATATTTTTCAAATGCAGGAGAAATTTTGTGATGGATGAAGCTCTTAAATTTGTGGATTACGATTAGCCTGAAGCCAAGTAATTTTGCACATTAGCTTGGCGTTAGCTGTCTCCTTGCATGTTTGGGAAGTTAGAAAGTGGCGTGGGCGAAGGGTGGGGTAAGGGAGGGGTGTTTTCCCGTTTCACAGACGGAGAGCTCGGGACAGCTCTAAGTGATTCACTGAGGAATTTGTTTACTTGTGGTAGAGCTACAAATAACTATAGGGCTTATATAGGGCGAAAAACGACTTCCCCTTCAGGCAGCCATACAACATAAACAGAGCTGTGAGGGGAAATACTGGACTGTCTTATTAAAGCACAAACGCTACACATGTTTCACACAGCCACATGGATCCCATTACTCACTGAGGAGCTTTTTTCCCCCGCCCCATCAGGACTGCTGGCCATAGCTCCTTCATCCTCACTCTGGCAATTTGTCTACCGCTGGCTTTAATAGATCCTAAAAACATGTTATTAATCAGTCTCGGACCAATGCTGTTAGAAACTATGTGAGAGCAAAAGCTTCCTTTGTGGCATCAGACGGACAGTGTCTCAAGACGATGTTTGGCCTCCTGCCAGACGCTCTGCGTTCTTGATCCATAAACAAATTATCCACACCTTAAAGTGGACTCTGTACTTGGTCTCAGTGACCCTTGTGCAAGATGCTGTATGCAATATGTAGCCTTTCTCATTAATTCGTTTACATCTTACCACATGTTCCTCTTTTCCTCTATAGGCATTTGGGAATGCAAAGACAGCACATAACAACAACTCCAGTCGCTTTGGAAAGTTCATTCAGGTGAACTACCAGGAGAGCGGCACTGTGAGAGGGTAAGAACCCAGAACCAAATTCTTATTAATGTCCAAATAAAATAAGAAATAATGTTAAAGTCAACCACTTTTCTTGTACTTTTTTTTTTTTTTTTTTAAACAGAGCTTACGTGGAGAAATACCTCTTGGAGAAGTCAAGACTGGTCTATCAAGAGCACAATGAACGGTGAGCGCATCTCAGAAATGCAGATTCTTATCAAAAGCCCTCATATGAACAGCAGAAATACATTTGGCGAGCAGGACTGGGCTGGGTTGCTGTGACGTACATTTAACACAAAACATGCATGCACCAAATCAAAGATGATAAGCTTGTGTAAAAAAATCAGTAATTAGCAGTAAGGCCAGCGAGCTTTTTATTGTACTATATTTGTAACATTTCAACAAAACCTATTAATACTCATTTTAATCCAATCTTGCAAATTGAGTGTTATAACACAAAAAAGTGAGTTTTTCTTAAAGCTGCATATATTTCACAAAAAAGCTGGTATCAGAATGTCTGTTGAAGATGCCAACGTTTAAATAGACGATAAAAATTAATTAGTGGGCTCAGCAGTAATATTGGTGGAGTGCACAGTCGGCCCCTTTTGCTAGCTACCTCTGAGATGGATTTAAGGTCCATAAAAACTTTTGAAGTGTGCATTTAAAGAGAATCTTGGTCGAACAGCAAACATTTTCTCTCTAACCTTTCCACTTCAGCCCGACTCTGTCAGAAACAGAATGCACACGCAGATAAATAATCTGATGGAAGTGAGATGTCGTGGTTGTTTTTCAGTCAATAATTTGATCCCACTCCAAGACATCGGTTTCACAAGTAGTTTAGCAAGATGGTTTTCTGTAGAATGTGGATCACCAAGAAGTCAGTATAGCTCAGTAGGTAGAGTGGTCACCCCATGATCAGAAGGTCGGGGGTTCGAATCCACTAAACTGCTACCCTGAGGTACCCCTGAGCAAGGTACCGTCCCTACACACTGCTCCCCGGGCGCCTGCTTAGTGGCTGCCCACTGCTTCACTGAGTGAATGGATCAAATGCAGAGAAAAACAAGTAATTTCCCCACGGGGATCAATAAGCTATACATTATTATTATTAGTCAACTTGTCAGTTTTCACACCACATGAATTGAAACGAAACCTGTAAGATGAAATTTGAAACCCCTCTCTATAGTTGCTCCAGTTTTGAATACTAACAATGCTAAAATTACCATGCTGACATTCTAGCCTGCTGAACATAACAAGCCTGTTTCCAAAATAACATGGAAAGCACTGTATACTGTATTGCTGGATGTCAGGAGTTTGCTGTGCTCACTGCACTCAAAATAAAGTCCTGCATCCCACTCAGTCAGTTTGCTAAAATGAGCATGTTCATGGTGATGATTAATACAGTAACTGATCGGCTGCTAAAAGCATAGGGCTTTTTTGGGGGGGCATAGATGATTAAGCGGTTTTGGTACATGGGGGATAATATCCATCTCAGTGGAAAGAACATAAGATTAGGAACGTTGTAGATGGAGATAAACTTCTTAACCATTTCCAGAAACAGATGTTTTTATAATTAAAAAAAACACTGTAAAGTTTGAACTAATTGAGTTACAATGTAATAATTTTTTGTTTCTTTGTTTTTTAGAAACTACCATGTGTTTTACTACCTGCTGGCAGGAGCAAGTGAAGAAGAGAGGAAAGCCTTTCACCTCAAGAAGCCTGAAGAATACCATTACCTCAGTCAGGTGGGACCTTTAGCATCAGGCACTGCAGACTTGATCTTACACTAGCCGTGCCATGTAATGTGATATTTGTTACAGTTTTCATTTATCTGTAACATTGTAAATGTCGTCAGCATGTGTGGAATAATGACACAGGGGGAAAATAGTTTTTTGACACGTGCTGCACTGCTGTCCTTCACATACACACTATCTAAAATGTTCAGCTGTTTCAGGGACAGACACAGCGTGTTAATTTGTTTGCTTTTCCTTTTGACTTCTTGTAGGCATAGCTGCACGTACTGTATAGTAGGTTTGTCTTCACTTCCGTCTTTATTTACATTTTTTTTTTTTTTTGTTCATGCAGTGAGGCAACCTCACTGCTTCACTTCTGCTGACAAAAACACACACCAAATGGTATTCGTCCCCCATCTCTGTTGCTCTGTTGTCCTAAAGGAAAACGGGTTTCACATAACTATGAAATAAAGCCACAACAAACACAGAAATAGTCAGTCTGCATATGAAATGCTTATGTTTTGTAAAATTTAAAGTGTCTCCGTTTCTGAGCTTGACATTCAGACGACCAGCGACCTCCCCTCCTCCAAAGTCCTCATGCCTACGCAGAAGAGAGCAGGGAATTCCTCCCATTCCTCCCAGCCACTGATGCCACACACACACACACACACACACACACACACACACACACACACACACACACACACACACACACACACACACACACACATTCTGTTCATGCCCTTGTATTTTGCCCTTCTCTTCTATTTTGGGAACCACATGTGAATATATTATAATATAAATGTAAATTATAACTCCCTAGCTAGAGCTCTTGCATGGATTTCAGTGTTCGCACAAGGAATCAAGTTTTTACTATGTGCATGTGTTTGTGTGCGTATAAGAAGAAACTGAAATTTATTTATGAAGTAACTTTCACACACAGTCACAAAGCAGTGTACACAATATATATTCTAAAAAAAGAAAAAAAAAACAGAAAAAAGATTGATGCCCTTAATATTATTTTCTTCCAGAGTAACATCGTGCAGCATCATGTTGTACCGCAGCTAAAAGAAACAAAGTTCCCCAAGGAGGTGCACTTAAGGACACCCTCACTGAGGCTCATTGATTATATGCTGAAAAATTCCAGAATGCACAGATGAGCAGATAGCAGATGTTGCATGAAATAATGGGAATCTGGTACTCTACTGCGAATCCTGCGTTTTTGCAGCAGTGCCTGCTCACAATCTGGAAATGCAGTAATTACTTTAATCTACATAAATCTGTGGTTGTAAATTGCTGCCTGGGGTTTGTTTTCTGCAACAGTGTGTCTGCAAGTTGAGTTTCATACCTCATCAACAACCCTGTTTTAAAAAAACAAACAAAAAAACAAAACAAAAAAAACCCCCCCACAAGTAATTGACGTGAACAAGTTGAAGTTTAACTTTGCTCACTGAAAAATTGCAAAGAATTTGAAGATTTTATAATCTGCCGTGCATAATATCATTAAAACATTCAGAGAATTTCGTAGTCTCTGTACCAAGGGTAACACTGAGAAAACTCCAGCATGCAAAGAAACTACATAGAGAGAAGGCAGCAGTATTTCTAAGCTTATTTAAGATGGTCTGAAAGAAAAGATTTTTCTTACAAATCAAAATTTAAGCTGAAATGAAGGGAACCATCCAGGCTGTTATCAGCACACAGTTTAAAAGCCAGCATCCATAATGGCGTGGGGGTAGCTTGAACATCAGCAAAGTGCTATAAATGCTGAATGATTTATAAAGGTTGTTGAGCAACATATGCTGCCATTCAGACTGTTCTTTTTCAGTGAAGCCCTTGCTTATTTCAGCACAACAATACAAAACCACAGTCTGCAGCATGGCTCAGTAGTCCAGTTCCTAAACTCAAGAAGGAAGAAAAGAAAATATTTCAATATCAAAACTGTAGCACCTGGTCCCATTAATACCAAATGTCTCATTTAGGACACGGATAATGAAGAATTATGTTTTAACATTTGACAACAATAAAATCTAGGGTTTGGATGGCTTGAAAGAATTCAGTTCTACATTAGTAGAAATCAGTTCTTATCTCAGGAGGTAAAAAATGAGTCATAAAAAGGTATTTAAAGTTGAAGGAAAGCCAACAATTCATTCTGGTGTCTTAATATTTTTGTGTGCTGCATGTCTGGACCTCTTATTTCCTCCTGCTTTCATGTCTTAATGTGTTCAACCATAAAGTTTTTATGTGGTAGTGTCTGAGTGTGTTTTCTTTGTCTCTGTCATCACTGCTTATATGCTTAAAAGTGTTTGACTTTGAATCGTCGATGTTTGAGACTGTAATGAACAGCCTGTATCTTAACAGCACGTCTTCGTTGTCATTAGTCCCTCTTAAATCTGCGCTCATGTTTGACCAGTATAGTGTGTGTTGTCATTGGAATGCTGCTCTCTAACCTTGATCTTGCCTCCTGTAAACTGGTCATTTCCAGATGTCAAAGACAAGCCACCAACGTCATTGGGAGAGTTACTGTGAGAGTGAGCCGGTCAGTATCAGCTGTGTGTTAACTGTCCGTGTGTCTGCACGTGTTGCAGAAACCTTAGCCGGTAGATTTTGTGTCACCTGAGCACTCGCAGCTGAAGCTGCACTTCATCTGCACAGTTGCACACCTCCTCCACCCCTCCACCCACCCGTTCCTATGATTCCCTTGCTTATTTTGTTGCTTTTTGGATATATCCTGGTTTGGTTTGGGGAGCATTTATTTGTTTTTGTATTCCCCTGTTGTACTCCTTCTGAGTTCTGGTGGTATGTCTACTCATATCCTGGCCACTGTAGCTGCCTGTGTTGCTCTAATTTTTTTTCTTTTTGATCGTTGACCGGTACAGTATTTCCTGCAGCACTCATTTGAATTTGCTGTCCTCCATACACTACAGAAATCCCAGAGTAATCTTGTGTTCAGACAATTTGTAGCATCAAAAACTTTTAACACACTCATAACTAAGGATGGGTATCGTTTATGTTTTATCCGATACCGGTGCCACACCGGTACTTTTGAAACGGTGCTGGTGCTTAAACGGTGCTCAAACCGGTGCTCGAACCGGTGCTTAAAGAATGGAGAACACACACTTTGTCCAAAAACCTCTCATGTTTAGCTGTTTTTTGTTTTTTTTTGTAAAAAGATAACAATGTTAGCCTTTTCTGCAGCTATAGGGCATATATGGTATCACTCGGGTTTTTGGGGGATGTTGCCAACTCCAGGTCCGATAACAGGCACCACACCCGCAGTAGATGTGCTCGGTATGACGTCTTGCAGCAAGCTATCAAATACGGCGCATTTCTCGGCTTTTAACAAAAACGCTATGCGTCGCCAGGTGTTTCATCGGATTTGAGGTGTTACCTCCTTTGACAGTATCACAGTATCAGCTTAAAGCACTTGTTGCAGGCTGCTGAGTTTGCATATTTTGCTGTGAAGTACAGCCAGACTTTTGACCGCTTTGCCTTGAGCATCTGTAGCTCTGCTCTAAAAGAACGTACGTACCTGGACCCGCCTACTATCCTCGGAAACGTAAAATGATTGGCTAGAATCTAAAGTGTATCACAGCTCAGGAAAAAAAAGCACCGAAATGTGTGCTGCTTTTCAGTCTGGTTACTACCGTTTATGTCGGCACCGATACCGGTACCCATCCCTACTCATAACTTTGATGTGTGACCTCACCTCTGAAACATGGGAAACACTGGATTGAAGAATGTCAACGATCAAAAGGTCTTCTCTCATTACTGTTGGGATTCCTTGTGTCTTTTTTGGGGGTACTGCGTGTTTTTGTGAGTGTATTAAAGCATTTATAGTGATTAGAAATGCTTTTATACTTTCCATTGACATGAATAGAAGTCAATGGAAAGCTTAAGTTTTTAGCTGCAGTTCATTAATCCGGTAATATTGCAAAATATTACAAAATTCAATGCAAGTTGTTGTATAATGCTGATAATATAGGTTTGTGGTTCTTGACACTACTGAGGAGAAATGCTATAAATATACCCAGACTGCACTGTGAGTAGACAAGCGGTGATCCGTATTTTGACTGACATCTTTTATGACATCTGGAATCTTTAGACACCTTTTTACTACACTGACTGCTTTCATTGAAAAGAACTTCAAGTTTGAACAAGCAACGTTCACATAATGTAGGTTTTGCTGACGTGGAAATGTAACACCAGAGCTTTTAATGGGTCAGTGTAAATTTCTGCTGTAAAGGAAGAGAGAAGGAAGCGAGGAGGCGGCACACTGGTGCAAGCATGAGTCTCAGTGTTTGGAGTGTTTGTGTTTCTGAGGCACAGTTTGTGATAATTATTGCAGCCATAGTGGAATGGGCCTATAAAGGAAAGAGCAGAGCTCACTTTATGGTGGGTGTATGTAGTTCAGTGAAGTACTGTGTACTTATGTAGAAACATCAAAGCATATGTTTCTAGGAACGCTCTTGTAAACAACCAATCTAGATCCAGAATGATCTAAAAGTATACTCCTGCTAGTATTCATATAGCTGCTAAATAGAATATTTCTTGTATTTAATATATTTTTCAATCACGTCATGACTTTAGTCTTGTTATGACAGTCAAAACATTGCACTATAGTCACTATATTTACTCTGCTAGTTTAGGTGATTGTCCATTCTCAAGAACAGGCTCATCCATAAACTGCTCTTCCTGTCGGCTTCACTGCTTGCCAAATTTTTTGTGGATTGGTTTAAAGTGGAGTGCCAAAGCAGATTTTCCACTACATGAGCAGAACCTGCACACGCCACTGTTCACTAGACACTCTGCACATTAGGCTCAAGTTTTGCAGATTTCTTTGACCCCAAGCTTCTTAATGATAGCTTATTTCAGTAATTTGTCTGCTTTAGGCAATATTTCTGTTTTTTGTTTTAAATTTATTTTAAGTACAATGTAAATTTAAAAAAAAAAAAAAAAAACTTTTTTAAAGTGTATTTGCTAGACAGTCTGTAAACCTTGAAAACATTAAGGCACCGCATATGTCAGCAGTCCTTCTAAACCTCAGAGTAGCTTGTCATTAGCCCTTTTGGCTTCCCCGGTCACTGTGTTGTAACAGCCTCCGCAGGCCTGATAACATCTAAAAACGTTTTTATTTTTTTTTCTGCAGGACTGCTTCAATGTAGAAGGAGAGGACCTGAAGCATGACTTTGAGAGGCTTCAGCTGGCCATGGAGATGGTGGGCTTTCTTCCTGCCACACGCAAGCAGTGAGTGACAGACACAGAAACCATTATTTACCTATGGTATCGCCTATTTATACAGTCCAGTTCAGCAGTGTTTCATCTAACTGCACTCGCCCCTACTTTTGTTTTATACTATAAATGATAGCTTTGCAGGCCACCACAGCTCCCACCATCACTACCAGTACTGTAAAGTAATTTTTCAGTCCAACTTTTACTAATAAAATCAATGGATTCCGCTGATTGAGATGATATACTTCCACTGCAGTGTCCCATGAATGGTCTCTAACTGTTGTTTAGGATCTTCTCTCTGCTGTCGGCCATCCTTCACCTGGGTAACATCCGCTACAAGAAGAAACCTTACAGGGACGACCAGATAGACATTGTTAACCCAGAGGTGCTACCTGTTGTGTCAGAACTGCTGCAGGTAGATGGCAATGCTAAATATATTTCTACATATTATATGTCTAGATTGTGAAAGGCGGATGATTTTAAACTGCTAAATACACTTCCTATTTGTTCAAGCCAGGATAAAGACACACACACAAGCGTGTATTCATATCTTTGTGGGGACATCTCATTGACATAATGCTTTCCCTATCTGCTTACCCTAATCCTAACCATCAAAATTGAATGCCTAAACCTAACCATAACCTAATTGTAACCATGACACTAAAACCACATTTTGAGTCTGAAAAATGCCTTCAAACTTGTGAGGACTGGGATTTTGGGTCCCATAAGGGTTGTTGGTCCCCACAAGTATAGTAAACTTCCAATTTCTGGTCCCCACAAAGATATTAATACACATACAGACACACACAAAAGCACATTTTCGGTTACTTTAAACGTAATCAGGTGTGAAGGGCAGCTTGAAAAGGGTTTCAGCTTTCTTTTGAATGAGTGAACACTTGTGTCTCACCATCATCTCTAGGTAAAAGAAGAGATGCTGTTTGAAGCCCTGACAACGCGGAAGACGGTTACTGTGGGAGAGAAGCTGATCGTTCCCTACAAGCTGGCTGAGGTGAGACTGGAGCTGCTTTGCGGCTTCTCAAACAGTAAATAAATAAAGCTGCAAATCAAAATGTACGACAAAATCTTAATAAGTCATCCACAATAACATCTACCTACTCTGAGCAGAAGGAATGCAGATGTTTCTGCCAACTTGAAGCCCGTTCGGTTGTTGCACATCAGATTTCTGCCTGTTCCTTTGTCTTCGTGACATGGGCTCTTTTGAACATGTCCAGATGCGTGAGCTGTCTTGCTTTAGGTAGGTGGGCTAATGCTGATGGCAAATGAAGGCCCGAATCGTGCAGTGGGCAGCCGCGTTGCATTCCAGAGTTGATTGCGGCCACAATTCTTGTGATTCCACCACCGCATTTCAGCGGGTCTGCGCCTTACTAAAAATATGCACAGTCTATTTTTAACGGAAGCCACGTCAAATAGTAGAGAGCAGGAAGTCTGAGACAGGAACAGAGTGGAACTTTTGGTCATTTTTCAAGCGATCGTAGAGATCAGTTGCTGCATGTCTGAAATTCTCTTTGTGTGAAGCACAGAACGAAAGTAAACACAGGCTCATGATTGATGTGTTGTGAATTAGTAGGCAATTAATATTTACAGTGTGTTTTGATTGGCTTTTTCTGGCATTCGTACCAATGTAGTTAGTATGATGCCAGATTTGAAGGCGCATAGGTATAAGTAGTTTTTGGAGTGTTTTCACATCCGGCCCGAACACAATGGCACTGCAGTTGTGGCTCTTCAGTGTGACCTGGCTGTGTTTACAGAAAAGCACGCACAAGTACCGGATCTCCTCCTGCTCACTCTTGATTCTCCGCAGCTTCTTCGTTTAGTGGCGTCAAGTGAGGGCTCTGAGTCACAGCAGTGCGCACTTACACAAACCCACATGCACAAAGTCCTTCAGTCTGTTTAGAGGGAAGGGAAAGCATTTCAAGTCCCTCTAGAGTTTTCATGGGACCTCCTCTCTCTGAAAACAAACACATCATGGTCTGCAGATGCGAGCCATCTGAAAGAGACGAGGGAGCAACACGAATACAGGGTGTAAAGAGCCCCCGATACATTTTATTTATTTTTTGTTACATATGCTGTAATGCACAGACTTTAAAAATGATCACGATGCCTTCAGTATTTCATACTTTGCTGATGTCAGATCTTGCACACACAGGCTGTGACTTGAGTTAAATTTTTTGTTTTGTTTTTTACGGCACAGATTTTCTGCAGCAGTCTCAGCAGTATTTTACCACAGACTCTCCAAAAAGACGGTGCTGTGCTGTGTTGTGCTGTACATTCCCACCAAAACAGCAACAACCTCATAATGGCCCGCTGGATATTTAGGAGTCATTTTATATGAACAAACAGTGATTGTTGTGGTAGCACACTGGGTGGTCTTTGAGTAAATATTGCTCTAACAGTCTCAACAGTCCCATTGCCTGTTAACTGAAGTCAGACAGTTGAAAACCTCAAAGAAGTCTGAGTGTTTCTGTACTGAGTTTTCTCCATTTGGTCAGACTTATGAGACAAGTGAATGTTTTAAACCCTGCTTCCTCTAAATGATGAAAAGCTTCTGGGTTATTAGACTATGGTACGTACAAGGATCCCAATAGGCTCTCCTGACACATCGAAGACATATTTTGTCTGAGGATGTTAAAAATATCCTGCTTAACTGTTTAGAAACCTGTGATTCTTGCGTTGGGGTAGCCACTCAGTGGGTTGTTTTCTGCCGCTCTTCTTTGCTGCAGTGAGGTCAAGTCTTTCCAGCAGATACAGGAATTAAAAAGTTTTTCTTCATAATTTGACAAGGAAGCTTTTGCACAAAAAATCCTGTCTTTTATGAAAGAAGACACAAAATAGATCACTCTGTCAGTCAATCCAAGCTTTTCAATCCCCAGTATTGTGATTGGAACTGTGACATAAAAATATTACTAGTTTTTCATCCAAATATTTCATGCTTGTTGCCTGAATATCATGTTGATATTGCCAGCAGTGAGGTCAAAAATGTATGGAGTCCATGCTTGGCTTATAACAGCTGATATTTCTGTTGGGCCTTGATTTTAAAGCTGAACTTCTGCACCTCCATCTATCACAAGTTGACAGATCAGAGTGCAACTGATGAGTGTAATCCTCTCTAATGACATTTATAATGACTCAGCGACGCCCTGCTGTTGCACAGCGCAGTCTACCAACATGTTTTGGTTGAGATGTCAGACTTGTTTGGATAGGAGCACTGTCTCTTCTCTCCTTGGTATCTGCTTTTTCCATCTTAGGATATCCAGTTTTATATTTTCCATCAAAAATTCAGAATAAAAGTGTGTGTGATAGGACTGCAGGAATGTGATTTACGCTCAGGTCAAAGTATAAGTGGTTGATTTTTAAAGTAGAACCACATACAACCACATCTCCACATGCTGATTCACAGTTCATACAGGGCCATTTTACATTTTGACCATTACAAATCAGCTTTATTTTCTGTATTTAAAGACCTTCTTTCATTTTATTCTCCTGGGCCTGTACAATAAGTGCAGTGTTAAGAGGGGAGGCATTCAAGGCCAAACTCTAATGTGTAAAACAGATGTGTGGGACACTGAGTTTGGGGGGAAATACTGAGGAATACTGTAATTGCTGTGAAGACAGAACAGGCAAAACTGCATGAGAACAAATATGAAACGTGGTCTTCAACAACTTGGATCAAATGAGTACAGTTAATGCAAATTACCAGTAAAAACCGCCTCTTCTTCACTTTTAATAAAACTTGACTGTCATCTCTTTTTAAGGAGTGCATGCACATAGAAACTGGTGCTCCTGCTTTCCACTTCTTAATGGTGTTGACTGAGAGATTACAGTGATAGTGTATGTTTGCCTTTAGGCTGGTACAGTGAGAGACTCCATGGCCAAGTCTCTGTACAGTGCTCTGTTTGACTGGATTGTCTTCAGGATCAACCACGCTCTGCTCAACATCAAAGACCTGATGGAAACCACCAAGGTAAGATGACAGAGAATATTAAAAGCGCATGAGTGTAGTCGTTCTTCAAAACAATAATGACTCTTATTACAGATTCGGTTTTTATTTTTCATTCATTTGTTTCTGTTGGTGTCTTCTTCAGATCTTGTCCATTGGAGTCCTTGACATATTCGGTTTCGAAGACTACGAGAACAACAGCTTTGAACAGTTCTGCATCAACTTTGCCAACGAACGTCTCCAGCATTACTTTAATCAGCACATCTTCAAACTTGAACAGGTGAGTCTTTTGTTAAACCGAAGCAGGACACGCATCTTTCCCTATCCTTAAACTTTTAAGCTGCTGTGTACGTTTTGTTCTATCTGTCCAACTAAGTTCTGATTGTGGCCATTTACAAGGAAGTGCACATACACCACAAGACGTTCTTCAACACTTAGTCCAACAGGGCTAAGAAAGATGAACGTCACCCCAACCTGTGACCACCACAAGTGAGGATGTATGTTTTCTTAAGCGAGCTGATTAACTTCAAAGGCCTTTTTAAAGTTGAGATCTGTAAGGTTTACCTGTAAGTTAAATAGTGTGTTTAGATTGAGATTGACAGGATCAGTTGCCTGCCCTGACATGTTTTGAGAGGCTGGGGCTGCTCGAAAACCATGAAATACACCACATGAAGGTCTTTGTATCTAGTCATTACTGTTTTGCGCAAAGGCAGTTATTCACAAACCACCTCTGTGTCATAATTGTTTTAGCAGTCATCCTCTAAAAAAATGTGTAAAGGGGGGCTTCAAACACTTTGGATGTTAGGTTAGATTAAATGGTTGTTTTTTTGCTGATGGCTTATTCGGTGACCCAAAAGCAAATGTTCGAAAGATTTTTAAAGGATCAACATGTCGCCAAGTGTGCGTGATTTCACGTAGCCTGCTTGCAACATTACTCCCAGCATCAGCTTTGAGAGCCCCATGAGAGGAGGCTGAATATTTCAGTAATAATTCCGGGGTCAGCCTCTTTGGTGTGTTTGAGAAGTTCATATTTTTTTAGGCATGCTTAACATCACTGTCTTATAATATGTGACTTCTTTTTAATAAGACTCTGAGACAGCGTTCAGTGTTTGTTATTTCTCATAATCCCACAGTGCTTCCTGTGCTACTGGTTACTGCATGAACCCTCAAATCTCAAGGAAAATCAGTTGCCTTTAATTCCAGCCTGAGAGCCTCAACCTCGGTGTTTGTGTTTCATTCTGGAAAAGTAGTATTTTGTGGTTAAATAGCTTATGTAGGGTTTTTTTTTTTTTTTTTTTTTTTTTGGTGTTGCTTGGATATTTCTCTGGCTGTCCTTCTGGATTTCCTTTATTGTTTTGATGCCATCTGTTCCCCCTTTCTTCCATTTCCTAAAGAAATGTAAGAACTGGAACAATTTAATATCTTATTTGGGTTTGAACATGTTTGGGGGAGGGGGGAATGAAAAAAAAAAAAAAAATGGATGGATGTAGCCTGTGCATGGATTGGCACATTACAGCCATTGCTCAGCTTTACTCTACCTTCCAACACCTGGTATACCAGATTATATCTGTGGCAATGACTGTATTATAATAATAATAATGGATTGGATTTATATAGCGCTTTTCAAGGTACCCAAAGTGCTTTACAATGCCACTATTCATTCACTCTCGCATTCATACACTGGTGGAGGCAACCTACGGTTGCAGCCACAGCTGCCCTGGGGCAGACTGACAGAAGCGAGGCTGCCATATCGCGCCATCGGCCCCTCTGGCCAACACCAGTAGGCAGTAGGGTAAAGTGTCTTGCCCAAGGACACAACGACCGGCGACCTTCCGGTTACAGATGCATGTCCCAACCCCCCCCGAGCCACGGTTGCCCGTGTATATTTTGGCAGAAACATAGCATATAAAATGCCAGCCCTGACGCACCACTTCACAATATATTGACCCTTATACCACCTATGTGCTCTTTAACAGGTTTGTGAAATTATTGTGTGTAAAAGTGAACAAAACATAGGCAGTCTGAAAATCCCATAACATGATTCAGCCGGGATGGCAGGGTGACCAAGAGCAGGCATACTTCAACCAGAGGAAGTATGCCCCTCAGCTACAGTTCCAGTGTAGATTTCCATGCATCTGTCAACCACTGAGTCACTCTGTTGGAGCAGATAGGGGTTAAATAAGTCAGTAATGCCTGTCTTGTTGCACCTTTGTGAAATCACTTCGTCATCTAGTCACTCACTAACAATCAGTCGCTAACTGTACTTGTAGTTGAAATATTTATTCATGGCAACTGTGAAGGCAAATACATGGAATAACCAGCAGGACTTTACCCACAAAGGAGAAAATGTGAATTTGACATGATGTGAACTGTTTAACATTATTACATTGGATATTATAAAACGGGCAGCAGACTTTGTTCTTTTAGACTAAATGATGAAAGTGGTGTTGAACACTTTAGAGGATTCCTGTGGCCTAACCACACATTCTTTTGTGTTCCCCCGTTATTGAGAAAATACCAGTCTGTCATCCCCAATATACTGGTCATAGTATGTCTTAAATATCCCTCTTTTTAGAACTCTGTCAGTGGATATTTCTTTTATTTGTTTTCACGTTTTGTTCCATTCAAAGAAAACACATCTGTCAAGAAAATACTTGGTTGGTTTTTGTTTGGTGTTTTGTGTGTGTGTGTGTGTCTGTCTGTGTGTGTGTGTGTGTCTGTGTCTGTGTGTGTGTGTGTCTGTGTGTGTGTCTGTGTGTCTCTATTCGTAAAGATGAAAGTTGTACAAAAAATTAAAAAAAAATTGTTGGTGGATGACTGGATATGTAAAGCGCTTTGGGGTCCTTAGGGACTAGTAAAGCGCTATATAAATACAGGCCATTTACCATATTTACCATTTGTTGTTGAGTTAATATAAAGAAAGACTAACTGTATAACAGCCTGACAGTTCTCAGTAGAAACACGACAAAGAAGCTGATTCTGCATCTTCCGGATACATTTTATGGGTTTTTACTGATACAGACAAAATAAAAGTGAATCATAGTTTTTATGGGAAGATGACTTAAAGGCACGTGGGTAGTGGGAGTTACGTTATTCCAGACAATATGACAAAGTTAGAAATAGCACCCCCATAAACCAAAACTCAGCAATTACCAAAGAGTTGAGTCAACTCACCTCTGTTTATTTAAGAGCCAAGTATGTGGCAATATACGGGATTACGCAGACACACACTTTGTCACCTGAGTGTGTGCAGTCTTAAGAGATTAGAGTAAAGTCCTGGCTTTAGTATTGTACTCAACAAAAGCAGCTGTTATAAGAGATAAATGGAATTTGTCACATTATTTGGTTGGGAAAAGTTCTGACTGACTGAGTGGGCCAAATCTGGCACACAGCCCAGGTGATGAGTGAAAACTGTCACAGGCACAAATGCACATCAGATAAAATGTTCACTCTCAGAGGCCCCAATGCATTATACTAGAGCTCACACTGGCGTCTCATGACGAGGGACGGATTCGATGTGAACAATCTTGTTGGATTCTGGAAAAAATGACGAGCATGCTCCCAGTCACCTGACACGCCGCCTTTGGGGTCGAAAGCTGTGGAATCTTCGACTGACAGTATGGAGGGCACATAGTGCAGGTGGTCAGAAAGGGGCTTCCAGGCAGTAAAAGTAGCTGTTAGGACATGCCTGAGAAGATGACCTTGAATGTGAGATCGGTCAAATTTTAATCTGCTGTGGTTTCTGCTGTCAGAAACTCCTCATTAGACGTTGTCTGTGTCTATTAATCATATGACATTTTTCTGTGCGTATGACCAGAAGCAATAACCGTACAGCCGTTTGCTCAGTTGAATTGCAGCATAAAACAACACTTCGCCTTTAAGGTTTACTTTGTTCCGAGTAAGTTTGGCTTCCTTCTTGAAATATTCTTCCTGTGAACTAACAGTAAACAGCAGTAATTAGTTGCATATTTTTCCTCCAGACTTTAGGCTAACAAGAGATTACACAAGAGAAAGAGATTTTGTTATTAAACCTCTGCTGGATTAAGGTCTTTATTGGTTAAATCTTTCCCAGGAACACAGGAAAATAACATGTATAAGGAAGTAATACTGATAAATACTCCGAATGATTCTTTCATTATTAAACCAGCAGGCCAGGCGACCATGCATACAAACTATAGCCACTCTGACTGTAAGATTTAAAACTATCTAATCAGCCTTGGACTGGTTCTCTGCTTTTGATTGTATGTTGTTAATGATTTTTATTCATTTATTTTTTATGAGCGTTTGTGATGCTGTCTGTAGTGTCACATGCAGTGCAAACCCACTATAACAAAGCGTCTGTGCTTCTCAACAGCTTCAGTGCATTAAAGGACAACACCATATATTTTTTATGTTATACCCAAACGCTTTAGTATTTCAATACAGCAAGCTGGTGACATTTATTGCCTTAAAGAAGACGTTCATCAGATTCCAGTCCTGTGAAGTAAATTTTTCTTGAAGGTGTCGCTAAAGCTGAGCTCTCTGTTTGTACATGATGTGACCCTGCAGGAGGAATACAGGGCAGAGGGCATCAGCTGGCGAAACATAGACTACATCGACAACACAGGCTGCATCAACCTGATCAGCAAGAAGCCCACAGCGCTGTTCCACCTACTGGATGAAGAGTGCAAGTGAGTATTTATGTCTCCCTACCAGTTTGACTGGTTTACTTCTTTAGAAATTCAGTTTAGCTTTGCTGTAGTAAACTACCTGATAATTCAGCAGGTGCTGAGTACAGGTGACGAGTTCAAATTGGCAGGTGTTATTCTGCAACTGAAAAATCGCTGGTTTCATTACAGCTTGGGATCTTCGTGGTGTTTGATACCCTCCTCCCCCTGCCTTCTCATGTTGATCTTTGTTTTGTCCTTGAAATACTAAAATCAGCGATGCACTGAACCTAAAGTGTTTCCGCACTGTTGCAGAGTTCCAGCTGCAGAGCTTCTACAGCTGGACAGTGTCCTCTGCACAGGTTTTATATTAGCATGAAATAAAACAGGTGTGAAAAATGCACAATCCCTTCTCGGCCTCCTCGAGCTTGTAGTTTTGGTATTGTGGCGAAACACAGAACTATCGACACAGACAGAGGAACTAGTTTTGTGTAGGGAAATTACTATATGACACACAAACAGCAACCTAGAGATGGACAGAAATAAATTGGAGTACCTAACAGACTCTTGTTTGTCTGAAGGACCACTCACAGCACATGCTAACATCACTGCATCTCTCCTGTCCTTATGAGTGGACAATTTTTCTTTTATGCTCAATTGGAAAACATTGTGCAAGATTCTGAGTGTGATTCCTACTACACTTTATAAGAACATTGACACATTTCAGACAAATACACTTAAATTTTGTCAGATTTCTCTAAATTGTTAAGCAAGATGGAGTTGTCCAGAATCTATACCTGCTAAACCTCAATAAAATATGGTGTTTTCGGGTACATGGCGTTACTGCAACTATTTTACAAGTAATATTTCCTTCTTTAACTCCCTTTATTCTCCATTTGGACATTAAATCAAATTCCTCCTGTTAGGCAAAGCTGGAAGGCAGTGACTCTTTAGCTGCTCTGTTTTCATAGCTCAGGTTTCACCCTGTTCCAAAACCCCTGGTGTCTCATTCTTCCCCTCGCTCCTCTTCCTGTAAGCTGTTGATTTTCTGCAAAATTGCTGGCTCTTGATACTGACGCACTGTAGAGATATACAGTGGGGCAAAAAAGTATTTAGTCAGCCACCGATTGTGCAAGTTCCCCCACTTAAAATGATGACAGAGGTCAGTAATTTGCACCAGAGGTACACTTCAACTTTGAGAGACAGAATGTGAAAAAAAAATCCATGAATCCACATGGTAGGATTTTTAAAGAATTTATTCGTAAATTAGGGTGGAAAATAAGTATTTGGTCACCTCAAACAAGGAAAATCTCTGGCTCTCACAGACCTGTAACGTCTTCTGTAAGAAGCTTTTCTGTCCCCCCACTCGTTACCTGTATGAATGGCACCTGTTTGAACTCATCATCTGTATAAAAGACACCTGTCCACAGCCTCAAACAGTCAGACTCCAAACTCCGCCATGGCCAAGACCAAAGAGCTTTCGAAGGACACCAGGAAAAGTATTGTAGACCTGCACCAGACTGGGAAGAGTGAATCTACAATAGGCAAGCAGCTTGGTGTGAAAAAATCAACTGTGGGAGCAATCATCAGAAAATGGAAGACATACAGGACCACTGATGATCTCTCACAATCTGGGGCTCCACGCAAGATCTCATCCCGTGGGGTCAAAATGATCATGAGAACGTTGAGCAAAGATCCCAGAACCACACGGGGGGACCTGGTGAATGACCTGCAGAGAGCTGGGACCAAAGTAACAAAGGTCACCATCAGTAACACACTACAACGGCAGGGAATCAAATCCCGCAGTGCCAGACGTGTTCCGCTGCTGAAGCCAGTGCATGTCCAGGCCCGTCTGAAGTTTGCCAGAGAGCACATGGATGATACAGCAGAGGATTGGGAGAATGTCATGTGGTCAGATGAAACCAAAGTAGAACTTTTTGGTATAAACTCAACTCGTCGTGTTTGGAGGACGAAGAATACTGAGTTGCATCCCAAGAACACCATACCTACTGTGAAGCATGGGGGTGGAAACATCATGCTATGGGGCTGTTTTTCTGCCAAGGGGACAGGACGACTGATCCGTGTTAAGGACAGAATGAATGGGGCCATGTATCGTGAGATTTTGAGCCAAAACCACCTTCCATCAGTGAGAACTTTGAAGATGAAACGAGGCTGGGTCTTCCAACATGACAATGATCCAAAACACACCGCCCGGGCAACAAAGGAGTGGCTCCGTAAGAAGCATTTGAAAGTCCTGGAGTGGCCTAGCCAGTCTCCAGACCTCAACCCCATAGAAAATCTGTGGCGGGAGTTGAAAGTCCGTGTTGCTCGGCGACAGCCCCAAAACATCACTGCTCTCGAGAAGATCTGCATGGAGGAATGGGCCAAAATACCAGCTACTGTGTGTGCAAACCTGGTAAAGACCTATAGTAAACGTTTGACCTCTGTTATTGCCAACAAAGGTTATGTTACAAAGTATTGAGTTGTATTTTTGTTATTGACCAAATACTTATTTTCCACCCTGATTTACAAATAAATTCTTTACAAATCCTACCATGTGGATTCATGGATTTTTTTTTCACATTCTGTCTCTCACAGTTGAAGTGTACCTCTGGTGCAAATTACTGACCTCTGTCATCATTTTAGGTGGGGGAACTTGCACAATCGGTGGCTGACTAAATACTTTTTTGCCCCACTGTATGAACTGAAGTCAGCCTAAAAGGATAATCTTCAACCTGTGGCAAGAGAGGTTAAAATGTCAAAAGTGGTTACAGATCAGATGATATTGGCTTCCCACGTTTCCACCGCTATGCTCTGCTATAATATAATACAGTTGTAGCAACTACACACAGAGTGGTGAAAAAAAATAATATCTTGAATTCATCATGTTCTGTGTGGATAGCATCAGAAATCTGTTGGACATTTTCTGTGTGATTCGTGTTACAGCATTAAGACATAGTTGGCGTCTTGAATCAACTTCATCAAGAGCGTGATTCTCAAGTTTCCTTTCTTGAGGTGTTTTGATATTAAAAACAAATGTAAAACCCGTTTTACTTCAAAGCATATGTTTCTTTGTTTCCTTTCCCAGTTTCCCTCAAGCCACCAACCAGACTTTGTTGGATAAGTTCAAGCGACAGCATGAAGGAAACAGCTACATCGAGTTCCCTGCTGTCATGGAGCCTGCCTTTATTATCCGACACTATGCTGGCAAGGTTAAGTACGGAGTCAAGGTCAGTGCCATCTTCGCTCTCTTAAGAATCTAAGTCTGTCCAGCCAGTATTTTTTTTTTTTTCTTTACATGTGTGACCTTCACAACAGGAATGTAAGTGCTAAGGCAGGAGCTGTAGCACTAAGCTACATAATACTTCTGAACAGTGTTGTGTTTATATATTTATCTCTCTCTCACACGCATGCACGCAGGATTTCAGGGAGAAGAACACCGACCACATGCGCCCGGACATCGTAGCTTTGCTAAAGAGCAGCAAGAACGCCTTCATCTGCGGGCTTATCGGCATCGATCCGTCAGCAACTTTCCGCTGGGCAGTGCTCCGCGCATACTTCAGGGCCCTGGTGGCTTTCAGGCAGGCTGGAAAGAGACACACGCACAAGAAACACACTGGTAAGAACCCACACCAATGCATTAATGGTTGACATACCCTATAGTTAGCTCACTAACCTCTAGCAGTGAGGGAAAGTATGCTCTGTGAAGGGAAGAGATGTTCCAGACTGAGAGGTAAACCTTAGCAAAGCACAAGAAAGCTTATAAAACAGAATGTCATCAGAAAAATCTATGCACCTGTCTTACAGTGTCAGGGCACCTGCTCATGCTTCATTTGTACTTTAGGAAATGCTCCATAGCTCACAGTTTAGATAAAAGTTGCCATTACATACTGTACTATACGCCAACCTGCTGTGCGTCTTGGTTCATTATGTTTATCTCAGCCAGGTTTTGGATTCACTATGCAGTCACTGTTCTGTAGTCTGTGTGCAAAGTGCTGGTAGTTTTGCAGTGTAATGACAGTAGCTCTTGCTCTGTCTCTCTCTCTCAGCTTTGGCTTTCTGTGAATGCCTTCTTTTCCCTTAGATTTTGCTCTAGCTGTACTTCAGATGCAGTAGATGTTGCAAACAGATGTTCTTTCAGTCCTGCCGGCGTATGAATCGGACTTTTGCTCTGCATCCTCTCCATCCTTCCTTCACATGAAGCGTAGATGTTGTAATGTGGACTAGATTTTTCTTTTAGAAGTTAGATATCTTTCACTTGTCTTTAGATATCTTTTAGAAATCTTTTCAGCTAAACTAAAGATATTGTGTCACCCAAAGGAATCTTGAACATGTCTTCTAAACCATCTCTATACAGACGCAGTTTTGTTCTTAAATTTATAAATTTGAATGCTACTGCTATCTTATAATAGAATATGTTCACTGGATAAACCACTAGAAGACGATGTATAGAAATGCCTTTGGGGGGCAAACACCTACAGCGGGGAAAATAAGTATTTGACACATCAGCATTTTTATCAGTAAGGGGATTTCCAAGTGGACTATTGACACAACATTTCCACCAGATGTTGCCATCAAGCCAAATATTGAAGTCATACAATCAAATCAGAACATATAAGTATACAAGTTAAACCATAATAAATAAAGTGAAATGACACAGGGAATAAGTATTGAACACACTTTATTCAATACTTTGTAGAAAAGCCTTTGTTGGTGATTACAGCTTCTAGACGCCTCTTGTATGGATAGACCAGTCGTCTGCATTGCTCAGGAGTGATTCTGGCCCATTCTTCCACACAAACGGTCTTTAAATCTTGAAGGTTCCTTGGGCCTCTTTTATGAACTTTAATCTTCAGTTCTCTCCATAGATTTTCTATGGGATTTAGGTCAGGTGATTGACTGGGCCATTCAAGCAACTTGATTTTCTTTCTTTGAAACCACTTCATTGTTACCTTGGCCTTGTGTTTGGGATCATTGTCTTGCTGAAATGTCCACCCTCTTTTCATTTTTAGCTTCCTGGTAGATGGCAGCAGATTTTTATCCAGAATGTCCCGGTACATCTCTCCATTCATCCTGCCTTCAATAATATGAAGTCTGCCAGTACCCCTTGCTGAAAAGCAGCCCCAAACCATGATGCTTCCACCCCCAAACTTGACTGTTGGTATGGTGTTCTTGGGGTGGTGAGCAGTGCCATTTCTTCTCCAAACATGGTGTGTAGAATGACTGCCAAAAAGTTCAATTTTGCTTTCATCTGACCATACTATAGTCGTCCAATAATCCACAGGCTTCTCCAAATGCTGTTGCGCAAATTTTAACCGAGCCTTGACATGCTTTTTGTTCAGCAATGGAGTCTTGCGTGGTGAGCGTGCATGGATGCCATGGCGGTTCAGTGCATTGCTTATAGTTTTCTTTGAAACAACAGTACCTGCTGATGCAAGGTCTTCCTGAAGTTCTGTCCGAGTGGTTCTTGGCTCTCGGAGAACCCTCCTGATTATTCTTTGGACTCCTCGGACAGGGATCTTGCGTGGAGCACCTGATCGTGGCAGGTTTATGGTGAACTGATGCACTTTCCATTTCCGGATAATGGCCCCCACAGTGCTCACAGGAACATTCAGCATTCTGGAAATGCACCTATAACCATTCCCATCAAAATGCTTTTCAACGATAAGATTACGAAGATCTTGAGAGAGTTCTTTACCTTTACCCATCATGAAGTCTTTCCTGTGTGCCTTCTGGGTAATGAGGAGCCTTTATAGGCCATCAATTAGGACTAAAGCAGCTGATATCAATTAGTACTGATAGGGGACAGGATTTCTCTATCAATACTGACAGATTTCAGGTGATCTCCTGGCTTTCTATGTCATTTTGCCCCTTGTTATCTCCATGTATTCAATACTTATTCCCTGTGTCATTTCACTTTATTTATTGTGGTTTAACTTGTATACTTATATGTTCTGATTTGTTTGTATGACGTCAATATTTGGCTTGATGGCAACATCTGGTGGAAATGTTGTGTCAATGGTCCACTTGGAAATCCCCTTACTGATAAAAATGCTGATGTGTCAAATACTTATTTTCCCCGCTGTATATAAAGACAGGTCTCTCTACTGCTGCCGCCAACGTCAGTTTTGAATGTCAATCATCTTCTCTTGCACAGGTATCTCTCCAGTAGACGACTGAATTTCTTGATCTCATCTTCTTCGCTGTCTAATCTGTCATTTCTCTCTCTCTCTTTTTCTTGTGTATTTTTCTGTCTTCTCTCTTTCTTTCTTTTTTTTTCCTCTTGTTTTGCTTCTCCAAGGGCATGATGAAGCTGCTCCCTGTGCAGTATTGAAAAGTACGGATAGTTTTAGCTTTCTGCATCACCCTGTGCATCAGAGAAGCTTAGAGATCCTGCAGAGATGCAAAGAGGAGAAGTACAGTAAGGCTGCCAATACAATAACTCCTCCTACTTTCATCTGATACCATGACTAGGGGAAACTATAGGGAGAGGACCGACCAACGTTTACTACTTTTCTAGGCCAAGTAAAGCCAAACGATACCAATAAGAATATACAAACATAAAGAGGCACCATTCCTGCGTTGTGATTTGATTTAGGATGCTTACTTTAGGACTAGATGCTTGTTGGTCTCTACTCTCTTTGTCTCCCCTTTTTTCTCTTTAATGCACCTGCATGTGTTTGTTCCTGTCTTGCATGCTCTTCACTTGTATTCTTACACTGTGCTAGTAAAAGGCATGCAAAGAACTGCATTTTAATCTTGCTCTGTCAGCGAACTTTGGTGATGGAAGCAACACCTCCAGGTTTCCACCACTTTTTTTTTTTTAGCAATAGCACATTGCTCCACTGTCATATACAATTTTGTCTGTTGGGTACTGGATATAGTTGCTTGTCCACCAAACGATTGTCTAAAATCAGCTGCTTTCCACTGTCACTAACCCCACATCAGCTGGTGATGGTGATCAAAGACCAAGGGGTGTGTCTGGCATAGCTGGGGACACAGATGTGTACATTCATATCACTAACTGGCTCAGAGGCATCTTTACATTTGGTGCTGGACATACAGCCGACCTCACACACTTTTCACAAGGGTCACTTTTCTTCTACAAACATTTCATGACACTCAAATGTCTTTTTTGTTGTTGTCTTGTGCCACCCTGCAGCTCCAGATGAGAGTGAAAATGTACAAAGTGATGAAAGTGAAAACGGTACATTGTCGAAGAGTGCTTTATGAGTAGGCTAACACACCTTAGAGTTGTAGGATTTCAGCACTGTGATTGATTGGCTGTAGGTTCAAAACAAATCTTGGAATATGATATACGTTAGTACAAATTTATCACTACCAAAGCCCACCATTGCACTGTAGTGATGTAACAAAGCAGCTGTAGCTTGTATATAAAATATAGATGTAGCCTCTGGGTCTGAACAGTGAAGCCAATGTAGAAACGCTGTCAGTGTAGCATTGAACTAAATGTTTAATCCTTGGGATGTCTTAATATAAGAAAAACATGTGCTACAGTAAAAACCCGTTTATTCCTTATGACAAATGTGTAAAATTACAGAATAAGTTCTGGTAGCTCATTATCCACACAGGGCTGCATTTATTAAAAAACTGTGTTTTGATTAATTCACAGATGAATTCTTTTTAGCAGCATAGAACCACTATTAAACAAGAAATGTTTATGGTAGATGGTAGTGAAAAAACAAGAAATCTTCTGTGATTTGATTGTTTATCTATTATTTAACTACTTTGGTGTAGTAGGAATGGCAGTGGGGGAGGTCTTTAATTCAGACTCTATACCCTCCTTATCTAAGCCTTCCAGTGGGCCAGATTAGTCTTTGCCAGGCCGAATCTGGCCACCGGGCCTTATGTTTGAGTCCTCTGTTTTTGGACAGCAATTTGATTGGCTTTTTTTTTTTTTTTTTCCCCCAGTCAAATCTATCACTCACTTTCAAAACACAAAGATGTCAGGAGACAAAATGTTCAGTTCAAGACTTTTCTAACCATGACACGACATCAGTGGCTACATCTATCCTTTATATAAAGTATGGAAAAGTAATCCGAATCAAGTAATCAAGTATTTTAAATTGCCAATCATGGTATTAAACAAACCTACAGGCCAGACTAAACTAAATAATGCTTCGGTATCATCTCACATCATTCAGCACTAACAACCTTGCTATTAACCGCACAAATCTGTGTTAAATGTTACTTCAGCTGCAGTATTTCCAATTTTAAAAAAGGCACATAACAGTCACTGCAGTAACACTTGAGTGTCACACGGTGTCAGAAGTGTGTTTTTTCTCTAGAATGGTTTTGTCTGTAGTGTTTGTGCGTGTTCTTTCACATGATGCCAACATGTTTATTCGTGATCAGGTGTGACTAGAAAGAGTCCACGTACGCCACTCTCAGACCTGCAGGGAACCAACACCATCAATGAAAAATCACCACGGTAAGTGGCCATGTTGTAAAATGTTGTCAGCAGAGTAGTGTGTTGACTCTGGTGGTATTATATCCCAAAGTGCCTCTAACGCATCCATCAGTGAATGTGTCTGTGTGATAGTCGTCTTTCCCCCAAAATATTAATAGAAATTACTTGAATGCTGTTATTGTGGCATTTTGTGGCCACAATGAGCAAAACATTGATATTGTGACAGTCCTAATTGTGTGTCCTACATGCAGTGGTAAGGATATTTGCCTCCCAGCATTGAGAGAGACATTGGATGCCTTTAAATAAATGGACGCACGTGCTTGTGACCCTGAGCGTTGGTCTCGTACCCCTCACTGACACTTTCTGTAATTAGCTGTGGACTGTGAGATTTGCAGCAGCACAGAGGGATTCATGCAAGTCAGCTTTTGTTACACAGGAGATCATTATGGAGCTGGTAACCCCCCCACCATCATCATCCTGCCTCCTCTTCCTCCTCCACATTCCCCTCATCCTCCACATGCTAGGAGAACACTAAACCCCTTGCAGCTGCTTCCTCGGTGATGTAAAGTTGGAGCTATGCATCAGAGAGAAGTGCCTGGGGAGTAATAAATGTTCGGACCCTGCAGGGTGCATATCAGCTGGACAGAGCAGTGTTTTATGAGACTCTCTGAGACACTATGGAGATAAACAGTCACTACAGAAGCCATACTGTACTATCACCATTTGCAGAGATAGATGATCAACTGAGGAGAAAATCTCCCTTATATGGTGAACCAGATCCATACAGAAGATTTATGCTTTACTTTGTTTCGTGACGCAAAAAAATATTTTCTGATTTTGGCCATGTAGGGATGGAGTGCAAAGATTTTGATTGATACTTACACACTGGAGGTTTGTGGTTTTTCTACAGAAATTTATCATCTTGTAATGTAATGCTGACTGGTTGTACAAATCATCTGCATTTCTCCCCTTGGACTGTGCAGACATAACCTTGTGTTGATGATGGTGGAGGAGCATCCTTTGGGTCTCATCAGTGACCTCCACAGTAAGAAATGTGGTGGAAAGAATGCCCCTGTTTTTTTTGTTTTTTTTCCCCCCGTCTTCTTCTTCTTTTTTTTTTCTTTTTTTTTTGGTACTTCCGGATTCAAATTTTCATCTTGATGTCCAATACAGTTCAGAATTAACACATGGATTTTTGAGCAAAAAAATTAAGTCATCTGTTTTGTGCATCATCACTATTTTTAAATCAGAATGAACTACACTGGTCGAGTAAGTTCTAACAATTTGACTCAATTTAGGTTACACCCATGTGATGCTTTAATCTAAACATACATGCTACTGCAGACTATCAGTTTATATTAGCATGCTAATATCTGCTTATTAATATACAAATTAAAGATACTGATGAGGCTGTATGAGAACGTCTTTAGCTTTACATAACATACCAGATTGTGCTAATGAGATAAAGTTGTTGGATGAGTAACAAGTCAAAGGTTTTCATCCTGTTTAGACCCTGAAAAAACATAATTTCTCTTGCAATCCATCCAATTCGTGCAGAGAATTCATTTTTGGACCAAACTTGCTAAAATGGTTCCAAGAGCTGAATATTTGTTCCTTCTTGTGCAACAAAGATGCTAAACACAATAACACAGTAAGCGCAGACGCTGCGGTTTGGTTGTTTTAGTTTGGATATCGCCCAGATCTGCCAATCACACAGGTTATTTTTTACTCAGTATTTAAGCAGTGGACGTTAAGAGTCACTTTCAAACCAAGCAGGCAGCCCTGCAGCAGAAACTCTTCTCTTCTAACTGTTCAGTGGTTGTACCGAATTTGGTTACACACACACACACACACACACACACACACACACACACACACACACACACACACACACACACACACACACACACACACACACACGTGTCCCACCTGGTTTTCTCTTTATGAATGATTCAACCTCCGGGTAATAACATACTGTGAATCAGCGAGCATATCTTGCTGCTGTAGTCTGTGTGTAATAATGTGTGGCCTGTAACACATGTGGAGGAATTCTTGTAAACTCATGAATGATGAACGGGAAACAAAACAGCGCACCTCAGTGGATCTGAGGAAGCATGAGATAACCTTTAACTGCCACAGCTGTGCTCTGTTCTGAGTAGTGATGGAGATCGTCTTTGTTTACTTGTCTTTCGTTACCCCGCTTTCATTTTTGCTATGGGATAAAAACCAAAACAGTCTGATGGGTTTTAACCATGACTGACCACTTATGTTTTTGTTTGGGTTCTGGGCATGTGGTTGGGTTCCACCTTGAGGCCTGAGGTTTTGAACCCTTTGGGGCTTCAGTAAGGGATTTCTGTACAAGAGATTCATTCTGTCTTCTGGAAAAGGGAATGAAAATTACTTCCTCTATTTAACTTAGATCACACTATTTAAAAGTACCAAAAGGACAAAGCCACACAACCATGCGTTTGCCGCTGATTTCTAAACTTTCAGTATTCGTTGTTTAACGTCTCATCTGACAAACCAAGTGCAAAGGAAAACAGTGATTTCTAAACAGATGTTTGGAAACTGTTGTGGTAAAATAAAGAAACACTACAGTGGTGGCATAGATCTTAAGACATGTTCAATAGCTCAATGACTTATCAAGTAAACTTTTTACGGTAAGGAGCAGGTTGTTGCCGATAATCCTTTAGGTTATATAAAATATGTAAGGGGAAAAAAGCTAGATTCAGCTAGATTAAAGTTGGAGAATCAGTGACTGACACTGCCTGGTTTATTATTTGTGTTTCTTATTTTTGACAGTTTTAATTATTAGTATATATTTTATGGACCCTGCAAGCTTGACAAAGAAGGGATGAAATAACTGATTTTATAGACAGCGTCATGAATGGCAAGGTGAAGACTCAAATACAGACTCACCTGCAAACAGATGTAAGCAAAAAGCGCACTATTAGTTCAGCTGATTTCACAGCCCAGAATTATATAGTCCATGAGATGGAAACCAAAAACCAGAGCATTTCAAAAACACACGGGAATGGGAAGATACTGAGACAAACACTTAAGGGAAGACAACACTATATACCCACATAGCAAGCCGGCACTGCTGGCTGACTTCTAGCATGATAAGACGTATGTCAACCAGATGTGGGCCAGGGCTGGCATAGATGGCACTGTCTATGTGATGCATTGCCACACCTGGCTGGTTTGTAGTTTGGGTTATGGGGCCCAGGCCCATTGAAAACAGGTCTGGCCCGGATCTGGCATCAAGCTGGGACTTCTGACTGACTGATGTCATGGCAGAGTGTATGTCAACTAGATGTGGGCCAGGTCTGGCAATGATGGCACTTTGTTATGTTCCTATTTTCCTATTTTAGTTAGAAGACTCAAATGCCATGTTGCAACACTATACTGCTATGGTAGCCAGCGTTTCAAATGCAGGTTTGACAGGTTTGTGAGTGTACACTTTATCCAAAACCTAGTGACGGTTTACTCATGCACAGCCAGCGGGTGGCTGTAACTCAGGAGGTAGAGCAGGTCACCTTCTAATCAGAAGGTCAGTGGTTCAATCCCTGGCTCCTCCAGTCTGCATGTCAGGAGTGTGAATGTGTATGAATGTAGTTAGGAGGCACTCAGTTTAGAGAAAGTTTGTGACTGGGTGAATTTGGTATGTTGTGTAGCACACTTTGAGTAATCCGAGAGAGTAGAAAAGCGCTTTATAAGAATCAGCCCATTCACTGTCTAAACAGTTTTACATGTTACTTTTGCACTATTACGTTCCAGCACATGTTGTTATTACATGGCTTGATTAAGGTACACATTAGGCTGACATCTGGGACCAGAGCTGAAACTGTTCTGGGCCAGCACAGGGCCAGCAGTGTGTCTGCAACTGGCCCGTGGCTGCACACAACTTACACATGGCCCTCATACCACAAAGAATGACAGCCCTTTGGTGGCCCAGATCAGGTTTGCCAAAGGTAATCCACACATGGGCCAACACAGGACCACCACTGTGTCTGCAACTGGCCTTGTGCTGACCCATGTGTGGGCCACATCTGGCAAACCAGATCTGGGCCACCAAAGGGCCGTCATTCTTTGCGGTATGTGGGCCATGTTTAAGCACATTGTGTGGGCCAGATCTTGGCCATACCAATTTTGCTATGTTGGTAAACACATAAAGGTTATTAAAGAAAGTGGACATAACTGAATAAGAAGATGGAGGAGGAAACCAAAGACAATGAAAAAAGATGGGATTAAAATGAAAATATACACTAGAGACAAGTAACCAATCAAAATAAAACAGGAAGTTAGAAGCCAAACAGGGAGAAACAGACATGTGAATGAACTTAACCTACAGGAACTGACACAAGAGGATGAGACAGAAACTGCTGAGAGAACAAACATTAAAACTAAACTACAACAAGAACTACAAGCTTAAAAAATGCTAATGAAAACGGGGAGAAAAATTAACCAAGGTATGAACAACAAACATAAAATTCATCCTCCGAAGGCAGTCAGACCTCTGCTCCCGACGGTGCGTCTACATCTATTGTAGTACTCTTTGTTTAGCACACACTGTAAATATAAAATATTGGACTTCCACAGTACATCCCTCAGGTACTCTTGATCAGCTTCAAGTGAACAAAGTAAAAGTAATAAATGTATTTCAGAAGATATTCTACGCAGGCTAAAAAAGTAAAGTTACAACAAGACATATTTCTTAGTTTATGGGAATAGATGGCTGTGATTAATTGAAAAAAAAAATTGAGAACTAACTGCTCAAATTGTTTTGTATTGTATTGCTTTTAATTAATAAATGTATGAAACTATTAATGATGTATAGAATTATTATTATTATATAGAGATCAACATAGATTTAAAGTTTGATTTGCTTTAAAAGATGTCTTTTATTTTTTTATTTTCAAATTATTCACTGGTCTGTATGTTTGGTCTGAAGGGGTTCCCCAGGGCTCGGCTGGAACGGGCGCGTGGGTAGACAGAGCCGCTTATCATCCAGCAGCTCTACTGCAGAAGATGATGGCATCTTTCTCAACTCTACCAGCAGCAAACTCCTGGAGAGAGCCCACGACATCCTCATGTCAGTATCGAGATGCTATTTTCTTTTCTGCTCTACAGTAATTTGTTATTTTGGTTAGCACTGCAGTCTAGACACAAGTAAACCCTAAAGTTCAAACATCTGTCCTGATGAAGTCTCCTCCAGCAATGACTACATTCCTGCAAGCTCAGTCAGTGCTGATCTCTAGTTGAACCTGACCTCTAAACCCCTGTATGGCAGAGAGCAAGTGAAGGAGAATTTCTTTCCCCTCAGGGATCAATAAAATTCTGCTTTATTGACAGGAATATGACATATTTAGGAAAAAATCTGAAATTATAGGTTGTTTTGTTGACCAGACTTAAAAAAGAAAAGACAAACCCACCTGTCTCACTTGCTGATTTAAAGAACTGCTGAACTAGATTTTCAGTTTTTGTTTTATTTTTCTTCCAGGAGGAACAAAAACTACAAATCTAAGCCCGTTCTTCCAAAGGTACAGTGCACAGTATTTTTCAATTTACCCTTATAGGTCACAGTGCATACAGACAACAGGCATAAAGTCACCATGACTTGTTCCCCAGGGCTCTGTCCTGGGGCCACTCCTGTTTACTATACATATATATCACCAGTCTTGAATTTAAGCGTTTGGATATTTAATTTTTATACAGAAAGATATGGTGATCTGCTTCCGAACAGTACCAGGCTCTTTAGCAGTTGAAATATTAAAAAAACAAATACTGAAAACAGCAAAGCAAAACATGCACTATTTTTAAATGCAAAATCAAAAGCACTAAATATCCCATCTGTTGGTGCTTCTCTAAGATTGAGTTTGTATGTGAAACCACTCTGAGCTTTATAAATAGTTTTAGATAAGTCTGTCTTGATATGTGTCCATCTTGCTTACTGAGGAACATCCTTCAGATGAGTATCAGAAGAAGGACTTACTGCTCCTGTCGGTTCCTATAGCCTGTACTGGAAAAAGTGAGCTTCTCTCACTAAACCAATTTTAAATGAGTTGAAGGAAAGTAAATATAGCTGTAGAGGATTTTAACTGACTCTTATGTATGTATTTTTCAATCTTGGCGACCCTTTTATTTGCTAAATACAAATTAAATAGATGGTACTTCTTATATTATTAACTGACTCTGACATTATTATTGTTGCAGCATTTACTCAATGTGAAGTCACTGAAGTACCTCAACAATCTGACGCTTCACGACCGCATCACCAAGTCATTGCTGCACCTCCACAAGAAGAAGAAACCACCCAGCATCAGCGCACAGTTCCAGGTCTCTCTCTCTCACTCACACACACACACACACACACACACACACACACACACACACACACACACACACACACACACACACACACACACACACACACACACAGAAAGCAGTCGCATACAGAGCTCAATAATTTGCTTCTCAGTGCTTCTCACAATAAAAATCTCACCAGGGTGAGATTGAGCAGGCTGGAGGAATCCCCTCCCAGCTGTGAACGTGACTAAAACAAGGTGTGTCCATTTGATTGCTTAGTTTATTTTAGTGCAGCCTTTACTGCTCACTGTCTAATCCTGGATCCAGTGTGTGTGAGGTGTCTATCATGTAGTTACCCACACCCAAAAGTCATATTTGTATGACATCGTGTCTGGTAATAAAATATATTTGATTTAGTGAAAAATAAAAACACACAAACACACCCTTTGGAAAATTCTTCACAAAGAATGAACAGAGGCACAGCTTCCAGTATCAGTATCAGAATGATTCGGTGCTCTTCAGGTCCAAAATGTCTGATAGGAGCTAGCATTGTTAGCTAGTAACACACAAAAGGCTGAGAACAAATTCCAGAGAGCAAAATTTTCTATTTTCTTCCCAAGTTCTTTGAACGTGAACTGTGTGCTCTGGCTGTTGGAGGTAGAGACGAGCGCTGAGGCCCCTCTGGCAGGCAGCCCTGGCCCCTGTGTGTGGATGACTTCACTTTCCACATCCTGTGCTGCACTGAGTGCTTTAATCTCCCATGGAGGGGGAGGAGACTGAATTCCTTCTGCCACTGAATTATCGCGCACACATGCTGACACATATGTGCATGTGTTTACACACACACACACACACACACACACATATACAATGACGGCACATGGAAATGTTGCACACATGTCTTTGTCCTTTTTATTTCCAGTCTGCATGCTAACATAGACTTGTTGCTGGTAATTATGATCCCAGGCAGATACTTTAATCTTGCAGCACAAGAGCTTTGCTTGCAAATGGACCAGTTACTTATAGCTGACAACAGTCACCTGACTTTGACTTCTGCCTGTCAAACAGCTGTGAAGTGAGCCTCAGCTCGTTATCTTCTTCTCTGTTAATTCTAATATTTTGGTTTTTGTGTCTTGTCCTCTAGGCCTCTCTCAATAAGCTAATGGAGACTCTGGGTCAGTCTGAGCCTTATTTTGTCAAGTGCATCCGTTCCAATGCTGAGAAGGTACAGTGTGCTCCCTCCAGCCTGCGGCCACTTTGACTGTTTCGGTGTAGTTTTCAAAGCATTACTTATTTCCTTTGAAGTTTGGACTTTTTTTTTTTTTTAAAGCTGTTTATCATTTTCCCGTCGTCTCTCTGCAACCTCTGCTGCCTGTCGCTCTTCCTTTTTTTTTTAACACCCCCCGATGCCTCCTTTTTTTTCTCCTTCTCTTGCTTTCTTTCTCTCTTTCAGCTGCCCTTACGGTTTAACGATAACCTGGTGCTGAGGCAGTTGCGTTACACAGGTATGCTGGAGACAGTACACATCCGGCAGTCGGGTTACAACATCAAGTACACTTTCAAGGTAATACACTCAATTACACTGTGTATACTCTTCAAGCATCTGGTTACGCTTCATAATAACCACTTAGAGATGGGTAAAAGGTGTCCTTTAATGTCAATAACAACCCCGAGTCTGTTGTGGGTTTGGCTGAAGTATTTTATAACCCAGAGTGGTTGGGCTCACTGCTCTATCCATCCATCTTCCTAACCTCTTGTTCAGTTAGGGATCCTTTAATTAGTGATTACGGATTGTTAATGTACTTTCCCTTAATTAAAATTCAACATTTAATAGGAATGATTAACCAAAAAAATAGTAATGTAGTACAGAAAAAGTTACTTGTGACTAAACCAGGTACAGTACAATATAAAATATATTTTAAGATAGATCATTTTTTGTTAGACAAACGAATAATGGAAGTAAACATATTTTATACAATCACTAATAATTATAATTTTGGTTTTTTTTAAAGTAAAATAACTCTCAAGAACTCAATTTACAACCCTATCTTTATAACCGTCATTTATTGTTTTGTTTTTTTTCTTTGGATGCAACATGTTGCTTTCATCATAAAAATCATGTAAACTTTATGAGAGAATGATGGAAGATCTGTCTTTAATCTGTCCTATGATACCCGATTATGTGCTTTCCATAATAAACTAAAAGGTTTGCAGCAAAACTTTTCGTTATTAAGTTATTTGTCTTGACAAAGGCCTGCAGACCTACAGAAGACACTATTCATAAATTTTCTCAGGCTGAGCATTTACCCTGATTAGTGAACTAATCTGTGTAAAACTGAAGCTCCCCTTTAAACACTGTTCATTTCCCGAATCTCCCCTTCTTGCGTTATTTTGCGATCTTTGTCGATAAATGCCAAAGATCTTAATTTCCAGAATGCACTGAAAGAGCCAGTTGCTAAAAGTTCAGCAGTAGATCATAGCTACGCAGGCCAGAGTGCTGCTGAAGCGCTCCTGAGCCAAAACTTAAACAACACTCATGTTTCCACAAGTGCAGGCGCCAGCCATGAATTCATCTCCAGGAAACTTGTCGGTGATGTTGCTTCATTTGGGGGTTCATTGTATGTTGTGTCATGAGGGACTTATGAGGGATGTGATGTGGCAGCCATCTTTAACCACACTGGCTCTCATAGGAATGATGTCAACCCTGTAAGAAATGTGACTAATAAAGCAGATGAAGTTAGATGCAGATTTGGGAGTGGCTCACTCCTACCTCAGTTTTTTTTTTCATTTGCTTTCCATGTTGTGGAGGCGTGTAACCAGTATAGTTTTATTATTTAAGATCTTTACTGCCAGGATTCCTAAATAGTAATTTCAGAGGCATTTTAACATAGGTGACTCTTTAAGTTTGTCCAAATGTCAGATGTTTAAAGTGAGAAAATGCTCGATTTAAAGAAAAAAATGAAATAATTTTGAATTTGATGGGAGCAACTTTTCTCAAAAAGGCTTGGACACGCCACGGTTACCAATGTGCAGCATCCCCTCTTCTTCTAACAGCAGTCTGTAAATGAACAGTTTTCCACTTTGCCCCAGATGAACTTTACCCCAGAGAAGACAGCAGGTTTTCTAGATCATGCTCACATATGGCTTCTCTCCATGGCAGAGCTTTGCTCAGCTTTGTGAATGGCACTGTGACCTGTTTCTGGACATGTTCTTGAGTCCATGCAGTGATTTCCATGTTTTTAATGCAGTGCCACCCAGGTCCCACAGATGTATGAATTTCTAATCAAGTAGCTCAACTTTTATTTTTATTTCTTGGATGCATATAGTTATAGTTTTAACCTTTACCCTACCAACTAGCTCTTCAATCAATGCGAAATAAAATTTCCAATAAAATTTGTAATGCTACTATAAAAACAGCTTACTTTCTATATGTACATATCATTATGGCTTTAAGTCTAACATTGAGTTTATAATACCAGTGAGCTGGTATTTCGATGACCTCACTTTGATAATTTTAGCATCAGAGTTGGTCATTTACCAAAAATTCTCCCAAACATATTGAGTGCTGCGGTCAGCTGTAATTAGAAAAATCTTGAGCATGGGATCATTTTGGAGGACTCTGCTGTTCAGAACAGAGGCTCTACTTTGTCCCCTGCTTTCCGAAACACTCCCCGTGCTTGTAATTGTATAAACACAGCATCTGTTTCCCTGTCAACCCCCTACAGCCCAGGGTGCAGACTGTATTGACTTCAGACAATGAGCCTCAGTTTGAAGAGTGGGAGTTCAGCATATTTATACCATGATGTTTGAGCTTAACTACGGATGACATGGATTTTCACCTGAAACCACATGATGCTCGACAGCATTTTTTAAAATGTTGCTGTTCCTGTAAGAAGGGTGTCTCGTTTCAGTCTGGAGACATATTTTAAATTAATCCCCACTAAAGTGAAACATCGCTGTACAGGAATCTTGTGACTTTTAAAAAATTAAAATCCAGAACATAACAGAGCTGTGGGATGCATCTCATTAATATCTGTCCTTGTTTCTTTGATAGGACTTTGTCCACCACTTCAGTGTGCTGCTTCCAGAGGGCACCAGTGCTACCAGAGAGGGCATCCAGCAGTGCCTGGACCAGCTAGACCTAAAAGCAGATGGATATCAAGTTGGAAAGACAAAGGTAATCCTTCTCCCTTCTTTTCTCCAGATCTTTTATATCAGCTTAAAAACTGTCGAGGCTATTTCTGATGTGTGTTACATTTTCTGTGTACATATCCATGATATGAGAGTCATTCACTGAAAAAAATGTGAGGTTTTTACATTGTTTCAACTGATTTCTTTAGTTTTTTTTAACAGTTAAATACAAGGAAAACCGTGACTGGTCAAGGACATTATGGATGGGGAGTTGGGATAAACTCATTAAAGAATCCTCTTTAATGAGGATTTAAAAAAAGAAATATGAGTGTCACATATTTGGTATTTTTGTCTAGGGTATGAATGGGGCATGATAGAGGAGTGCATGTTTCTGGGATGGTGTCTATATAATTAGAGGGTCATTCTTGACATTCTTGTGACCACATATGCATCCAAGGCTTTCTGAAGCATGTGTGTTTGCTTGTAATTGATTTTTTTTTTTTTTTTTTAAGTTTTGTCTCAATAAGTGTGGATGCCCTGTACTGACTCCATCACGGCTCCTCCCCTCAGGTGTTTCTGCGGGAGGCTGAGCGTCAGCAGCTGCAGGCCTTCCTCCACAAGGAAGTTCTGAGACTCATCGTCATGCTGCAGCGGCGATTCAGAGCCCAGCTGGAGAGGAAGCAGTTTGTCCGGATGAGAGAAGCAGCGGTCTGCATCCAGGTATAGTACAGCGCTCTTCCCCGTCACTCCTTTCATCTCCATCTACTTTGCATCAGTCATTTCCTTATGTCTGAGTTCTTACTATAGAATTTGTGAGATTTTTAATTTTGTTTTGTTTAATTTTATGCCTATATCAGGCAAAAGGGTCTGTGTATTGTAACTGAAAATGAATCACAGCCCATTGTCCTCTTTGTTCTATGTAATAATGTGTTAAGTACAGTGCAAAGTTTGCAAAAAGAATATGAACGTACGTGGAAGAACACCTCACTCACAGATGATATTGTCAGCCACCTCCTTATGCCAACTATTGTAATTTCCTTCATTTGACACTCCCAGTTAAAAAGAAAAAAAATCGAAGTCCACTTTGAACGAAGGTGCTTGTACATTATTGGATTAGTTGTCTTCGATGAGCATGAAAGATGTTTTCATTACAGAGATGGTGGCGCTCTGTCCGGTCCATAGACGAGGAGGATGACGACTATGACCTCAGTGTCCAGGAGGGGGCAGCTTTGTGTCTGCAGAAACACTGGCGAGGTTACAGAGATCGTCAGAGGTTCAGGCTGTGGAGGGCGGCTGCTCTGGTGCTACAGAGGGCATGGAGGTTCTGGCTCCGTCGGCGCTGCACGGCAGCTCTGGTCATTCAGGCAGCCTGGCGCTGTCACCGAGCCAGAGAAGCCGACTTGCGCCTGTATGCTGCTGTGATACAACTACAGGCAGTTTGCAAAGGCTTCCTCACCAGGCGAAGGTAAGCCATGCACCTGTTTATAGAAACTTCAGGTATATAAGCATTTTAAAAGGGTCAATACTCTGAAAATAGCTTCTAAGAGTAGATGACTGTGTGATTTTTATTTTTTTTTCTCCCCCCTCTAAAGCTGGTTAAAAACCAGATTAATCTTTGCACACAGCTCCTGCCATGTATTTGGGCATTGTTCAGGCTAGGCTTGGTACATGTAACAGCATAGAATTACGCAAGCAATCCGTCCCAAAGCAGCTCTACAGCTGAGCTGCTGTGAGCTCAGAATTTGTGTATGAGACTCCGACACCGCTGAATGTTCGAGCTAGATCAAATTTGTCATCAGTAACTTTACTTGTACAAAGAGTGATGAAAGATGTTAGATGTTTAATTTACGTTAACACAGTAATACTTTCCTGATTGTCAGCTTCAAGAAACTAAGAGAGCAGAAACTCAGGGCGAAAAGGGAGCAGCAGGAACAGCTCCTTCAGCTCCAGAATGGCCAGGTGAGCCTCTCGCAAGACGAGGAGGAGGAGCCACAAGAAATAATTATGGGACTGGACCTCAGCACTTGGGAGGATCGTTCCTACGAACAACGAGAAAAGAGCCTCCAGGAGGTGGTTAAGGAGGCAGGAGGAGAAGATGCTGCGACAAAAGAGAGCCCCTCCAAAACACAAACTGAAGCAGCAACTTCAGTACCAGCACCCTCTGTGACGGTGCGAGAAAGGGCTAGGACTGCAGATGAACCTAGCCAGAGAACCACCCGGGCCAAGAGAGAGAGCCGGCGGATGAGAGAGTTGGAGCAGGCCCAGTTCAGCCTGGAGCTTCTCAAAGTGCGGGCAAATAGCGGCGGAGCAGCGTCCCCGTGCGAAGACCGGCGCTGGTCTCTTGAGCTGGTGCCTCCTGCAAGCCCACCTCTGCTTTCACCCCAAGGCACACCTGACAGCCAGAGCTCCAAAGGCAGCTTTGAGCTTCTCATGATGGATGAGGAGCCACCAAAGGCCAGAGAAGAGGTGACAGACATTGAGGACCCCTTCTCCCCTCTCCCGCCAGTTTCTCCAGTTTCAGACCCTAAGGTGGATGTTGTTTCAACAAGCCCCAAGCCAGCGGAACCATACAGGACAGAGCTTTCTGATACTGTTGCCCACCAAGGCAGCCCGATCAAAACGGACCCCGCCCATGTAGATCCGCCCAAAGTCGACTACCTCCCAACCTTTTATGTCCCTGCTGGTGAGGGCAGCGCAGTAATCTCCCATTCTGCTGCAGAATCTCAACAAAGCAAAGATGCAGCCGTCTCCACAGCCACATCAGTCATCAACAGAAGAGAGTCAACACGGCGCCCAGTGGTGGTGGTCATCAGTATGCAGAAAGAAATACCACTAAGTGAGGAGCTGAGTAACGCTGTCCGCCCCTCTGTAGAAGTTCGAGATTCTACAGCCCAGACGGGCGACTTAACACCTGCATCAAAGAAACCAGACAGACCTGCCGTCCCTGCTCCCACCTCAGTGCCTCAAGCGGACCAGGCTGTCATAGAGAAGCTGGTGCGCCTGAACGAGGAGAAGGAGGAAAGGCAGCGTAATCAGCAGCAGCAGAATGAAAAGGAGATGATGGAGCAGATAAGACGTCAGAAAGAAGTGCTGGAGAAGCAGCGTCTCTACTTCGCTCAGTATGAAAGAGATATGTTTGAGAAACAAAAAGACGAGGCTCTGCTCAAGATAGAGCAGAGTCGACAGAGCGGACAAGATGTCAGTGGAACCGCAGCCTCCAGGAAGCCCCTCAGACCCATTTCGGTGCTGGTTCAGAGAGCAGCAGGGGAGGTTCCTCATACCAGGACGCTGTCAGACTCCACTGTTCCTCAACCCCAGCAGCCTCCACCACCTGCTTCTCCTCCTACAAAAATTCACATGGAGAATAAGCCAGTTCCCGAGGGCTGGGCACCCAAACTCACACTAGAGTCCAGAGACAGGGGAGGAATTAAAGAGAGAGCAACTGCCAAGAAGCCACCAAGCGATCAAGGCACTGCTGTTGGTATGAGAGATAAGCCTGGCAGCATCTTCTTCTCTCCAAATGACAAAGTGACATTTGCAAAGTGAGTACCAAATTAAACTATTTATGCATTTTTATTTTTTGTACTACAATAGCAGATTTGAGGTGGAGGCTGGGACTTTTCACAGAGCTTGTCTCGTTTCTCCAAATAAACATACATTTTGGGATGTTTCAAATGACTCCGAAGTAACAGAAGAGTGTCTTTAATTTTTCTTCCATACTCTGGAGTTCTCTACCTCTATTAAGCAATAAGCATGACACATTTGTTCATGCTTATTACTTAATAGATTCACTACATTGATGAAATTTTCTGTGCTTATGTTTTTTCCCATCAGGTTTGCCACTGATACTGTCACTAAAGACACACAAGCTGCCATCTCCAAAGAGGAACCAACGTCTGTGCCCAAATCGTCTAAGGGAACAAAAGCGCGGGATGTAAGCAATTTTTTAAAATGAGCATTTTGTTTGACGTGTGTTTGCATATTTTCAGGAGTGCAGTTTTGTATTGTGAACGAATGAATCTTGGCAGGATAGCTCAGCTAAGCATAGCGCAGTACACCAACATGAGGACCACGATGCACTGAAGCTCAGGTTATTAAAGGCTCCATTAAAACATGCTGTTATCACTTCTGGTAAACTCCAGGTTGGCAGAGCGGGCCAAAAAAAGAAAGCCAGAATGGCACGGACCCGCTCCGACTTCCTCACCCGCACCCCCTTTCTCTCAGTTGGGGGCGATTCAGACGAGGAGGACTATGATGGCGACAGCCTCCACAGCCCCCGTCATTACACTCTACCCCACTCCAAACAGAGCTCCACGGAGACATGCCTAAGAGAGTCCTGTTTCAGTGACTCAGACATGGTAACAGGCGCCATCCAAGCCACAAGTGGCCCTCTCTAAGTTCTTATAAGCGTGGCTTCTCTTTCTAACCCACTCAGCAGAGAGAGCATAGGTCTGCATCACACCTCTGAATCAATATGAGCTCCAATAAATTTCTCTTTTCTCAATAATAAGTTTTTTAAAAAATTAACAAGTTTTCTGGCAGGTATTTCAAAGGCATATTGGAATACCTGCCTTGAGATCATTTTGGATTTTATGTTTGGGGTAATGTGTAATATTCATGTCAGCTTTTAAAGACGTGAATTTAAGCACATCACAACTTTGAATCTACTACTACATTTGATAACCGCTCTAGAAATCAGCAGTGAGTGTGAATCTGGATTTATGCATCACGATGCAGGAGACCTTTTGAAACGTGTTCTTCCTGAAACATGAAGCTTTTTAACATAGATGCTTTTCTAACATAATTTGGCTTCATTTTCTCTCACAGTTCCTTCCTTGGTAGTAAGATTTGCATGTCACCTGATTCTTCTTTCTCTTAGCAGATAACACCAGCCACTAGCCAAACCTTGAAAATCATAAAAGAAAAATTTGGTCTTGATTTTTTTTTTCTTCCCATCACTTAAACTCTTATTCTCCTCAACTACAAAAAAACTGAACTGTATCATTTGTTTTCAACTCTATATTACAAGCCTTGTGCTTTAGTATTTGTGTTATACCTTTTTTACATCATGTTTGGCAAAATGTAATTTCAGCCAGTGCAGCACCAGTGATGTGGTGCTGCCATCTAGTGGCTCATTTTTGCCTTCAGCTCATAATCATACTTGAAGAAATGGAATCTCTTTTTTTCTTCTTCTCATTTTGCCATTTTGTCTTAAAATGTTACCTGTCCCGATGTTGTTTCAGCCTGCAAGCTCCGAGGAGAAAAAGAAGCTACACAAAACCATGTCATCAGGCGATTTGGTCAAAGAGGACTCTCTACGTAAAAATTCACAAGATGGAAGGTTTGCTCTTCAACTTTGCATTTCTAGCAAAAAAATAGGAAAATGCACACAAAAGAAAAGCATAACTATATAAAACCATATAAAAACATGAGCAAAATAACATATATACACATCAATTGTATCACATAGAGTGCTATTACCTTCAGAAAAGAGTCTTCTGCATACAGCCATGTCTTGTCATTGACACGATTTTTGTTTTTGTATGATTTGGGTTTTTGAGACTTTTTCATTTGCTTGTCACTTCTGTTTCCTTTCGACTAGGAGTCGTAAGATTCTTGGGCCGCGTTTTTGGGGCAAGAGCAAGTACGGGGATAAGAAGACTTCCAGAGAAAAGCTGATCTGTGGGGCTGAGGCCTTGGATGGAGACACTGGAGACACTGGTCCTCTGCTTGGAGAAGGTGTGATTTCCAAGAGTAAAATGTATCCATTTCAGATATACTGTTATTATTTTTTTTGTCTTTTAAGAACTGAAAGTTGTTGAGTAGGAGATAATAGATGCTGAAAAGCTTTTTACTAAATAAATGTAATTAGTTCTTCAAATATATTGAATAAAAATAATATTGTTGCCTCTGAAGCGTCACTGATTGGAGTTCTCTTCCTTGTAGCAGGTCAGGAAAACATGTCGCCGCCATGCAGTCCTGATCTGACCTTAAATCAGTCATTTAGAGACTCGAAAGAGAACAGGGAGCCATCTCCCAAGGTGAAGCGGAGGCGTAGTGTGAAGATCAGCAGCGTGGCTCTGGAGTCTGCCCAGCGGCAGAATGACACGCTGCAGATACTGACCTCCATCGGCGACTACAGGAGCATGAACGACTTCCTTGTGAAGAAGGTACAGCAATATATGCCATCTGCATTACGTAGAGCTCGAAGATGAACTTGAGTATCAGAGTTTTGATTCTTTATATTTGAACTGCACATCAGGTATTAGTCCAGTGTCGTTTATGATCATGCTATGTTGGTGTCATGTTTTAGATCAACGACTTGGATGCAGAGGACAGTAAAAAGGACACCTTGGTGGACATCGTGTTTAAAAAGGCTCTGAAGGAATTTCGTCTTAATATCTTCAACTCCTACTCCACAGCACTCGCAGTAAGTCCTCTGAAGGCTTTTTATATTTGAATATAACCATTCAAACTGAAAAGTCACGTGTTCCCAGACTAGAAAGATAAATACTGCACTCTTCCTGTGACTCCTCCCTAGATGGATGATGGTAAGAGTATCCGCTACAAAGACCTTCATGCACTGTTTGAGCAAATCTTGGAGAAGATAATGCGACAGGAGCAGAGGGACTGGAGGGAGTCTCCTGTCAAAGTGTGGGGGAACACCTTTAAGATTTTCCTGGACGAGTTCATGATTGAGTACAAACCTGCACACTGTGCACTCAGTAAGGTAATGACACTCTTCTCACTGTACAGGTGAATAGACACAACTCTGATAGGCACACAAATAATTTATATTTACAAAAAACTACTGGGTGCTATTTATTGATAATGAAATATAATAAGAAGTAAAATATCTCTTATTATCATTTGTCTTTTTCTTTCTTTTTTTTTTTAACTGCAGCCATTGCCAAAACCTGAACGCAAGAAACGAAGGAAGAAGGACACAGACAATGTAAATTTGCCTTTATCCTCGTCAACATTAAGGGCATGCTCACAATCATTGCAAAAAATAGTGATGTAATCAGAAAAAAGTGCACTCAAACAATATAAAATATATGAAAGCAAACCAAATGAACCTGTGCTCTGCTGCCCCCTGCAGGTGGAGGAGCATAACGGCCACATCTTCAAGTCCACCCAGTACAGCATCCCCACATACTGTGAATATTGCTCGTCGCTCATCTGGATGATGGACCGGGCCTGTGTGTGCAAATGTGAGTATGCACGCACAGTGTCACAGCTAAAGAACACCTGAGTGTAATACAGCCAGGAAAAGTGGACGCTTCGAAGGCCACTGAATGTGGAGCGTGCTAGCACAAAAATGTTTGTGACAGAAAATTAATAATCAAAAAAAGGTTTTAATCCTGGATGTGCTGCTTTGTCAACCTTAAAATATATGTGATGCTGTAATTTGCATTGTCACATGAAGAGTAGTCCCTCTGATGGAGGAACATCAGTAGTTTTAAAATGAACTAATTATAACACTTTTAATAGTTAACTGAACCATAATGAAGCAAATCCCAGATTTACTCCTTTAAAACATCCTCTGATGGAAACGGTGCAGATAAAGTCGAGCTTGTTGAGGTTGTCCGAGGTTCTTGCTGAGTGAAGTTAAAGACTAAAAATTCCCAGAGTGGTGGAAAGACCAAATAATTGAAATGTCCTTAACACTGATGTCAGTGTGCTCCATACACGGACACACATACTGTTGGTTCCATAGCAGAGGGCATTAGACTTTCACTTTTATATGTTTCATAGAGACTTGGCCTCAGCCTAACCATGACCTTCATTCTACACATAAACGTAAACCTTTAATTGCTTATGTGAGCTTGCTTCCCCCCAAAAGTAATCAAGTTCCTGTGACTATGCAAACCAGATAGGTCAAGATAGCAATGGGAATGCCAGAGTATCAGTTACATAATCCAACTAATTTAATTAATATGATATAAAAGAATTAACTTTTTCATGACCGCAAATGCGCACAGACACACATCTGTGCTTCACACACACACACACACACACACACACCCCTTCTCTGGCCGAGCTGTGCTCAGTCTGGCCTCAGAGATAGAGCCCCTCCCTTCTCTCCCTCCTCGGCCCTAATCAGATTGTTTTCAACTGGACTCATGGGGTCTGCGGCTCCGTGTCTCCAGAGATTTCTCCACACAATTTTGCCCTTTAGTCACACAGGATGTTTTCTTCGTGCCAGCCAACACTGCTTTGGCTTCTCATGTGCTGAATTTTTTATGTTTTTTTTAACCTTTTCTTACAACTTCTGCTGAATAATGAGGAGGCACTGTCTTTCTGTGGATAATGGAAATGATGTTTTTGATCTCTATGGCTGTGTCTATCCAGTGTGCCGGTATGCCTGCCACAGAAAGTGCTGCCAGAAGACGACCACCAAATGCAGTAAGAAGGTGAGTCGGCCATATTGTGCACCGTCGCAGTGATGTCCCATGACAGTAATTGTGGGTTTATGTACAGTAGTTAGTGTTATTTCTACTTTTTGATCTTATGAAAATTGTTAAAGACTGTACTTAGTTTGCTGAATTAATGATATTTAAACTATAACATTAGTTTTGGATGAACTCTGAATGGTGTGAAGGCATGTGTCATATGTGTGTTTTTATAAGAGCATATTATGGTTGTGTCTGAATAGTTCGATCCAGAGCTGTCCTCCAGACAGTTTGGAGTAGAAGTTTCTCGCCTGACTAACGATGAGAGAACAGTGCCTCTGGTAGTGGAGAAGCTTATCAACTACATTGAGATGCACGGCCTCTACACTGAGGGAATTTACCGCAAATCTGGTTCCACCAATAAAATTAAGGAGCTCAAGCTGGGACTTGATACAGGTAAACTTGGCTGCAACTCAGTGAGCAGGTGAACGGTGCTAGCTGGTTTTAAAAAGCTGCTTGCAATTACTCAGTGTCTGCGTTTTGTGTCTGCATTGTCTTTGTGGTCCCACAGATGTGGAGAACATGAATCTGGACGACTACAACATCCACGTTATTGCTAGTGTTTTCAAGCAGTGGCTGAGAGACCTGCCTAATCCTCTGATGACATTTGAGCTGTATGACGAATTCATACGTGTCATGGGTGAGTGGTCGCATATGCCGACTATTGCTGTGGTTCAGTTGAATTGCACTTGAGAATTTGGCCACACATATTCTGCAGACATCAGAATGTATGTGTATTGGTTTGCTGCAATAGTAAAAAGTGAGTTCTTGTGTGGGATATTAATTCACAGGTTTGCAGGATAAAAAGGAAATGACCAGAGGTGTGTATTCAGTTATTGACCAGCTAAGCAGAACTCATCTAAACACTCTGGAACGCCTCATATTTCATCTCGTCAGGTAACAGTTTTTTCCTTAATATGTGAAGATGATTTAGTTCCTTCTTGATAGACAAGTAAAACGCAGAATTCATTCTTTTAGGATTGCTTTGGAAGAGGAGACAAACCGTATGTCACCTAATGCCTTGGCTATAGTTTTTGCTCCTTGCATCCTTCGCTGTCCTGACACCACTGACCCACTGCAGAGCGTCCAGGACATCAACAAGACAACAGCGTAAGGCTATGTCTAATGTCTGTCAAACAATTCACTGCCTTTGTCTAAGGTAATAGATCTTGGTAAAGGAAAACTGATGTTGACTTAATCTGTTTCATATCGGAACAGTAAAGTTAAGCATGAAAAACCACACTGGTATCCCTTTCTATGACTGGGACGCAGCTGTGGACCCAATGGGTGGCCAAGGGTGGCCATTTCCATTATAGACCACACCTGGCTGTACCACACAAACAATAACAAAGCCTCTGAGGGGGATCAACACATACTCAGAAGCGGAGTTTTGGCCATTGACACACATTTTAATAGCATAACCACCCATTTAAATAACAGCATTAATGAAAAGAATAAAGTTTGTAAACATTCCAGATTCCTTTTTTCTTATGGTCTTAATAAGAATGATTGATTGATAAAACTGAAGAATCAGTTTTATTTAGAATATAAATAATATATATAAAAATAGTCTGGCTCCAGTACTGATGAGAGAAGAAAGTGGGGAAGGTTACAAAGGAACAAGCAGTCAGAACAGAGGTCAGCTGTGGTGATTTTAGTCATTACTTAGTAACAGAACAGCATTGTTGCTTCATATCAGTTCAATACAGTCTGTTTTTCCTCAGTGCTGTCTCCAAATGTTTGCTTTGATATATGTGTATTTGGAAATGAGTTATAGTTTAATACTATATAAATATATATAATAATATATAAATAAAGTTGGATTGATTTGAATTGCGTTTGGCCTGCTTTGCTGCAGATTTCCTCGCTAATGGTGGATAGAGTTAGTGGCTTGAGAGATTTAATTTACTTTCTTGACAGAAAACCATAGAAATCAGTAACCCAAGCGAAGAGAAATGCCATATATTGTACCGTATGGGGGAAAAAAACTGCATGGAGAGGAATGTTATATACCTTTTTATATGAAGTTATCGTTTTGCAGCACTGTTTGAAATTTCCAGTAACTGAAGTTTGTCTCTTGCTGCCTCTTCATAGGTGCGTAGAACTTATTATCTGTGAACAGATGAATAAGTACAAAGTGAGACTAAAGGACATCAGCACTCTGGAGTTTGCTGAGAATAAAGCCAAGTCCAAACTGACGCATATCCGACGGTCAATGGTAAGCTCAATCAGCATGACCAGGCCCACAGTTATCAGAGAAATGACTCATTACTACTGTAAATCTACCTAACCTTTACTCCTTCACTGCTTGACCTGCCATGATTTCCTCCTTTATAACCTGCTTCTCTCCTCCCTAACATGTCTTTTCCTTTACCCAGAGACCAGTACTAATAGCTGTTAGATTTATGTGCATAGCACACATTACGGTATGTAAACGCACACCATGGTTTGCATCCCCAAAGAATCATCCAGTGTTGTGGTGTACAGAACACTGTATCCAGTATATGTTGAGATATAAACATCTGTCATCCATCCATCAAGCACGAGTCATCACGGCACTGAGTCTGTTTTGTTGTTGTTCTTCTTGCCATATTGTGTTCTATTACCATCTCATGTGGATGCAATTAAATCTCATAATTAGATTTACTTTATCGCTGTATGTTAATAGAATGTTTTCAGGGCATTCAGCATAAAGGCTTTTTAGGAAACTGTCTACATAAATTGTGGACATAGGTCATCATTGTGTTTTTCTTCTGGCTTCTCTTCTTCGATGGGTTGGAAGACTTTCATTCCCCAACGAAGTGCCATTTTAGTGTAACGCAGGGGTGTCAGAGTCATTTTAGTTAATGAACCATGTTCAGGAAATTTGAACACATGCTGACCATTGTATAACCTATTAAAATAAAAGAACTCACTCACATGTGATTTTTTTTTTTCCATTTATAAAATGTCAGTCCGGCTTTAGTGTAATGCAGCAAATAGCAATTAGCACATTGTGGGTCAGTTTCTTTGTGAAACTGAAAATAAAATAACTCATGATCCCAAGGTTGAAGGCTGTAAAACCGATGATTCAGGATACTGGTTTAGATTGAATTTGCACAGTTTGGATAGCCACTCATGATGTGATTCATTCTTAACAATTTCCAACACAATGCCTCCCGGGGCCAAATACAGTAGGTCCAAAGAAAAACCTTCCACTCCTTCTCAGTATCTATGCACAGGGTGAGATTGAACCTTTCTGTGGACTGGATCCTGCACACAGGCTGCAGGCTTTGACACCCCTGGTATAATGCAATTAGTAATATTGTTGCAACTTTAAAGAAGTGCAAGATGGTGTCCTCCTGAAGTGTAGCTATCACTCAGTCACTAGAATTACCAGATTATTTCTGCACATTAAGCTCGACCATTTTGAACCTGGCACTGCTGATATTTTGATTCTTATTACTTTTGCTCAAAGCAACCAGATGCAGCCAAAAAGGTAAAGTTTGTTCATAAACTGTGTCTGGGTTTGATTGGTCAATGCATGTGTGAGTCAAGAGCTGCCAGCTCAAAGAGCTGTAATGTATATAACAGCGTTTACATTTTATGATAACCAACATTTTAAAAAATTAAAAGTCCACTCTTGATTTGCTCCTCAGGGAAAAGGTCGCTCCCAGCGACCAAGCTACCACATACCTTCACCTCCTGTTAGTCCGCGGCTGCAGCCTATGGCTGACGCTGCCATAGAAGAGAGCGGCGGTGAAGAGGGAGCGGAGTCGTTACCTGACATCCCGGAGCATCAGCAGGCAGCCATGCAGCAGGAAGAGAGGGTGCTAACAGAGGAAATTGAAAGCCTTCAGAAAGAGAAGTAAACATTCTCACTGTGCTTTAAATGTTGAATTATCTGGCTTGTGTGTTGCATTGATGCCAGCTGTGTGTCATCACTTGTGCGCAGCTCATTTGTTTTTCTGGATGATGCTTGTCTCTACAGGGAGGAGTTGACCTTTGAGATGCTGTCTCTGGAGCCACGAGCATCAGATGATGAGACCCTGGAGTCTGAGGCCTCCATCGGTACAGCTGACAGCTCTGAAAACCTTAATGTGGACTCTGAAGAGACCATTTCTGACTTCTCTGGTATGCCATACTGATCATTCTAAACTGCCTTATCATTCACAATTCTTCGTGTGCATATAAAAAATATTGACCTCTTTGCATTTTTTGGGTGGGGGTTTCTCCAGAGAGAGGTCCTTTGTTGACATTGCCCTGGACTCTGAAATCTGACGGGAAGAGCCCCCGACGCAGAGTTCTCCGCCGCCAACCTGCGTCTCTGGATTCTGTAGACTCGTGTTTCACCGGGTCCTCGTACTCCTCCTCATCACATTTCCATCCTTCATCGTCTTCTTCTTCCACCCGGCGCTTTCGTTTCCAGTCCAAGTCTTCTGGTGTCAGCTCGGGTCCATCACAGGCCGAGAGTCTGACTCCACCCATAGCCTCCCCATCCTACAGCTTAGACAACAGCTCTACCGGAGATCAGGAAGTGATTTATGATGAAAGGCCCCAGTTTACCAGCCGAGGCACTTACAATCCAGATAAGGGTAAGCAGAAACTTAAGGGAGCCAAACATACTGCCCCAACGCCCTCCAGAGAAGGTGGTGGTCATGGCAGGGACCCTTCAGACATGCCACAGCCTGTGGTAGTATATGGAAGTAATGAATTCATGGTATGAAGGACAATGAGACACCAAAGCGATCCCTATCCAACTTCCTGCCAGGCATACATGTTCCCAATGGGAGGTGACAAACTGGCAACTGATCTCCACTCCTCAAACCACTCTTGCTTAGCCTTTCATTCTTAAAATCTGCAAAGAAATTTCCCCAAGTGCTGTGTACAGTGTTTCCCCCTCCTGAGGCGGGGAGGAGAATTGTCTGGAAGAGAAACAAGAATCAGTAGATGGGCTCTTCTGTGGATGAAACTGCCAATCGTGCTCTCACAGTGTCTTGGCAACTCTTTACTCGGCGCCAAGAGGAGACAAACTGAGCAGGAGGACAGAGAAAAGGGAATGTTGGAATATGCAGAAGAAAACACGGCATCAGGGAATATTACAGAGCTGGAAAGCTGAAGCAGTGTACTACAGAAATTGAGAAGAAAAACAAATCGGGCACCATCAGGCGTCGCAGATGTTACAGTGAACTTAAAGCTCACGACTATAGGCTGCTTTATGAGTTTACAATAAATGTAAGCAGCCGATGCTTTGTTATTACAAAATAATTTTTCCCTTATTTAAAATTTTTAATGTCACAGAAATTCTTTATAGCATATAATATACAGGTATAAATACTGTACAAAGCCGGAACACCAGCCTCTGCTGGGTAGTTGAAGTCAAATATTTATCTTGGTTTTTTTTTTTTTTTTTGGTTTTTTAAAATTGAGATTCTTGAACAGAGATGTTTGGGTTTGGGCAGTGGATCCCACACTTCTGTTGTGTACATGTGCCGAGAGCTCATGCGTGACTGTAGGTTTGTGTGAGACAGAAAAGAAAAAAACCCACTTAATGTGTTTTAAGTTTGTGCTGCTTTTTTTTTTTTTCTTTTCCCCTTACAAGGGAAATACAGCCATCAAAGGGACCAAGTCAGCTGGTGTGTATTCCAGCCAAGGGGATCCCAGCTCTTTAGGAATGTTGGAATCTGTGATAAAATTCCTGCATTCACCGCTTAACAGCCATACAACTGTTATGTACAGTACAGGTCATATGTACAGTATAGAGAACAAATGCCATTCTATTCTTGAAATCCATTATTACCCACTCCCAAAGCCATTCTCTTCTGTCTCTTAAGCATTTGCTCAATAGCAACCATGCAAGAACATAAAATCATTGTGTCTTGTCATTATTAATGTGTGTATGTTTTAGTTGAAAATGTCCAACTGCATAAGTGCAATTCTTTTCTTTAGGCCTGTGTTTAAAATAGGGAATTACTCATTTTAATAACAATAATGCTAACAGGGGCACCTTTAGAGTCCCACTGCTAATTATTCATGATAGTGAGTCAGCCACGCGCTATATAATGACCCTGAAACTGAGGGAGCTAATGCTATCCAGCCATCTATAATTTTATTCTGCTTTTTCCCTCAGTGTGGCATGTCAAACTGTGTTCTATGAAAAAGACAAAGAAATTCCAAGTTGTGCATGAGCCAGTAGGGGAATTTGACATTAGGTAGTTAGGGGTAGTTAGATTGGATTAACTGTGCAAAAACAATGTGATCCAAACCAGAACAATTAGCAGGTTTAGACTAACAAACAATATAAAATCCTTGAATGCACACAGTATTTGGCTGTTGTAATCCATAATGTCTGCAATATTACTATTCTGTTACAAAATGCTAATTGGACTGGTTCATATATAGCGCTTTTCTACTTAAGCACACAAAAGGCTTAATACAGGTCTTATTCACTCAAACACTAATATAAGCACTAGCACTATCTACCGTAACATTCACTGTCTGGTGACTAGATTAGAAGCAACTTGGAGATTCAACGTCTGGCCCGAGGACACTTTGGCATATAGACTGGAGCAGCCAGGGATCGAAGCACCAACCTTCTAATTATTAGTTGACCTTCTCTACCACCTCCACCACTAATATTACTAATTTATTATCATATTTCTGATTCTCTTCTGCTTGTATTTTTGCACAGCATTTTACCATTTCTTGATGCACTTGCACAAAAGTGAGCCACTCATATATTACTCCCGCTCGGCCATGGAAACCCATGCCACGAAGCTACCAGCCCAAAGTTTCTGTGCTGATGTTAATGCCAGAAGGTCTGGAGCTCCTGAGTCAGCAAAGCGTTGGCGAATTTACACACCATGCACTTCAGCATTCAGTGATCAAGCTGTGATTTTTACCTGGTCTGCACTTCATTAATGAGTTGGTGTGACTCCTAAACACGTCCACTTTGTAAAGACATCACTTACAGAAGATCATGGGATAGTCAATTCAGTTGTATTTATAAAGCACCAAATCACAACAGTTGCCTCAAAATTCTTTATACTGTAAAGACCTTGCCTCTCTAAGCAGGCATTAAACAAACATGTTAGAATCCTATTACAGCTCAACACTCACATTCAGCGAGCTCTTTAGAACAACAAGTTTGTAAAGACAGGCTGCATGGCTAGGTGCTGGGTTTTATACACCTGTGCCAATGGGACAGAAAGCTTGATTTCAAAGATTAAGGGGTATGATTCTGTCTGTTTATTGTACTTGCCATTTGTCACTGCAAGCAAAAGGCAAAAATGGCTTCTTTTTTTTTTTCTTTTTTTTTTTTTTACAGGCTTTTTTTGTGATAGTTGGGTGACACATTTCAGAGCTGTATAAATGAGTGGAAAGTACAGATACTTCCACACAGGAACGCTGTATGGTCTAATTAACAGCCAGTCTGCTCTGTGGAATTAAAAACAAATTCTATCAAGAAGAAAGAATGGAGAGCCTTTGAAAGAAGGCAGATTGAGTTAAATATAAACTGGCTGTTTGTGAAGGATGCAATGACTAAAGTATCATCTACAATAAATCTGTGGGAAAGAGATAAGTAAATAGGATGGAAGACTGAGATGATCAACAGGGAACATCTGGTGACCATGATGTTCACATAAGTATGACACAAACAGGGGGACTGTCACCATTAAACTGTAAATGAGGAAATATCTGTCAGAAAAATGGTGCTCCATCCCTGCAGGGGCCTTCCAGAGATTCAGCACCAAGTTGTATCTGTACTTTCTGTAAATGACCGACGACAAGTGGCACCATTTTTTCTTTATACTCATCCTTGTATCGATCTGATGATTTGTTCAGTGTATTCTGTAACAAGCATTTATCCAGAGAGACTGTTTCATGTTACAGGTCTTATCAGTTTGTAGTTTTGCAGTCTGTTCTCACCTGGAAAGTGAAATAAGACCCCATTCAAGCGTCTTCCTCTTGAAGTAGGACAGGTACTACATACTTTGTTTCCTGCATTCTTTCATTCTTTATTAGCTGATTTTGGTAATGGTAATATGGTTTATGGATGTATTCTTATCAAACCAATGCAGATGTATGGCTGGGGGCCCATTTCTTTTTAGTAAGGTTGGTAATTCAGTAATACAACCTGAGAGACACATCTGGCCCTTTAATTGAAAACGGCTACAACAGTGTCTACAGCGATCTGTACAATAAGATGGAGGCTGGTGCTGGAGATCTTGTCAAAATCCAACAGTACAGAAAAGTACTGCTGTATTTTGCAAAAGCATCTGACTAGTGACGCTTCATTCTTCAGCATTACGGTCACCCCCAAACACCCTGAAAATTTATTTTTTTTAAAAAGGGACAACACATATTAATGAACATATCAATGTGAATATGCCAGATGTATCCAGAAGACTACTTTTTATTTGCAACGGTCCTACAAAAACAATGAGTAACACCTCGTCAATGTACAACAATACAGTTTAGACAAAAAAAAATGCATAAAATTACAACATGAAAATCCACACTGCAAAAAGCATTCCTGGATAGAAAACCATTTAAACAGTGTGGGGTCATCTTGACAGAGAACAGAACAAAAGCTTTGAATGGCCCTCAAGAAGCCTGGAGAACTATTCCTGAAGATTATTTTAAGAAATGAAAGCTTTTCAGGCTGTGCTGGAGAATAAAAGGTGATTATATAAAACGCTGACTATCAAGCTTGTTAGTACTGGACTGTAGGTACTGTTTTTAAACTGGAGCCACAATGTTCAGCAAACAATTTTAAAAATCTGTCTTTCAGTAGCAGATCAGGTAATTCTTATTTTCCCGGTGAACTCGTGATTTTGCTCAGTCGTTTAAATAAGCTATTATTTCCACAGCACCTAAAGGCAACTTCAAACCCTCGAGGACATTGAGGAAAGTTTTAAAAAGGAGCTCACTTTGTGCGTTTACCTCCGCAGACTGGCTCTCATTTCGACACACACATAATCGGCGTGGACAGACTGTCACGAGAACCGCTCATTTGAAACCAATTCACATTACTGCTAAAAATAAAGGAGGGCTAATTGACTCCGGCCAACCTTCGGTGACGCGGCCCACACAAGCGACGCATGCGCAGTGCCGCCGGCGTCGCACAGCACCATCAGTAGGAGCAGGACCAGCGAGAGCCGCCGGGGAGAAGGGTGCCGTCGTTGTTTATTTTACGCAATATAAACTTTTCTCGCAATGTCGGGTTTCGACAGTAACCCTTTCGCTGACCCAATGGACGTAAATCCCTTCCAGGTGAGTGTTGGTTGGTTTCTGTCCGCGAATCGAGTTTCAGAAGCTTTTCGTTTTCTGGTGTAAAGTGAATACAAAGATATGCTCTAACAAAAACCTGTCTGGTTGGTTGCTGGGTTTGGCCTCAGCATTTCCTGGCTAAGAATCGCCACTGTTAAGTGTGACACGTTTCAATGCGCTTATAAACATTTTTACGTTAAAACTGTGAATATTCGCTGGAAGTGTGCTCTGAGCTCACCTGCGCAGGTGAGCAGACCCGAGAACAGGTGCCTGCCATTAACCGGGAGTTCTCTTTTACAAGCTATTCATAGATGACACCATTAACTAGAAACCCCAGTAGCAAGCCAGTGACGCTGCTTTTAACTTTATAGATAGTTTTGTTTCTTTGTATATTTTTTTGTTGTTGTTTGTTTATGTTTTACAGACCAGTGGTTTTTTTTTCTTTGTTTTTTTTTTTTTAGGTCTTATAGACCTAGGAAGTAATGCTTATGAATCCACACGTCTTTGACATTTTAACTTAAGAAATGGATGCTTAATCTTTATTCACACACACACACAAACTGTAATTTAACTGAAACAAATGTGGTCCAGGGCAAAGAGTGTTATTAACAGATAATCTGGTGAGAGAAAATTCAGTGTTCAGGTGCTGCTCCTCCACTGGATGGGACACTCCTATAATTCCACAGTTGGCACCACATAAACGCTGAACAGTCATGGATTCTCAGTGTCACACCTTACAGTGTGTTTGATCTTTTTTTTTTCTCTTCTTCCCAGGATGCTTCAGTCACACAAGCCACCAGCAGAGTCAATGACAACGTCGGGGATTACAACCCATTCTCTTCACCGGAAATGGTCAGCCTTTGTGTCTTTAATGGAACTGCTCATATCATAGTGTGATATGATATTCAGCAGGAACCAAATCCTTTGGTTTTATGAAAATATATTTGAAAAGAGATATTGCGTCAACCTTTTTTACAGGGACAGCACTCTGGGACGACAATCCCTATCTCTGCTGCACCCTCTCAACCAGCTGTACTACAGACATCTGTGGAGCAGAACCCAAAAGTGAGTGAGACGAATGCATTTCAGCGTGTTTAAATAATGAGATCAGACAACATTAACTGATTTAAGTTACGTTTTCAAGAAATGCAAGTCAGGACACTACCATGCAAAGAAGAATGAGTATTTTTTTTTTCTTTACTTGGTCGATTGTAGCTTGAGTGGTAGAGTGGGTCGCCTGCTAATCGGAAGGTCAATGGGCCAATCCCTGACTCCACATTTGCATTCCTGTGAAAAGATACTGATCCTTGAGTGCCCCCCGATGCATCCACTGGATCGTGTGTGTGTGTGTGTGTGTGTGTGTAAGCACTTAATCATGAATAATGTATAAATGTGTGTGACTGGATGAATGAGAGGTATAGTAGAAAGAACTTTGAGTGGTCAACTGAGTAGAAAGTCTGTATCCAAGTCCTGGTCCAGTTCATACATAAACAATGCTAAGAAATGCTTCTCTACAACCCACACACTTGCACTCTGATTGGTGCATCACAGGTAATTCATTTAAGGTTCAATGTCTTGCTCAAGGACACTTTGGCACACAGATTTGATTGGTGGAGGATCTAGCCAACGACCTGCTGGTAGACAACCTGGTGCACATCCTGAGCCGCCCCAAAAGTCATCACATTTTACTGCAGGGACCATCTAGCTTATCACTGCAAGAAAGCAGCACTTTGTATGGTTATTTTAGTGCAGTACATGTATGAGGAAATTGTGTTCAACAATGCTGAAGACAGTATTAAGATGCAGGTCTGCTATCACGCTGCTATCACCCTGGACCCCCACCAATTCGCATACCACCGGAACAGGAGCACAGAGGATGCAGTCTCCATCGCAATGCACTCTGTCCTCTCACACCTGGACAACAACAACACCTATGCCAGAATGCTGTTTATAGACTTCAGTTCAGCATTCAATACAATCCACCCCTCACAACTCATCAGGAAACTGACAGACCTGGGTATCAGTTCCCTCATCTGCAAATGGTTACTGGACTTCCTGACCAACCGCCCCCAACATGTCCGGCTGGATAACCGCTGCTCATCTACCATCACAATGAACACCGGTGTACCACAAGGCTGTGTGATGAGCCCTTTCCTCTACTCCCTCCTCACCCACGACTGCAGACCTGCTGATGGTTCCAACACCATCATTAAGTTTGCAGATGACACCACGGTGATTGGCCTCATCAGTGACAACGATGAGGCCGCCTACAGGGAGGAGGTGGATCGTCTGGCTGAGTGGTGCGACAGAAACAACCTGCTGCTTAACACCGAGAAGACCAAGGAGCTCATCGTGGACTACAGGAGGAATGCTGACCCACATCCACCCATCCACATTAAGGGGACGGCTGTGGAGCGTGTGAGCAGCTTCAAGTTCCTGGGAGTCCACATCTCCGAGGATCTCACCTGGACGACCAACTGCTCCAAGCTGGTCAAGAAGGCTCACCAGCGCCTCTTCTTCTTGAGGACTCTGAGGAAGAACCACCTGTCCTCAGACATCCTGGTGAACTTCTATCGCTGCACCATCGAGAGCATCCTGACCAACTGTATAACAGTCTGGTACGGGAACTGCTCTGCCTCGGACCGGAAGGCGTTGCAGAGGGTCGTGAAAACTGCCCAGCGCATCGCCGGAGCACCACTTCCTGCCATAAAAGACATCTACAGGAAGCGGTGTCTGAAAAGGGCTGGGAAAATCATCAAAGACCCCAGTCACCCATCACATGGACTCTTCACCCTCCTGCCCTCTGGGAGGCGCCACAGGAGCCTCCGGACTAAGACCACCAGGTACCGGAACAGCTTCTTCCCCACAGCTGTCAGACTCCTGAACTCTGCCTCCTGACATCTGACCCACGTTAAACTCATGGACTGAACATACACACACCCACAATGGACAACTGTACCCTCAAACACAATAATAACATGGACTGAACCACCACTCACAACCACTAGCACTTTATATAGCCTCTGTAGAAACTATCTACACCCTCACTTATCTTAACTGCACTACTGTATAGCTCTGTGTAAATAATCATTCTGTACATTCGATAATCTTTAATCCTACAACTGTTTACAACTTGCATAGTTCCCATTTCTGTATAGCTGTATATCCCAGATTCTGTAAAGTTATTTATTTCATATTCTGTATAGTTTTTCATATTTATATCCTGTTCATATCCTGTACATAGCTTGTACTCACTACAGCCTGTACATACTTATAGTTATAGAATATTCACAACATACTTCATACCGTGTACATTATAACATACCATAATAGACCCATTTCTGTAATATACTCACATATCTATATTATTGCTAATATATATTGTAATATATCTATATCACTAAAGCACTTCTGGATGGATGCAAACTGCATTTCGTTGCCCTGTACCTGTGCATGTGCAATGACAATAAAGTTGAATTCTATTCTATTCTATTCTATTCTATTCTATCAGGCTAAAGCAGCTGCTGCCCAGGCTAACCTGATCAAACAGCAGGAGGAGCTGGAGAGGAAAGCAGCAGAGCTGGAGCGGAAGGAACAGGAGCTAGAGAACAGGAGGCAGGCAGGCAGCGCATCGAACCCCGGAGGTAAGTGGCTGCAGGTATTTGATGTAGTTGTGTTGAGTATGTGTTAAGTCTTAAATGATAATAAGGTTTTTAAATCTTTTCCTGTCAGCTAAAGAGAACAACTGGCCACCTCTTCCAAGGTTCTTCCCTATAAAGCCCTGCTTTTATCAGAATTTTGAGGAGGAAATCCCCGAGGACTACCGCAGGATGTGCAAGAGAATGTACTACCTCTGGATGTGTATGTACCCCTGATTGTAGCATTTTATATGCCAATCACTGACCTAAAAGGATGGTATAGTACATCAGATCTCAGCTTTTAATATGCTAAATTTAAATATGTATCAAGACTTTCCACTCATACTTTTGCTGAAGTTCTTACTTTTTTCTTTACAAATGAATCATGATGAATCAACTTGATCCATTACAAGATACTAGATTGTTTAAAGTCACAATTGCTGCACTAAAACGTCGAGAAATAATTTATTTACCTCACATTTGGGAAATTAATTTGTTACGAAGGAGATGATAATAACAATAATAAAGACACCATTCATGCCTATTAGTTTAAAAGTGCACAGAGTTTGGTTCACCGGCACTTTTTATAAGCAGTGTTGTATTATAAGTATGTCTGCGTCACTGGTTTTCTTTTGCACCTCTCCAGTCCACAGTGCCACTCTCTTCCTCAACGTGCTGGCCTGCCTGGCTTGCTTCACCATTGACAGTAACTATGGCGTTGACTTTGGTCTGGCTATTCTTTGGTTCATTCTGTTCACCCCTGTGGCCTTCGTCTGTTGGTACAGGCCGGTCTACAAGGCCTTTAGGTATGCTGTGTCACTGGTATTGTTTACACTTATGAACTTTAATACAAGTCTTCAAACTGTAAATGACCTCCAGACTCATTTTTATGACTTCATGCGATTGTGAAACTTATTATCTCTATTGTGCAATATGTCAGCAAACCAGTGAGCACCTTCGCATTAATAATGTGTCCCCTTTTTTCCCCTCCATAGGTCTGACAGCTCTTTCAGCTTCTTTTTCTTCTTTTTCGTCTTCTTCTTCCAAGTGGCAGTTTACATTATCCAAACTGTGGGGATTCCCCATTGGGGCAACAGGTCAGTGCGATTTATTTTCTTTTTCTTTTTTCCTACACTACCTGAACGTGTGGTGGAAGTGCACCAAGATTCTGTTTTTCATTGTATGAATGTGCATGCTGCTTTGGGATACATTCAGTGTGCATGGACCACCACATTTCTTCATTCACACGTGTTTGTGTGTGAATTCTTCTCCTGTCTCTCCTCTATTGCATTTCTTTGACAGATTCCTGCTGCCCTAATAAATCTGGGTTGCTGCTTTGTAAGTGTGTGTAACTTTTATTTTGGGAGTTCTTTTCTATCATGTATAAAGCTCCTCAGGTTTCCATGTGTCATTTTTACAAACTTCATGCTTTACATTTGGTATCTGGTTGTTTGTGTATTTCTCTTTAATCCACAAAAAAAGAATTTCAGTGTACTATAATAATTACAGAGAAAATGTGAAATTACACCTTTTTTCCTCTTGCATGTTTCTGGTTTTGACAGTGGATGGATAACATCAATCACCATCATCAAGACGAACCTGGCTGTGGCTGTGGTTATGATGGTAGTGGCTGGATTTTTCACTGTAAACTCTGTGCTGGCTGTCATCCTGCTGAAAATGGTACGCAAAAGTAAAACTTCTGTTTACATATCGTATTTTTATAGGTAATCTGATTACTATTTTATTATGAACCTGTCAGATTCAATATAATGTATCTTGATGAACTGAATAACCCTAAGCCAAGTATTTTAAACATGTTTTAAAATGGTAAATGGCCTGTATTTATATAGCGCTTTACTAGTCCCTAAGGACCCCAAAGCGCTTTACATATCCAGCTTTACATACCCATTCACACACACATTCACACACTGGTGATGGCAAGCCTACATTGTAGCCACAGCCACCCTGGGGCGCACTGACAGTTGTCGATGACTTATACTGCGTACATATATAAATGTTATTTTTTCTCATTTATATCTGGAAGCTACATCAAAGACAAACTAAATATCAGGTGGTGACAAAAACTTTGAACAGCTTCAGAGGAAATTTTCAAACCAAGTGTGTGTGCTGAATGCACTTACTGTACAGACTTACCTCCATGTAGAAATTCCAGGAGTGTCTTTTGGTTTTTAAAGACAATAATTAATTAGAAAGTGGACACAATATTTCATCTTAATGCAAAAAAGGGGGGGGGGAACAAAAACAACCGTTAAAAAAAAGTCTGTTCCTAGTCTCCGCTAGATATCTATTGTATTTTCAGATATCCTCCTCACTAACAGATCAACAGAGGTGTGGACTCGAGTCACATGACTTGGACTCGAGTCAGACTCGAGTCATTAATTTTATGACTTTAGACTTGACTTGAAAAAATGTTCTAAGACTTGTGACTTGAATTGGACTTGAACCGGTTTACTTGAAAAGACTTGATATTTTACCCCAAATATAAAATTTAACACGCATATTATATAGAGATTGAAAATGTGACGTCATTCACGGGTAGAACCGCAAAGGATTCTGGGAACTCGTGGCAAGAGGTACTAGCGCACGCAGGCTTTCAATTGAAATCAGTTATACAGCGATAAAAAGAAACACAAAAATGTCAAGAAGCTGTTGTATTATTAACTACAATAGCCGGTCGCATGACAGCCACGGGAAGCCGACGGGTAAAGAGATCGGTTGTTATCGGATTACGACGTTTAAGAGAAATTGTTCGAGCCATGTTTCCGAAGTAACAAAGAGGCGACTGGATTGCAGCCATTCAAAGACCAAATATAACGTCCCAGAACACTCCAGCTCACAGGTTACTCTGCTCCAAGCATTTACACGAAGGTCAGTCTGCTGTTGTAGTTAATGCGTCATTTTCATAACATAATTGGTGATATAGGTTACAAGCAAGTCTGGCGCTGAACAGAAATGGTCGCGCTATGCTCCTTTATTTATTGTGCATAAATAGTGAATTGTCCTGACACAATATTGCGTTTCGCTTCTGTTATTATGGTACATTGACAAAAACATATACTTTTATTCACAGAATAAAACAGTTGTTTTGTATCACTAATTGTCCAGTACGATTACAGCATACAATATTATTGTCACTGCTACATTTCTGTGATGCTACCAGAAATTATTTCCACTACTAATTAATTACCGTTGAGCTCAAAGGTCCTATTAATAAACGGTTAACGAATGTGTATTTATGAAGACTATTTGTGAGACTGGTAAACTTATGATACGTACGATGGTCTTTCGTTCTACACGGTGCATTTCAAGGTCCTGCACCCATCCGGCGGTAAACTGTACCTGGGCTTGTTGCAGTGACCGGAAGTTACTAAACTTCATGAGTGTATGCACTCACTCCAAGAACCGTATAATTATAAATATGCATATAAATATGCTACGATGAGATAGCTGACTTCATCTAACTAGCAAATGTTGTCCAGGCTACGTTGGTGATGCAGTTTTTTTTAATGTGTATGATATTTTTGTCATGCGATTTTAAAGCCGGTCCTACAACCGCATCCAATAATAACATGCAGCTTATCTCAGAACTGTCGGTGAAAATTATTCTTGGAGCTAAGTTTAATTGAGCTGCATTTTAAAGAGGTGCAATTTCACAATTTGTGTATATTTTCTAAGTTCACTATTTTGTCATGTGTTGAGAAAAACACAGATTTAAAAATTACATGGTCTAATATTTACATTTAGCATAACTGCAACATGCTTTTTTTCGTTTTTTTTAATGACTCGAAAGGACTTGAAATTCAAAATTTCAGACTTGTGACTTGACTCGGACTTTTACACCAGTGACTTGAGACTCGACTCTGACTTGCCTGACATTACTTGAGACTTGACTTGAGACTTGAGGATAAAGACTTGAGACTTACTTGAGACTTGCAAAACAATGACTTGGTCCCACCTCTGCAGATCAATGAAACTGAACTCATGAGCTCCTTTGTAGACATAAGAACCATGGACCGAACCTTACAGGAACCAGCAGGTTAAACACTGTTTCATCATTTGATCTCCTGTCATTGTTTAAAATATTCTGTCTTTTCCTATCACCCTAGGTCCACTCTAAATACAGAAACACAGGTGCCAGCTTCACCAAGGCCCAGCAGGAGTTTTCACAAGGTGTCCTGAGCAACCGAACTGTCCAAAATGCTGCTACCTCTGCTGCTACCTCCGCTGCCCAGGGAGCCTTTGGCAGGAGCCAAAATTAGTGTGATTTCTACAAGTTTTGTGTCTCTGGCTATTCTCTTTTCTGACCAGCATACCGGGCTACCCATGTCCCAACATTATGCAGTTGGTGTAAAGGAATTTTTAGGGAAAAGGGCAAAAAGCAAGTAACTTATGAGTAATATACCAAGTGGGGTGTCTCCATTCTCCATATCCACTAAAAAAAACTAAATAATAATAAAGATTGTGTAATTTAGGAAGATGTGTAGCTAAAGACATAAAGTCATCTTCCAAGAATAGGAACCTACCCTCAGTTAAACTTTATTTGTATAGCACCTTTGATGAAGGACAGTGCAATTCAAAGAGCTTCATAGATGATTGACGAACTAATAATGAGATGGTACATTAATTAAAAAAAAAAAAAAGGTAAAAAGATTATAAAATGCAAAAATAAAATGGATGGAACTTGTAAAGACCTGCACAGATCTCATCAGCATATGTCATATTCATTTATGCTTTAGAGAAATGTCCAGTAGGAAATCTGAAGCTGGGGTTTAGATAGAGAGCAAGGTGAGGCCGCCACACAAATAAAATTGTAACATTTCATCACTGCATCGCTATTGAAAGCATTTAACAGAGTAGACTAAAGAGATACATGTGAGATAATCTGCAATACAAGAAACACTGATTTAAATCCAGTATTTCTTAAAGATCCTGGTAAAAAGTATCAGGATTTTTTCCTGCTAATGTAGGAATGACATACTGAGGCTTGAAATATAAACTCTTTGTCCAAGGTTGGATTCTCACTTGACACGAGAATGTTGTTTTTTTTGTTTTGTTTTTTTTTCCCCCCATCTGTGAACAATGGATCTACAAAATGTTTTTCACATTACAGCAGCATACAGAACCTTGCAGGATAACTGTCCTGACTATAAGTGCATTAATACCGATAATACACTTTATGCACAGTGTCCTGTAAAAGTATAAATGATAATAAATGCATACTGTTACATTACTGTGCAGTTTGAACGTTGATCTCCAAATTTGATGTTTTGATGTGTATATGACAATAGGATGAGCTGCTGATTAATGAAGGTGATGGGATAAAGAGGTCATTTGTACTGTTTTATCTGCTTACTGATATTTCTTTTTAATGAAGTGAGGCTTAAAGCTGTTCTTGAAGCAAATGAAGATGTTACCTTTTAATTCATGTTAAGAAAACTTGGCATAATACAGAGACTTGCTGTGATTAAAATGAAAGGGGGGGGGGGGTACTGGTTTATTAATGTAAAGTTACTGGAAGTATAGAATTTGAATGTATTTACATGAAAAGTGCATTAATGAGTAGAAAGAACAATATTTTTGACTTTGTGCCCATGGTAGTTTTACTGTTTTTCCTGTCTGCACCTTGTAATTAGGTTTGAGTGTTTCCTCTCTCTCTCTCTCTCTGTGTGTGTGTGTGTGTGTGTGTGTGTGTGTGTGTGTGTGTGTGTAAGTAAAAAGTATATAAACACTGTATACTCCCAATCTGATGTTTGTACCTCAGTGCCTTTAAACAGAAGTAACATACAAATCTTTGTGTGACCATTCACGTTCAAGACTTTTAATGCCCTGTTTTATCTGTAGCCTGTGGAACAACTGGTGAAGTTTTCTTGTGATCAAAATGTGTTAAGATTATGTAAATATTGGTGACTTATTTAAACATATTTACTGCTGGGGTATGCATTGGAAATTGATTCTCAATCTTAACATTCAATAAACTGTACTGTCTATAAAATTCTGAATTGAAGTCTTGGAAGTGGTCTTCTTAGAAGTGTATTATTATCTATCAAAAGTGGTCCAAGGATGGAACAGGGGTGAACCAGCGACAGGGTTATGGGCTGTGCTGTGTGGTCCGATCCAACAGGCGAGCTACTATAGCTCAAATTGCCTAAATATTTAAACGTGGTTCTGATAGAAAGGTGTGAGAACGTGTGTATAGTCAGTGTACACGCTGACCCCTTTCCTCTGCTGAACTTCAGCCCAACTTACAGGATTTAAAGGGTCTGTTACTAACATCAGCTGATCTTTTATTATGGAGAAAAAAAACGGAGACGTTTTGAGGGTGATGATTTGGGCTTGTTTTGCAGTTATGGGATCTGGGCAGCTTGCAATCACTAAGTTAACCATGAACTCCTGTGTATACTGAAATAGTCTATAAAAGTGACGATACACAACAGGACACAGATCCCAAGCACAGCATCAATTCTATGAAAAGAAAAGATTGCAATGGCCCGGTCAAAGTCCAGACCTCAACCTGACTGAAATGCTGTTCTGGGCCCTCGAGAGAGCTGTGCATAAACACATATCTGCAAACCTCAATGAACTAAATAAACGATGTAAAGAAGAGTGGGCCAAAATTCCTCTGCAATGATTTAAAAGACTGATAAAGCCATACAGAAAATTATTAGTTTAAGTTCTTGCTGCTAAAAGTGATTTTACAAGCTATTGAATCATGTGGTGTAATTATTTATTAAGAATACACAGAATCTTATCGAGTGAAAACTATGAAAGACGAAAAATGGTTTTTAAACCCTTTTTTGTAAATAAAGGTTTTTTTTCTTTAATCCGAGAGCACAAATCCAACCAGCTACGTGTCTGCGCGCCATTGACGTATCCATGGCAACAGCTTCTAGTGTTGATCATCCCAAGATGGCGGACGCGGAAACAACCGCAACGGTGAGTGCGATGCGAGCTGCTCCTCCTTTTCTTGAATAAACACAAACTTGACTCGAAATATAATGAAAGTGTGACACTTCGCGAGAAAGCCCGACGCCAGGTTTTACCACACGCTTTCTATAACGCTTACTTGAACGTTAGTTAGCTAGGTGGCTAGCCTATTCTAAGTCTGCGCTAAGTTGATTAAGCTGCAGCTAACGGCAACTTGCGAGACTAATCTCACTCACTCAAGGGCAAATTTAAACCTTAACGCTGACAGCTGTAGCTGTGGCAGAATGGCAGGATTGCTGTGGACTGTTTGGGAAGCTTTAGCCCACCCTTAATATACGATAACGTAGAAAACGTTATCAAGCAGCTTTTCATTAACCGCCTTACGACCAATCCCAGTTATATTATCGCTGTGGCATAATAACTTTCAGCGTGTAATGACATGTAGAGAATATCAATAAACTGCTAAGCATCAGCAACCACATCCAAAACAATCCACAAGTGAGGTCAAATATGGGAAGAAAAATATGTGATGCGAGAAGAACTGTGCATGCGTGCATCTACCTGTACATTGTGAAGATAGCAAATGTTACTGTTGTTGCAGTCACTGAACAGAACATACACAGGAGCACGTTACATTGCAAAATTTTACCGGTACATCTCAACAATTTGAATAAAATGCATTAATGTAATATATCATTCCATTCATCCTTTCATTTGATGGTTATTCGGGATGTGGTGGCAGCATGCTGGCACAGACCCCCAAACAACCCTCTCCCCATTCACCTCCTCCAGCTCTTCTGGAGGAACACTGAGAAGAGAGAGTAGTTGAGAGACATAATCTCTCCAGTATGTTTTGGTTATGCCTAGAAATTCTGTCCATAGAAGTTATAAACTGAATTGATGACAAATAGGCAGTGTTTGGTCACCAAGTCTATCCAACCCTACAGATCTGCATGCTTCTGCTGTTTGATTGGGAAAGAGTGTTTTCTCTCTCTCTGTTCATTAAGTAAACACACATGTCATTCAGCTTGTTGGCCCACATTCCCACACAGCCTTCTTTCAGTTTTTGAGTGGACAGGATTTTCTGTATTTTGGTGAGGGCTGCCCGAGGATTATTTTACTGTGTACCACACAGTCATGTGAACAGTCATGTGTTTTTGCAGGACTCTGTGCAGTGCTCTGAGAAACCAAGTACACCCCATGATTCAATAGCCTGTAGATGTACCATGTAAAAGCAATAACTTGTAATAATTATTAGTAATACTTTTCTGCATGACTTTATCTTCACAAAGTTGCTTCAGTTCATTAAGGTTTGTGAGCATTTGTTTATGCACAGTTCTCTTAAGGTCCTGGAACAGCATTTCAGTCAGGTTTTGGTGTGGACTTTAACTGGACAATTGCAACACCTTGATTGTTTTCTTTTTCAGCCATTCTCTTGCACTTTTTTATGCAGGAGAGTTCATGATCGAGTCAATAACATGGTGCTCAGGCCCTCTGGCTACAAAACACACCCATGGTATTGGTATGAGGTGTTTGTGCTGATATGCTGTGTTGATCTTTACCATACACAGCGCTGTGCATCATGACCAAAGATCTGTACTTTGATCTCATCTGTCCAATGGACATTTTTCAGAACTCTTGGAGTTTGGTTCAAACCTAAGCTGTGATGCCAGGCTTTCTCCTGACAGTCCTACCAGAAAAGCCATAACTGTTTTTTCTAATTGTGCTCTCATGAACTTTAAATTGAAACATGCTAACTGAGGCCTTTAGAGTCTGAGATGTAGTGCTTGGAATTTTTTTCCTGCATTTTCTCTGAGCAGTAAACATCTGACCTTGGGGTGATTTTGAAGGGACGCCTTGGGAAGGTTGTTGCATTGTGTTAAAACACACCTGTTTACTCCAAACCAGCAAACTAAAAGAAAACATCATCTTTGATAGAGGTGCTCACACTTGCCAATGATGAGTTAATTAAGTACATCTGATTGGCTGGCGGCTACTGACATTCTTAATTCGTATAGAAGAAGTAAGGATGATGTAGGTTTTCAAAGGCCTGCATAGAATCCTGAGGAAACTTTTGTTTTTCACTTGACTTTCAGACTCCTGTTTGCTGTTATTTATTTTTCTGCTTGTCTTGTTTGTCACATATTTCAGCTCCCTGTTGCTACTGAACCCAAGAAACGTCGGGCGCCTAAAGGTACAGTGAAAGCACTGCAGGTCATGTTCTGAAATTAATTGAATTATTTTCATGTTGTTGTGTGACATTCATTTTTTTGAAATTCATTTCTAAAAGTTGGTTAAGTGTTGATAACTGAAACTAAAGGTTTTGGAAGTGAACGGCCTGCAGAGGTCACCCTCACCCTTCTGTTTGTTTTCTCTGTAAGGAACAGGCATTATGCTGCTGAGCCATTTTCCAGATATTTCTCTGTGTAGAAAATGTCTGGTAATCAGAGGATGTTTTGTCATCATTATTGAAGCCTAATGTGCCATTAAATAGTTTATATTTCTGCCCACAGATATTTTGTCTTTTCTTTGTTTTATAGTGCTTTGTAATAATAATAATAATAATAATCAGAGCTACTGAGAATTGCACCTCGGTGGAAGCAGTTGAGTACATGCTATGATGTGGTAATGATAATTTTTATTTGGCATGCAAACCCTTTCCTGGATTGTACTTAATATGAGACACACCTCTGTTCTAACTAAAAAAAAGAAAGAAAGAAAGTAAAGATTGGATTTTAGGAGGCTAATACACATACACCAATGGGAGCAGACTTGATAACAACCTGAATGCAGAGGAACTTTAAAATTGAGATGCACTGTTTTAAAGCCGCTGCTGAGTTAAAAATAAAGTGGCAGCTGGGTGCATGAACTTCACAGCTTTATCTACAGGGAATTGTGACTTCATTATGCCTCATACAGACTACAGTCTGTATGAGGCATAATGAAGTCACAATAATGAAGTCGCAAAAATAGTTCTTTAAAAAGTTTTCCAAATGCAAAGCGTGTTAAAGTGTATATCAGCCGATTTTTGGCACTTGATCACAACTGGATGAAAACAGTCACATGCAAGGACCCATCCATTTTGCAATGTAGACATTTAAAGATTTGACATAATCAAGCAACGTGACATAAACCTTAATTGTGTCCATAAGTCACATTCATTCTGCACTTACCAATGTGAAATGTAATTATGGTTATTTAAGGCATACACAAATTTACCTTTGCTATGCAGAGTAGTATGCAGAGTATATTATGTTAGATTTTGAGCACTGCTGTTTGTGCATTCTTAGTGTTAATACCTGACAGGTGCTGTGCAATGGAAAGATCTAAAGTAAATTTAAAAAAAATAGTACAGTATGTTAGATTTTAATAAAATCCAGTGTGAGTTTCTTGACTCGGATGTAGCAGTCTGCCTTATTTTTTTTAGGATACTGACAGTCATTTCTGGCACATTCCCGATAAAGGGGAAAAAAAGGTGTCAGCATCTCGATGTGAGACTAAATGACTTGACAAGATGAAGGCTTTTTTGGAGGGTTTTTTTGTGTGTGTGATTGAACTTCCAAAAATAATATTCATCATATTTTTCATTACGTTCTCCCCATGTGTCTTTTGATCTCAGCATGCCTCTCCTCTGCTCTTATCCCCTTTTAACAGATGGTTGAAACACACTGAGGGCAAAGCTGCCTTAGCTTCATCCAGATCAAATATAACAATGAGAAAACTCTCTCTTTGCAATGAAGTTTTTCACATTACTATATTTAGGAGACCTCGTGCTGGGCTGTTCTTCTGTGCTTCTTTCTATCCTTCTCTCATACAGTAGTTGTAGGAATACACGTTGCCCATGTATCCCATCACTCCTCTCCAAATTCTGCCTTGCTTTATGTATGTGGACCATAGTGCACCGCAGGACCACAGCTGAAACCCAGAGACAAGAATATTATTGCTGTCTCAGCAGGGAGAAAGCGGATTAGGGTCCCTACAAATAGGGTCTTGACGTGGCAAACGTGTGGAGCCCGTGCCGTTTCACAGTCGGCGATGGAGTGGATTTCTGTGTAGTATCTGGAATGGGCTCAAGTTCTAGCAGCAGATCAGCGAAGCTCTTCTTGAGGCGCTGAAAGATAAAACAGAGGGGAGCTTTGGTGTAATTCACACTGTATTTTTTTTTTTTTAACACTCGGAGTTCGTTAACGATACCCACCCCCCCACCAGTGTCAATGGTAAAGCCTAGCACTGTATTTCACAATGCCTTCAATCCTATTTTTAGCCTCAGAGGAAGGTAGTAGGTGCAAGATAACAGGATTACCAGAATCAGACTCGCTTGAATTGGCATTATGTGTGCTTCCTTGTAAAATGAAATGTTGTACTCCACTGGGAAGAGGACTTGGAGGCGTTGTAGTTCGGTTCTCGAGGTTACCTAACCCTTTCTAAAGCTGGCTTTACATTGTTCTGCTCATTCCTTCAGCCTCCCTCTTTGACTCTGTCTCTATACCCTCGCTCTTCTGTCACAAGCACCTGGCTTGCGAGAGACATTGTTGCCCTGGCAACAGGGAGAATATCTCAACCTGTCGAGACATTAAATGAGAGACACGGGGGGAGAGGAGGGGGAAAAAAGCAGTGTTTGTAACGCAAAACTTGCTTACAAGGTGACATTTACAGACTGGCTGGTGAATTGATTACAGTTTAGCCTGGGGTTTCTGGTTGAAGTGTTAACATCTATGTTAACTGTCACATCAAAGACTTGCTAGCAACTGCATGGGGAGGCTGCTTTCAGGATTATTTATTCAGCTGTCAAATTAGAAAAGATGGCATACATTAAAAATAGTTCTAATAGACATTACTCTTAATAGGCTGAGCCATCTGTTCATAAGAAGAAAAAAAAACTGCTAACGAGCTAAGATTTGCAGCATGCCTACTCGGTGACTTGACTTAAATTTAGCCTGTGGATTTAGGTTGCAGTGTTACATCTGTGTTAACTGTCAGATCAGAGACTTACTAATGACTGCAAAAGGAGGGCTCTTTAAGGATTAATCATTGAGCTATCAGCCAAATAAGACATCATCTGCACAATAACATGCTCAAAAGTTCTTGTTTTTTTTCCCAAAATCCTTATTCATTTGTAATATTTAGATTTTTATGGTGTTCCTCCACCCAGCTCCAGAGCTTCCTATTGTGGAGAGAAGGAACTGGTTAATCCACCAGCACTATATCCTCAAGGACTACGATACCTGTAAGGTAAAGTGCCTTCATTCCTCAGCTCTGTTTGCGGCGTAGTCTGTCATTGACCTGTGACTGTGCTGAGTGTGATTGACTGAAAGACCCACTCTGACCTCACTGAAGATATACATGATGAAGATATTGAGTTCCCGACATGCACGCGGCTTTGTCTAAGGCCTGATTCATTCACTGCATGCAGCGCTGTTCATTGAAACTGCTTCACACTTAATAAAGTCTCTGAATAGTACTTGTTAGATATATTACTGGACTACTCCTGCACGCGTTTTCTTTGCATATCTAATTTGTGTGAGGCGATAATGACATACATCCCTTCCGCTTACTCTGTTAATATCTACAGATGTACAGAACAGGGTGTAATATTCCTCTGTATCATCTGAGTACTGGATGGATTTCGAAATTGTCTTTCCACTCTGCGCCTTTTTAGGTTATCATCAAAGACCAACTGCAGGAGACTAATGGGATGTGTGAATATGCTATATATGTTCAAGGTGAGCCATCATTTTTGTAGCAGCCATTCCCTTTTTCCGCTTTTAATGTGTAAGATATTTTTTTAACAGCTACATCAAGTAAAACCTCTGTGGTAGTCAACACCAGAGCTGCACAAGTACATGATTTCGTTTCCCCAAAAACTGCTCTTTGGACCTCATGCTGTGTCTTTGATTTTTTTTTAATGCGTTTTTTTTTTTTCTTTTAATTCCTCAAGCAGATGAAGATCCTTTTATTTTGTGTGTGTCTTTATTTCTTTGTGCAGCACTAATCTTGCGTCTTGAGGGCAAGATCCAGCAGTCCCTGGAGCTGTTTCAGAGCTGTGCCATCTTAAATCCCAACAGCGCAGACAATCTTAAGCAAGTGGCCCGATCACTGTGAGTCTTCTGCACTGAAGCCTCTATGAGCGCATCAGTGCCTCTCCATTAGCTAACAAGACAGACACAGGGGAGAAATATACAGTGATAACAGTCACACTGCAGGCCGCTTAGAGCCAGAACCTTCACCGCTTAAGGGGAAACACTGGAGAAAAAACTGTTTTTTAATGCATTGGTCAGCTTTAAGATTTTGGTCCGTATTGACATGATAACATCACATGGTTACTGCAGACTGCGGCACATTCATGATGGAAATCTACCACCACATCCCAGAGATGCTCTATTGGATTAAAATATGGTGACTGTGGAAACCATCTGAGTACAATTTAAGCGCATAGTCATGTTTAACAAACCAGTTTGACATTATTTGAAGTTTGTATGGTTTGTTAGTCTGCTGACAGCAGCCATCAGAACATAGCACCCTGTCGTCACAAAGGGATGGTCATGGTCAGCAACAATACTCAACAATGCTCTCATTTAAATGGTGCTTAGTTTATACTAAAGAGCCCAAAAGGGATCATGAAAATATCCCACACACTGTTAAACCACCAGCAGCCTGAACCATTCATACAAGGCAAGACCCATGTTTACATGTTGTTTATACCAATTCTGACCCTACTGAATGTTGCAACAGAAATTGAGACTCAGCAAACCAAGCAACAGTTTTCCATTGTTCTAATATCAAAGTCACTTAAATCACCTTTCTTCCCCATCCTGATGCTCAGTTTGATTTAATCAGGTCATTTTGACCATGTCTATGTGCTGAAATGCATTTAGCTGTTGCCATGTGATGTTTGTATTTATGACTAGTTTAACAGGCATTCCTAATAAAGTGTCAGGTGAGTTTATATGAACACACAGTTTCATTAACGTTATGTTATAAAGATGTTGTCTCTGTTATCAGTAATCCAATGGGAAAGTTTGGGGCTTATAGTAAAGTTTTATCCTCTTGACCCGTAATGCCTCCCTTTGTAAAGAAAAATGAATACAGCTTCATTGAATGGTTTGTTTTTTAATGTTGTAATAATAGTTATTCTGAAAGCAGTAATTAAAATGGGTTATCGTCTCTTATGGATTATTGTTGTTTATTGTTTCTTCAGATTTCTTCTGGGAAAGCACAAAGCAGCTATTGAATTCTATCATGAAGCTGCAAGGCTCAACGAGAACGACTGGGTAGTAGAAAGCAAACACTCTTAATTCCTACTTTGTCTTTAAGGTTTTGTTTTTTTTTTGCAGAGATTATAGCACTGACAAATTCTGCCAACATTTAGAGTGGGAATTACCTTGACTGAACCTTTTCTTCTCACACTTGCAACAATTTATCACAATCAGCTCTGTGGTTGCACATCCAAATTCGTCCAGGGCTGTTTTACTAGGGGGCTATCAAAGTTGTGCTACCATTAATCACTCCCACTTCCTTCTCTAATGCTACTGCAGAACTGTTGGCCTATAAAACTTTTACATTTGGAAATTAAATTCAGCTCAACCCGTGCAATGCAAAAATGATCCATGTAAAATCTGACATTTTCTCACCCCAGGAGATCAGTCATAATCTGGGATTGTGCTATTTCTTCATCAAAGACTTCAAATATGTGAGTACAGCTGAGTTTACCAACACTATAGCAGGACAAATTGTAGTTGTTCCACAGGGATTTGATCATTTTGATCTTCTGTCTCTCTCAGGCTGAGGAGCATCTAAAGATAGCTCTCAAGATAAACAAGCACGACAAAACCTTCATGATGCTCGGGAAGGTTCACCTGCTGGCTGGAGAAACAGACAAGGCCATAGAGGTGTACAAGAAAGCGGTGGAGTAAGTGCATATATATAATGTTAGCCATTCATGCTAGATGTTGTTAGGCATTACTCTGTATGTACTATACATTGAAACATTCTTGACATGTACAGCAGTCCATTAGAGCTGATACATTTCTCAAAAACCCAACTTAAAGAGTCTAATGGGGGCTGTCCCACTAAAATCTCCCAAAAATATTAATGAGAACACCAGCACTCACAGCACGATACCAACATTGCTTGACAGCAAAAAGAGAAATGTGGAGGTTTGGGCCTGAAAATATTAATGATGTTCTCATTAAGGAATTGTTTATGACAACAAAGTCAAACAATTTTCTTTAGATTCCTGTGGAGAAGTTCAAACATACCGCCTTCAAACATTGGTTCAGAAGGTTCTCGCATACTTTAAGTTGTTTCATCTTGGTTTTTATTTTTATGGCTTTTCTGTCTCCAGAAATCATTTTATTCAACACTTAAAGCTTTGCCACATTTTTAACTCTGGGTTCAGTATAAATGCAGTTCATTTCCACTTCTCCTCGCATGTTGAATATTTAAACATTAGGCCATGGTGTAAATAAGGAAATGACATTTGTGTCTATAATAGAGCTCATTATGGCTGCCTCCTGTTGGGGGTAAATGAATTAATCAAGTGCCCCAATACTGGTGTCGCTTTTAATGAGACTTACCACTGTGATTCTTATTTTAATGCCAACCTGCCTCTTCTCTACCGTTTTTCTTTGAGCCCCATCGTCCCCCCACAGGTCATAATTAATACTCCACAATTATACCGAATCAAAGGCTGATTGAATAATCACGAGATTCCCTAGATATCAGCTGCTGTATGTTTGCTCAAGAACAAGCACATGCATTGAATATGATTGCTGGCATAGGTTAACTGACATTATTCTTTTGGCTCATCTCTTTTTCAGATTTTCTCCAGAAAACACTGAACTCCTCACAACACTGGGCCTGCTGTTTTTGCAGGTAAGCAGATTTCTTTTTCTTTTTTTAAATGATTTGATGAAATGATATGCCCATAAATGATGAGCACAGCAAAAAAGGAATGACAGCAATCTTCTCTTTGTTTGAGCTCGGGAAATACCAGAAAGCATTTGAACATCTTGGGAATGCCCTCACCTTTGATCCCAACAATTATAAGGTATGTGGGTACTTACACATTACAATTAGGCAGAAGCTTATTTTGTTACTCACCTCCTTAAGGACAGTGCACCAGGTTCCTTTTAAATCAGTTCATTCCCTGTCAGATGTTACGGCCTGACTTTCATCTTTCATCAAGGCTACATCTTCCTCTAATATCTCTTTAATCATTGTTTTTATTCCTAGGCCATCCTGGCTGCAGGCAGCATGATGCAGACCCATGGTGACTTTGATGTGGCTATGAACAAGTACAGGGTGGCAGCATGTGCTGTGCCAGAGAGTCCCCCTCTGTGGAACAACATTGGCATGTGCTTCTTTGGGAAAAAGAAATATGTAGCTGTGAGTAATGTTTTTTTTTTCCTGCTTGTTTTCATCCAGTTTGGATGAGAAAACTGCCAAAAGGCAACACACACAAAAAGCCTACTCGGTGTTATTTCCACACCAGCCATGGCTCGTGCCTTTAATCACAGCCCAGCCACTTAATTCTGCTGTTTCTGAAGGAGCCCTTTGTGTATACAGTACAGTGTTTATCCTATCTTTTATTTGATAGAGACAGCGTAGATAGACAGGAAAGTGGGGAGAGAGAGAGGAGGGGGAAGGCATGCAGCGAAGGGGCGCAGCACATACGTTGCCTTTACTGTATGTATCTGCTAGGTGTTGGGATATATGTTATACATATACATATATATAATGTAAACATATCTTAATTTTAAAAGCAACTTCATTCAATTCTTTTTTTTTTCTAGTTTAGAAACCAACACGTTGTGGGGATGACTGAGTACATTTTCTGTAATCTTCATTAATCTTGAGAAAATGAAATCAAACCCCCCCAAACTCTGTAAAACACAACTTCATTACAATTCTGGTGGTTTTTCTTTGGCTAAAACCTTCAGAGGATCTGGCACAATTCCCTCTTCAGGAAACTTCTACATATGTTCCTGAATCTGATGTTCCTGTTTGTTCTACTTCATATATTATTAAGATACTCACCTAAAGGTCCTGACAATTTCTCTCTCCTAACTTCACGTCTCCCACAGGCCATCAGCTGCCTGAAGCGGGCCCACTACTTGTCTCCTTTTGACTGGAAAGTGTTGTACAACCTTGGTCTGGTACACCTCACCATGCAGCAGTATGCCTCTGCCTTCCACTTCCTCAGTGCAGCCATCAATCTGAATCCACGAATGGGGGAGCTCTACATGTTGCTGGCAGGTACGGAGCGAGTGAGACAGACAAATCCTTCATGATTTAATTCTGCCTGAAGAGGAAATCTATGACGGCAAAAACAGGGATAGCTTTTTAAATAGCACTTTACTGAAAATGTCGCTGCTTAAAGGATTTTGGGGGGGGGGGGGTTATAAATGTATTAGTATTTTCATTAAATCTATTCAGCAGCTTGACCACATTTACATTTGATTTGAAAATTGAAAAGGGCTTGTATGTGACAAAAAATTTCCTGTCACATCTTTAGTTGCTCTGACCAATTTGGAGGATTATGAGAACGCCACCAGATCTTACGAGCAAGCTGTGACTCTGGATGAGTGAGCCTGTCCTCAGTAACACCTTGAAACTTCCATTGATCTGAATTTAAAACTGTATCAGATCATTGATTTTTTTTTTTCCTCTTCTTGGTGATCAATTTTCCACAGATCCAACCCCCTGGTTAACCTGAACTTTGCAATCTTCCTCTATAATCATGGAGACAAGAAGGGAGCTCTGGATCAATACCAGGATATGGAAAGGAAAGTCAACATACTCCGAGACAGCAGTAGCAACTTTGAATTTGATCCTGAGGTACTGTAGATCCTGATATCAATGATGTCTCTGAAGTTAGTGGTCATTCTTTGTTCCAACGCAACACATTTTAATCCCTAACAGCTAATGGACATGGCTCAGAAAATGGGAACTGCTCTACAGGTGACAGAAGCGCTGGTGTGGACTAAACCAGGCAAGGACTCCAAATCAAAACCAAATTCTGCAGCAGCCACCAAAACCCCCGGTGCTCCCCTCGGTACTAACCAAGTCCTGGGTCAGGCCATGTCTTCAGCCGCAAGCTACAGCAAAAACATTCAGCTGTCAACAGGTACACACGACCAGTTATGGTCTTGTTTAAAGCAATATTTCATGATCCGCCTCCACGGTGAAGCCTCTCCTGTGCCGTTTTGATCAAAGATGAAGGGGACGTTTGTTAAGAACCTGAAACATCAAAGTCAAACTGAATCTCTCGTTTACATTTGTTCTGAACGCAAACTCAAAATGACTTCCAAGGAGTCCAGTGTAACGCCGGCAGAGTGTGTGATTTGCAGCTTCCACCTCTCTGCATCAAACCAAAGTTCTTTTTTTCATTCAAAAGGAAAACTTGAAAATATCACTTCCCTGTATATTCAAAGGCTCGTGCCTTCACTGCTGTAGCAGATTGAATATACAGGGTAAGGCGAAATGGAATATGTGGGGGAAAAACGACGTCAACCTATTGCCTGTATGCTGTGTGTTCTATTCTTTGGAACAAAAGAGAATCAATAGTGTGGAAAAATGACACACGGGTAAGCTTATGAATTCAAGGCTACTGTGCAGTGATAGCAGAGGCTTACAGCTCTCAAAGGTAAGTGGATAGTAGTGCTTTTCTTCACTGGAGCCAATGGCCTGTGTTTTCTCCCACTCATGTGTAGCTGTTAACAAATATCACCAGAACAATAGATACATCTTCAGTGACATTGGCATTTTACATAATTCCACAGCTCTGGCATCTATTTAGCCCCTAACAACCAGCAATTACCAGCCATTGTTTGACAACCAACCAACCTGAATGTGTATGTACTTTACAGCTGGATTTAGAAACATCTGGTACTATCTGCACATCTGCACAGAGAATTAATTAAATTGTCCCGTAGCATGTGACATAATATAGACATTTACAGCCTGGGACCAATCACTATTCCCAGCTAATGCTGCAGAGCTCAGCATTAATGAACCCCACGCGTCTCATCAGAAAGTAAAAGATTTCTGATAAGCTTGTAGCGAAGCAAACCTGCATGAATTCTGTTTGTCTTTTCCAGGGGTGTCCGGAGGCCCTTCCAATGCAGGAGAGCCAGAAGATGATGTACTGGAAGCCCCCAGCCCACCTTCTGATCCTCCGGGATCCCCAGAGCCCGCAGAGTCAGACAACCCTAAACCCAGAACCTCCAAAATGAAATCGAAGGTGCAGGAATGAATTCTCTTGGTGGCTACAGTCTTACACTACTTGTGTCATCTTTGAGGTCACCTATTTGTAATGGAGGACAATTAAGCCTCTTTGGCTACGTTCACACTGCAGGTCTTGATGCTCAATTCCGATTTTTTGATCAAATCTGATTTTTTTTGTCTGCAAATAAAATTTGACAGTAAACGCTCTCTAGTGTGAACGCTCAAAGCGGCCCGCGTGCGCAAAAGAAGACGTCACACACAACGCTCTCTGTTTAGACCCAGAGCAAACAATATTGTTTGACTGATAGCCCTTAATATAAAGACTTCGGACTTTACGTTTCTCAATTTTTGCTTTAAGTTATTTTGTTATTTACATAACAATGTAAATAACCTAATAATGATCCTTATTGCTGTTTTAGAGGAGCGGTGCTTCAAAGAATAGTTGCAGATTTCTGTCAAAATCTGCAGATTATACAGTACAAATAACATGTTCACGTTGTCTTCCCAATAGTTTCACTAACATCTACACTGGATGCCAGGAAGCGTTCGCGATGTCTTCTCTGGCGCTGATAATTGGCGTCTGTCTTGTGTCAGTGACGTAAACGATGGATTTAATGCGACATAACCATTCAAACAGCAGTCGCTTTCTAAAACATCGGATATGTTTCGGATTCAGTACCACATACGAAAGTGACTCAGATCGGATTTGAAAATACTGTCATAACATGATCGTATATGGGTCACATAGGGTCAAAAAAATCGGATTTGATGCGCTTTCGCCTGCAGTGTGAACGTAGCCTTTGAGCGCAGCCAAGCCACTGTATTTGTGCTTTTTCTAGCTCATGGTAGTTCAGTCTTGGTTTTAATTTAGCAGCACAGAAGTTTCACGTCCTGCTCCGACATTTCCATGTGAAAAGGGTGTGGTCGGTGTTCACTGTTATGCCTCTCATCTCAGAAATATCAGTACACAACTCACCGATGTAAACCAACAGTTTTTTAACTTAGCTGTACATATTTGTACATTTAAGAATTCAAGAAAGAAAGTCTGTATTCAGCAAAATGGTGATAACGGGCCTGTGAAGTTGCAAGTATTCATTTATGATGAGCTTAGCAATAAGGTTAAAGGATGGATTTTATTTGTACTCACTGTCTGATATGATCCAGTCAGTGTGAAGGAAATGCTGTGACAATCACCGCTACAATGTGAGGATAGAATGGGAGCTGTTTCAATTGTTCCTGGATATAGTTTGTTTGATAGGACTTGAGTATAAATAGTGATACATGCTTTTATATGTGGATAAGTGTTATGTTTATAGAGTAATGTATTTAATATTAAATAAGATTTTAAATAAAACAGCTGTCCGCTTATTTTGTAAAGTCCAGATTATGTGCTGTATTGTTGTGTCAAGGTGATTCAGTTAGACACCACCAACAGGGGACAGTATTGTTTAACAGCTTTGAAACATACGCTCTACAGTCAAGTGAGAAAAAGTTTTTCAAGGACTCTGTGCAGTCCAGTGAAAAAGGAAATACTCTCACTGCTTTCATTAGAATTAGAAGATATTTGATTAACAGCATTTGATTAGCAGACAAGTGTTGCTAATCAAATGCGCCTCTATTAAAAAAAAACAAGTTTTGGCAATTGTTGGTCTGGAGCATTCAGCTGTGTGTTAACACAATACCACAATCTTTCCATGAGTGGTTGACCCAGCAAATTCACCCCAAACGTCAAAGAAACTGAAAAACCCCAAAGCTAAATTTCAGACTCCACAGGCTTTGGTTAGCATGTTACACCGTCACAAACTTTAAATTGTAATTATTAAAAGACTGAACAGCTACGTCCTGTTTGGAAAGGTTTCCAGCAGAAAGCCTAGTTTCTCTAAAAAGAGCACGGGAGCATGGCTCTGATTTGCTTTCTGATTTGCATTGAACAAATCAAAATACTCGTTGAATAATGTCCTTTGGACAGAGGAAGCCATCCATCCATCCATTCGCTTCCGCTTATCCTTTTCAGGGTCGCGGGGGGCGCTGGAGCCTATCCCAGCTGTCATAGGGTCAGTCATTGAGTCAACCAAACAGAAGCAAATCTACAACAGAATGTCTGAAAGAGGAAAGAATCAATGTGTTGCAATGACCCAGCCAGATCTCATAAGCAAACCTCAATGAAATGAAGCAACGTTGTAAAGAAGAATGGGACAAAGTTCCTCTACAGTGATGTGAGAGACAGAGTTATTGCTGTTAGAGGGTCCTACAAGCTTTTGAATCATGGGCTGGACTACCAACATAGTTATTTCTCAGAGAAGGTTTCACAGTGAGTAGTTTGTTTTTAAATATAATTGTGTTATATTTATGCTGGCATTAGGTATTTTCTGTTCTGCAGCAGTTTGCCCTCTAGTGGTTGTTTTTGTGTATTTTTTTTACTCTGTAAGATCGAGCCAGAGGCAGTTTCACCTCCATTAATCTGTTGCCATCCATGCCTTCACAAGCTGATAAACGGCATCATCTGTGAGTAATATTGTTTGTTATCACTGAGACAACTTGTGTGCATTATTATTTGTTGTGAAGGCGTGATATAGTTTGTAGTTAGAATTTAATTTGAATGCATGTATAACCTAAGCTAGTGAGGTTAAGCTAGCTCATATGTCATGTGGTTTCTTTAACGTTTTGATCATGAGTGTGATTTCATTTGATGTTTTATTCGGGCACTCACTAAGCAGATAAATATTGTGCTCATATTTTTGAATATGTGTTTGTTATACTGTATATTGAGGCAACATTTTTATTGGTTTATTTCTGGTTTTGTCAACAGTTTCACACTTTTTCCTTATTAAATCATCCAACTCAACACATTGGCCTGTTCCCTGAATTTTGATTAGGAGAGTGTTTAGCTGTCTGTATAGCTGAGTCTACGTTCACGAGGACAACGCTTAGTGAGGACAGAACAGTGAAAAGATGAATCATCACATCAAGCTTTGAAGGAATCTCGGCAGCCTATTTCTTCGCCACCAGTAACCACTAAGTAGAAGAAAAACATCAAAGAGGCTACGTTCGCTTCTTCTGTATCTTTTTACGGGATTTGAAGACCCATTCACCTGCCTGTATTAAACGATGTCCAGCTCAAACCCTATTGACGCCGATATTCAGAGCCTGGAGGTTAGGTCAGAGTGTGCTGCCTCAGCTGCATTTTCCAAGCAAAGTTCAAATAAATCTTCAGCTAGTGCCGCTGCTGCTAAAGCTCGTGCAAAGGCGGAAGCTGCACGCACACGAGCAGCCTATGCAAAACGTCAAATAGACATGCAAGTGGAGAAAGCACGCATAGAGGCTACATTGAATGCACTAAAAGAAGAGTGTGAAGCTGAGGCTGCCTCAGCAGAGGCTCAAGTGTTTGAGGCTGCTGCGGATTTAGACAACTGTGACCTTGGGAGTAAAGCCAGTCATGCTCAAGCAACGAAGCAGTCATTACAGCAAACTGGTGAGTTCATCCAAGCACATTTCTCTTCAGGGCAGAGTTATGCTTTAGCTCAAAATGAGAAAGAAACACAGGCTGCTGCTTCTGTACCACAACACAGACACCTCCCAGATATCAAAGTTCATTGCGTCAGTCGTGACACACAACAGCCGTATCCTTCTGCTTGCTCGGCTGAAGGCCTGCACCCAGGCAACCAGAGAAAGAATCGCCCTGACCCTCTGCCTTTTAACACAGATAGAGATGTCCCCTCCATGCACACACATCGCTGCACAGACTCAACAAACCAACTTCCACCCCGCTCACCACTGGAGGCTCAAGGTGTATCTGAGTTAGCTGTATATCTGGCGCGTCGAGACCTTGTCACAGCTGGACTAAAAGTGTTTGATAACCAGCCTGCTAGTTATCTGTCATGGAAATCTAGCTTTGTTAACGCTGTGGAGGGACTTAGCCTCAAACCTAGTGAAGAACTGGACCTGCTCATTAAGTGGCTTGGTGGGGAGTCGCTACACCACGCCAAGAGGATAAGGGCAGTTTATGTCAACAATCCATTCATGGGTTTGAACATGCTTTGGCGAAGGCTGGACAAGTGTTATGGCTCTCCAGAGGCCATTGAAGCTTCTCTCTTCGATAGATTGAACCACTTCCCAAAGCTTTCAAATAGAGATCACCAGAAGCTTCAAGAACTCGGAGACCTGCTCCTAGAGATCGAAGCTGCTAAGCAAGAGGGATATTTGCCAGGGCTCAGCTTCCTAGACACTGCAAGGGGAATAAACCCTATAGCGGAGAAACTGCCCCACAATGTCCAAGAACAGTGGATAACTCAGGGGTCTCGCTATAAGAGGGAGCACCAAGTTCCATATCCCCCTTTCTCATTTTTTGTGGACTTCGTGTATAACCATGCAGAGATGAGAAATGATCCTAGCTTTGCTTTTGCTAACTTCAGTTCAGCTGTGTTCAAAGGTGACGGATCCTTCTCCAAACAATGGAAATCCAAACCTCCTTTATCCGTAAGTAAAACTGAGGTAGGAAACCCCCCCACCTCTCAGTCCTCCAAAGGACTCACCGTTGATCTAGACAGAGAGTGTCCTCTCCACAAGAAACCTCACTCCCTCAGGAAATGCAGAGGCTTTCGAGAAAGACCACTTGCAGAGCGAAGACGCTTCCTGGTGGAGCACTCCATATGTTTTAAATGTTGTGCTTCAGCAACTCACCAAGCTAAAGAGTGTAAAGCTGACACCCACTGCTCTGAGTGTGACAGCGACCGGCACATTGCAGCACTCCATCCTGGACCGGCACCTTGGGCTCCAAGTTCCAGACCACCTTCTGCAGAGCATGGTGGGGAGCCTACCGAGTGTGTCACTGACATAGCAGCCTCTTCATGCACAGCCGTGTGTGGTCAGGGTCTTAAAGGTAAATCATGTTCCAAAATCTGTCTGGTCAGTGTGTATCCCAAGGGTCGCCCAGACCAAAAGGTGAGGACATACGTGATGCTGGATGACCAAAGCAATGTGTCGCTAGCCAGATCAGCATTCTTTGACATGTTTGACATCCAGGGTGAGGCTTCCCCCTATACCCTCAAAACATGCTCTGGAATCACCGAGACTGCTGGAAGAAGGGCCTCTGGATTTATGGTGGAGTCAGCTGATGGACAGTTGCACTTATCATTGCCGACTCTTATTGAGTGCAACCTGATTCCCAATAATAGGGACGAAATCCCTACTCCAGAAGCCGCCCAAAGCCACAAGCATCTCAGGTGTATTGCTGACAGGATCCCTCCTCTTGATGCGTCAGCTGAGATACTTTTGTTACTTGGGAGGGACATCATCAGAGTTCACAAAGTGCGCAGTCAGCGTAACGGCCGTCACAACGAACCTTATGCCCAACAAGTGGACCTGGGTTGGGTAATAGTCGGTGACGTCTGTCTCGGTGGGGCTCACCGGCCGACTGTCAACACATTCAAGACCAATGTCCTTGAGAATGGACGACCAAGCTACTTCAAGCCTTGTGAGAACAGGATCATCTGCAAAGAAAAGTTCATAGAGGAACAGCTAATATCCCCTGACACACTGACTTCCAGTCGGCCAAGCTTAGGTGAGCTGGTCTTCAGCCATTCAAAAGAGGATGATAAGCTGGCACCCTCCATCGAAGATGAAATCTTCCTCCAGATCATGAACAAGGAGTTCAAGAAAGATGATTCCAACAGCTGGGTGGCTCCCCTGCCATTTCGTAGTCCAAGACCACGTTTACCAAATAATCGAGAGCAAGCCCTCAGCCGACTGATGTCACTTCGCCGTACCTTGAATAGGAAACCGGAGATGAAACATCATTTCATAGATTTCATGGAGGATATTTTCAAAAATGGACACGCTGAGCCAGCTCCTCCACCAGAGCCTGACAAAGAGTATTGGTATTTACCTTCCTTTGGTGTCTATCACCCCCAGAAACCGGGAAAAATAAGGATCGTCTTTGATTCAAGCGCACAGTTCAAAGGCATCTCATTGAATGATGTGCTCTTACAAGGCCCGGACCTCAACAACACCCTAATTGGGGTTCTCATGCGTTTCAGAATGGACCCAGTGGCTGTGATGACAGACATTCAACAGATGTTCCACAGTTTCCTAGTGAGGGAGGATCATCGGGACCACCTCCGATTCTTGTGGTTTCGTAACCACCAACTTGATGACAAAGTGCTGGAGTACCGCATGAGGGTTCATGTGTTTGGTAACTGTCCCTCGCCAGCTGTGGCCATTTATGGCCTGAAGAGGACGGCTATGGAGGGTGAAGAGGACTATGGACCCGAAGTGCGGAGCTTTGTGCACAGACATTTCTATGTTGATGATGGCCTGAAATCTTTCCTCGGTGCAGAAGATGCCATCAAAGTGCTGAAAGGTGCACAAGACATGCTAGCGCAATCCAACCTCAGACTACACAAGATTGTGTCTAACAGTGTTGAGGTCATGAGGGCATTTCCAGCTGAAGATCTTGCTAGCAACCTGCAAGACCTGGACGTGGGTCAGGACTCCCCTCCCATGCAGCGCAGCCTGGGTCTTGGTTGGGATCTTGCTACAGATACTCTAACTTTCCATGTGGACTGCGCAGAAAAACCCTTTACACGTCGGGGTGTGTTGTCTACTATCAACAGCTTATTTGACCCGTTGGGGTTCGCTGCTCCCTTCAGTGTTCAGGGCCGCCTCATTTTGAGAGAACTCACTACTGAGACTTGTGACTGGGATGCACCACTGCCCCGAGAAAAGCTTGAACAGTGGCAGAGGTGGTGCACATCTCTTCAAGACCTAAGAGAGTTGAAGATCCCAAGGGCCTACACAATGGTCCCACTCTCCACAGCTCAGAGCAAGGAGATCTGTATCTTTTGTGATGCATCTACCAAAGCTATTGCTGCTGTTGCTTATCTGAGAGTCACAGATGCTGCAGGACATAGCGAAGTTGGATTCCTGTTTGGGAAAACAAAGTTGGCACCTAAGCCTGACATCACCATCCCAAGGCTTGAGCTCTGTGCAGCCGTTCTTGCAGTGGAACTGGCAGAGGTTATGTCTGCAGAGTTGGACATTCAGGTAGACGACATCAAGCTTTTCTCAGACAGTAAAGTAGTGCTTGGGTATATATTTAATGACTCTAGACGGTTCTACGTCTATGTTCATAACAGGGTACAAAGGATCAGACGTTCAACCAACAAAAGCCAATGGAACTATGTTCCTTCTGATGTCAACCCAGCTGACCAGGCAACTAGAGCGATTCCAGCTAACCAGCTTGCAGCTTCCTCCTGGTTGTCTGGACCAGCCTTTCTTGTAGACAAGCAACATTGTCACTTAAAACAGGAAGCTTTCAGCCTAGTTGAACCCGCAACAGATGTGGAACTATGTCCAGAAGTAGTGACTTGTGCCACAAATTTGTCATTTCAGCTGGGCAGTAAACGCTTTGAGCGATTTTCAAGTTGGAGGTCACTCACCAGAGCTATTGCCAGGCTCTGCCACATTGCTTACTCCTTTACAAGGGCAGCAAAAGAAGGTCCTTGCCACGGTTGGCACAACTGCAAGCTGCTTTTCAGTCCAGACCAGCTGCATCATGCAAGGATCAGAATTCTTCTTGCTGTCCAAAGGCAGGTCTATTCAGAAGAAATACACTGCTTACAAAAGGGAGGTCAGGTCCCTAAACAGTGCTCTCTCAGCAAGCTTTGTCCTTTCATTGATTCTGAAGGTCTTCTCCGCGTCGGAGGACGACTGAAAAAGTCACAGCTCACAGCAGAAGAGGGTCAGCCAGTTATCATGCCTGGTAAACATCATGTTACCTCCTTGCTTATCAGACACTGCCATGAACAAGTCTGCCATCAAGGACGACACTTGACGGAAGGCGCTTTGAGGAGTGCTGGTTTCTGGATTGTTGGAGGAAGACGGTCTGTCAGCAGTTTGGTCTACAACTGTGTGACATGTCGAAGATTGCGTGGGAGAGAGGAGGAGCAGATAATGGCAGACCTGCCTGCTGATCGCTTGAGTACAGATCCTCCGTTCACCTTTGTTGGATTGGATGTGTTCGGACCATGGTGTGTCACCTCAAGGAGGACACGTGGAGGGCTAGCCAACAGTAAGCGTTGGGCAATCATCTTCACATGTATGAGCGTGCGTGCCATACACATCGAGGTCATCGAATCAATGGATTCATCCAGCTTCATTAACGCTCTAAGACGCTTCTTTGCAGTTAGAGGGCCTGTCAAACAGCTAAGGTCAGACTGTGGTACTAATTTTGTTGGAGCCTGTCGAGAGCTTGGGATCACTTCCAAAGGCTGTAACAACAAGGAAGTGTCCAACTACCTGTCTGATCAGGGCTGTGTATGGCTGTTTAACCCTCCCCACTCTTCACACATGGGGGGAAGCTGGGAGAGGATGATCGGTGTCACACGTCGGATCCTTGACGCAATGTTCCTCAAGCTTGGGTCTTTTCAGCTCACACATGAGGTCCTGACAACATTTATGGCAGAGGTAACTGCAATTGTCAATTCCAGACCACTTACTTCAGTGTCCACAGATCCAGACGAACCTCTCATCCTCACTCCTGCTATGCTGCTAACTCAGAAGATTGCTGTACTTCCTGTTCCTCCTGGTAACTTTGATGATAGTAATATCTTCAGACGTCAGTGGCATCAGGTTCAAAGCTTGGCCAACACATTCTGGGAGAGGTGGAAAAGGGAGTACCTCAGTAGTCTACAAGGTCGAAAGAAATGGAGAACGGAGAGACCTAATCTCATGGACGGAGACGTTGTTCTAATGAAAGACAATTCACTGAAGAGACATGACTGGCCCACAGGACTGATCACAAGGACTTTTCCAAGTGACGATGGGAAGGTCAGGAAGGTCGAGGTGAAAGTTTTCAGAGACAGTGTTCCAAAACTTTACTTAAGGCCAGTGTCTGAAGTTATACTCCTGTTGCAGAGAAACTCTGTCAAGTGATGTGCAGTTTGACATCCTGGGGATGTCAGGTGGGGAGTATGCTGGCATTAGGTATTTTCTGTTCTGCAGCAGTTTGCCCTCTAGTGGTTGTTTTTGTGTATTTTTTTTACTCTGTAAGATCGAGCCAGAGGCAGTTTCACCTCCATTAATCTGTTGCCATCCATGCCTTCACAAGCTGATAAACGGCATCATCTGTGAGTAATATTGTTTGTTATCACTGAGACAACTTGTGTGCATTATTATTTGTTGTGAAGGCGTGATATAGTTTGTAGTTAGAATTTAATTTGAATGCATGTATAACCTAAGCTAGTGAGGTTAAGCTAGCTCATATGTCATGTGGTTTCTTTAACGTTTTGATCATGAGTGTGATTTCATTTGATGTTTTATTCGGGCACTCACTAAGCAGATAAATATTGTGCTCATATTTTTGAATATGTGTTTGTTATACTGTATATTGAGGCAACATTTTTATTGGTTTATTTCTGGTTTTGTCAACAGTTTCACACTTTTTCCTTATTAAATCATCCAACTCAACACATTGGCCTGTTCCCTGGATTTTGATTAGGAGAGTGTTTAGCTGTCTGTATAGCTGAGTCTACGTTCACGAGGACAACGCTTAGTGAGGACAGAACAATATTGTTGGCAGCCAGTGTCCCAGATATATGAGCTGTGAGACAATCGGAGTACTCATAAAGGCACTTTTTTTTTTTTTTACTCACGATTCATATCGACCAACTTTTCAAGGTTGGCTTAAGCTGACGATGGGGTCTCATGAATAAGGGATAAACCTCTGGTGTATGATGAGACCTCGTGAATTAGCTCACTGAAGGTCACTCACAAACTGAAAATATATTAGTGTGTATCGTTTATAATATGCATGGGACAGTCTGTATGTATTAAACAAAGCTATTTATAAAATATGTTCCTCTGACAACAGAACACAAAGGATTGTCTTTATTAATTTATGGGTATTTAAATGTGCCATTGTTGTTTTGTTTTAATTAATAACCAACTAATAAACAAACAGATAAATTACGCTCGTGCATTTATCATTTAGAACCACCAACCAGCCTCCAAAATCCCAAACGCACACCCATCACTGCTGATGATTTTTCAGGCTCTTTGGAGAACTGTGCAGTCATTTGGGAGGAAAACTTTAAATGGAGTTTCTGTTACATCAACAAACTCTGAGAGCTTTAAAAATAGGTGTTTACATGATGATTACATGTTAGCTTCAGCGCTTTCAGTTAGCAGGCAAATACAAGTCTCTGCCAGCTTCAGGACAGAAAACATGAAATTTGTTTTGTTTTGTTTAATACTTGAAACAACAAAAATTTCAATTAACCACACATGTTACACAGAAGATTAAATTGTAACATGATTGCAAAAAAAATGTTTTTTTGAATCTGTTGCTGTTTGGACGTAATGATATTTAAAGAGAGCCATGTGAAGGTCTGCATATAGGGACACAAGCCTCTTTTATTATTATTATTATTATTATTATTAGAATAAGACGTATTCCTCTTGTGTTTTTGATCAGTCGTGGATCTTGCATCTGGGTCTGACTGGATGACAAGGACAGGATGTAAATATGGATTTTTTTCCTCCGGCTCAGCACAGAGCGGAACATTGCTGTGAACCGAGTGTCAGGTCAACATGGTTGCTGCTTGTCTGTCTCTCTTCTTTGTGGTTGTTTTTCATCGTAGCGCAGCCGTGACTGGAGACTGTGAGTGCAGAGAAGTGATTGTGTTGGCAGTCGCCGCTCTGGTTATTTGAGTCAGTATACCACATGCATCACCGCGTGGAAACACAGATATTAGAGTTTTATTTGTGTACAGAAGTTGGTTTCCACAGTAAAGGGACCACTGTTTACAGACTTTAACAGGAGGAGTATATGACCCAGTTTGGTATCAAAATATTGAGCTCTGTTTTTACCACCTAATGTGCTTTATTTGTATGAACTTGAGTTTACTGCTGCAGCTGTGCACTTGCATCTTTCAGAAGCTGATCAGTAAGCTACACAAGATATCTGAATCTCTATCTCTCCATATAGCTATAGATGTGGATAGTGTGTCTTTATTTTTACTCCATTTCCTCAGATTTGACAAGATAAAGGTTTGAGGACAAGTGATGCAAGATCTTTATTTTTTCTTCCTGTGATTGAGTTTTCAAGCTCAAACATGGAAGAACTTGGTAGTAATTGTCAAACTGATGAATAAGAGACATGAATAAGTCATTTTTTTTATGTGTGTTTTTTTTCCTGCCATGTCAAATTTCCCATGTGGCACATTGATGACTGAAGTGAACAATTCTAATATTCTTTTATTGTTGCCATTTATCTTCCTAACTGAGCCCGTTATTAGACTTACAGAATACCGTTTTGCCAGAGAGTAATCATTTATGGAGCGTAATATAAAAGTGTGGAAAAAAATCATGCGAGTAATACAGCTAAAGTTTCTGTTTTTGATTTTCTTTTTTTAAAAACGTCTGTTTTATTACACAGAATCATTTTGAAAGGTACAAATGTCGCCTCTGTGTCTTAAGCCTTTGTGCTGTTATTGCTCTGGCATGATCTCAGTTTCGTTCAGTCGGTTGACGTCTTATCCAGTATAACCATCGTCTCGAGGGCAAATAGTTGAAGACAGATAAAATCTCCCGGCTTTGCTTTATGTGGCCTCACATGTCACTGCTACGACCTGAAATCCAAGCGGATCAGCGTTTGACCCTGAAGACTCTGACAGCAGTGACCATTGATCTGTTTGTGTTCCTTTGGTTTACTTTCACGAGGAAGAATAGCATCTACATGCGCAGCTATTATTGTGAGAGACTGTATGTAGGTTTTTTCATTAGGTGCTTGTTAAACCGTGCATGCCTGAAGTGCCTGCGGTCGTAACTTTTACAAGCCAGCTGATGGCCTGTAAGTTACAGCTCCTGCTCCAGTTATATTTCAGAGCAGCTGTGGAAGATTGCTTTTCCATTCTCATCTGTCTACAATTCAAATGGCCTCTGGAAGTGTCTCAGTAACTAGTGGAAGTTTCACATAAACTTCTCTGGCTCCAGGGAATCGTACGTTTTGCCATTGTGTTTTATTCGGCTTGTGCAGTGTTGAGGGTGTAACTTAAAATAATTGGCCTAAATAAATGCAGATTTTTTTTTAATTCCGATGATATGTTGTGGCTATGGAGTAAAAATGTAGATTATGCTTTATTTTCACTTTTTGTATTTGCATGCAGAGTTTCTTTTTTGTGACTTTTACAGTGTTTTGGACTGTGGCTGGTAGCTGCAGCTGTTTTCAGACTCAGCTGTTGACTGGCTTGTTGTCAGCTGGACTCTCATTCTTCCACTACAGAACAATGCTGACTTTGACTAATACGAAGGGGAAATGTTTATGTCCTTTGTATCCGTAGTATTTATTGTATAAACTTGATATTTGAGAACTCTGTCTATCTGTATCTCAGAACTCTCACATGACTTTCTAGGTCTACAGTTCTGTAACCTCAGCTTGTTACCTTGCAAAGCTATTGTAATATTGCTTGCAGCTCCTGGTGTACTCCCTCCCCTGTCCACTTTCTGGCACGTTTAAGCAGTTTCACAGATATTCATGAGGTATCAAGATTAGTACCAGCTACTCTGTGCGGTTAAAAATAGTCTACCTTTTTTTTTTTCTTTCACCCCACTTAAATCGCTTACACACATTTCTTTCATTTCTTTAAATTTTGTCCTATTATCAGAAAACACTACAATTATTATATACTTTAAACCCATCTGTAATATTTACTTTATTTATTATTGTAATAAGTTGGTATATTTTATCAGAAAGGATGCAAGGGACTCCCCTGTTGACTTTACAATGGCATTATGAACAAACTTAATGGTTTATTTCCGTAAATAAACAATATGCTCCTCTTTGTTTTAACCATTTGTTGTCTGTGAATAGCTCTTCTTTTCCTTGCCCACCAAGACTGAAAGTCATGCTAACCCTCAATCTTGGCAGATCAACTGATAACGGCTCATTTCCATTGCTCTGCTGATACTCTTTCACACATGTGACTGGCAGTTCTCACATAGGTTTTGGTATTTAAGCCACTTCAGCCCGCCTATAGATGCTGCATATCTGCAAGCTGCTTTGCAACCTACCCCCATCGCAGCTCACTACTTTTCATGCTGTGTCTGATTGACGCCTGTTGTTGGCTGGCTGTGTGGCAGGCAGGGGTCAGAAATAACTTGCAAAGTTTAAAAAAGAAAAAAAAGAAGTATTGAACTTAAACTAAGTATAATATAATGCAGTTCAAAAAAAAAAAAAACCCCAAGGAACTCAAATCTACAAATTACCCGAAAGAACAAATTGCAAGGGAGGACACAACCATGACACAACAAGGAGCAGAAGGAAACTGAGACAATAACTACAAACACAGGATAATGAGGGAATGGGCAGCAGGTGGGAGGAGAGCTCAAACTAATCACAGATAATTAGAAGGGGAAGTAGAAGGAATACAAGAGCTCACCAAAATAAAACAGGAAACAGTTAATACTGACAAAGACTAAGACACATGAGCTTGACACAGACAGAAGGCAAAACGCAGAGACAAGAGAGTAAGGACAAAACGCAGAGCTGAGACTGGGACAAACTGGACTCAGTAGGTAAATATCGACCTATCAACGTTAGAAGCAAAGACAAACTCAGAAGCACTGAGAAATAATATCATACTCAAAGGACTAAATATAAGAGTTGAACATAAATCACTTCTCAAATCTTAAAAAACTTAAATGACATAGTTGCATCAGGGTTGTGAGAGCCAGTTGTTGCTCTACAAAGAAAACATCATGATGCACAGATCAGGCGATGAATCAAGAGGTTGGAGTATGCTGGGAAGATTAAGACGATCGCTGCAGTTTCTGGAGACAGATTAGATTAGATGAAACTTTATTAATCCCTCGGGTGGGTTCCTCCGGGAAATTCAGTAGCACAGCACCGACAGAAGTTGCATGTTACAGATACAATAAAGAGGAATGAGAGTAAGCATATAAGCAGAAATATACTATATATACACATATATAAATACAGAATATATAATATGGATAAATAGGACAGCAGCAGTTTAGAAAGTTAAGATGCTTTTAGGAAGGTCACACAGTTCCTCCTACTTTAACAAGGTAAGTATCTGGCATTTTTAAGGTCGCTCATAAGCTGACCTGTTAGACTGGATGTAAGATGATTGATCAGTTTCTGAGGAAGTGTGCTCAGCCTTTAATATATTATAGTGAATTTACATCCCGAAGGCTTGTGTGATTGCTTGATCTCTCATTTGTTTAAAAAAAAATTAGATTTACTAATGAACCTTTGATTGTTGCGATCATTTTTCACTTTGCTTGATTTACGAGGTTTTATGAATGAAGCTGAGACTGCTCGTTTAGAAAACACGCTTTGCACCTGTCTAATACAAGCTGCTTTGGGAATTGTAATAAATCAGAAATTCCTCAGAGATCAATTTACAAATTTGTATGCAGCGCCACTTGCTTTGATGAAATGTTGCAGACGCTGAGAGTTCAATCACAAACCCATCAATTTTCTTTAAAGTTTCAACTTGTTTTGAGGAGTAAAACTAACAGCATTAAAATTTAAGCCCACTTTGTATCCCAGTGATTATGCAGCTTGCACGCAGCTCTCTGTGGGGGTTCTTATGTGATTTTGAAGCCCTGGAAAAAAAAAAGCTCAGCACATGAAAGTAATGTGGTTTGTCCCCAATACAAGAAATCTGGTTTAGAGATGATCCATTTCACTGCAGTGTGACTTTTTCCTGAATGAAACGAGAAAGGTGTGGGGATTTGGTGCTTTCTGAAGCTACTGGGATGCCCAGCAAGCAGTTCTGATGAAGCAATAACACACTCCAAACCACCATTTCATTGGTCTGTCAACCAAGTAAAGCCTGATATCTTATTCTTCTCTTCCATGTAGCCCAAAAACACATCAGTGAAGCTCGCCTTTTAAACTGGGCAGGCTGATTGTGGTGTTCTAGATAGAGCAGCAAATGTGTATTAATCCAAAGCATAACGTAGCTCCTGATAAAAGCACAATATATCCATGTCACTGTAAGGTTTGTTATACAACACCATGGCAAATTATTTGACGTATATTTGTCTTCCTCTTGTTCTTCTTCTTCCAGCTGCTTCCTTTAAGGGTCGCCACAGTGCATCATCTGCCTCCATCTCACCCTATCCCTAGCATCCTCCTTGGTCACACCAACCCTCTGCATGTCCTCCTTCACTACATCCATGATTCTTCTCTGAGGTCTTCGTCTCTTCTTGCTCCCTGGCAGCTCCATCTTCAACACCTTTTGTTCAGTATATCCACTCTCCCTCCTTTGCACATGTCCAAACCATCTGAGCCCTGCTTGTCTAACTTGGTCTCCAGACTGCTCAACCTCACCTGTCCCTCTGATATATTCATTTCTAGTCCGTCCATCCTGCTCACAAATCTTCTACTTTGCCACGTCCAGCTCTGCCTCTTTTTTCTCTAAGTCTTAGTCAGCGCCGCCGTCTCCAAACAATACATCATAGCAGGTCTCAGGACCATCCTGTAAACCTTCCCTTTCACCCTCGCTGCTATCCTTCTTCCACAAATCCCCCCTGAGACTGATCTCCACTTGCTCCACCCTGCCTGCGCTCTCTGCTTCACCTTTCATGTGCATTGTCTGTTGCCTTTGATGGCTGATCCCAGGTATTCAAACTCAGATTAAAACAAATATCCTGTATATTCATGGCCTATTTTTAATACGTCACTTGTATTAAATGGTCTTGATGTTGTGACAGAGTCAGGAGGGTGAGTCAGAAAGTTTTGACACATGGATGAATTGAAGGGTGATAAATGGAAGGAAAAATATGAACCCATGAATCATATTGTGATTACCTTTATCCTATCCGGAAAGCATTTTCATCCCTAAGGCAAAGGTCTTTTTAAGGATAATAAATCTGACGAACATAAGGAATTTTCCAACTTAGGGATAAATAAAGCGCATTATTATCTTTATCTTTAATACCCTCGTCAACAGAGCAGAAGGTATGCTTTGACCCAGCTGAACACCCATTACAGATTTGGACTCATGTATTAGACGTCATCAAAACTCCATCCCTCCAGAAAAGCTGCAGAGACTTTCATTATCTTATCAGCTTTCTCTATTTTTTGTGCGAATCTATTAGTGAGATTGAAGGCTGAAATAAGGAACCGTGTAATCTTTTGCTTGCTCACTTTGTACTCGTGGTTTTTTATTAGGCTTTAGTTATTATGCTTTACTTTTGCATTTACATATACAGTATGGAATTTCTTGTTTTTTTATGAGCCTTTATGTTATAACATATAAGGAGAATTCACAACCTCTGCAGCGACTGCAAGCAGTAACCAGAGATGAGATGTATTCGCTTATCATCGCTCTATATATTCCATACCTCTAGCTGAGGCGTCCTTGAAAAGGAATTGAACCTCAAATCAGTGGAGTGCCCTCACCAGCAGCGGGGAAAATGTTTTTTTTCTTGTGAGACATTAAAGAGGCATGGCAGTTTAAACGCAAGATGTCCAATGTGTCACTATTCATGATGAAAGGATGAAGGACAGCTCCACTTGCGTAGTAAGTGTGAATTTTCTCCAAGTCTGCAGTTCCCCACAGCGCTGTGGGGTGTTTTCATGTATTTTTGGCTCACTGTTTTACTTTATATCCTGTGACTTTACTGCTTTGGTTCACTGCTACTCTTCTTATCAACCCAATAAACCCACTGTATGCTCCCACAGCAACCGAGAAATAAAATGAGCGACTAGCTGGTGAACAGTGGTCTGTGTGAAGTGGATCAGTAAACAAGTAATAGCTTTACCAAGTGACCAAAGAGTCCACACTTAACTTCATATAGCGCATATGCTGACCATGTCAAGGTCCAGATATGAAACTTCTCAGTATTTCTGAGTAGTTCTATGAATTAGTGCCTGTCACCGTAACTTTGAGATCACAGCAACAAGGGATCCCGAGCAGAGACTTGAAAGCAGCAGGACGTGTAAATCAGTTTCATCAAGCAGACATAAAAGGCTGTAATCACGAGTTATTGGCAAAACAGAGAAGATCAAGATTTAATTTGTTACACCCCAGTTCAGCTTTGCAATTTTGTGAGCAATCGATGATTAAATGCACTGAATCAGGCATATTTGAGTTTATGACTCAATTTTCTTTTCCAGTGCATGAAAAGCACTTCCTCCTCTGTGTTCAAATTTAGGTGGCTGTTATTCCTTCCAATAAGACATGTTTATGGTGCGGGATAAATTGCTCAGCCTCCTGTGGATACATGTCTGTGATTGAGGACAACAAACAAAGGATTTCCCAGCGGAGTGCTGATCCGGCTGTAAAGAAGAAGAAGACAAAACAGGAAGATTCTGAGCCAGAGAGTAAAATAAGACCTCAGTGCTGACACTTCATAGACAATATATTGTGTGCATGCTTTGTAGCAGAAGTGGCAGAATATTTCTGTCTTGGTAAAATACTGTGGTGGTGGTCGACTTGAGTAAGCGGAGCCTGGAGATCTGACCTGATTTTACAGTTATAAGGGCTTCAAAGGGAAGCATAAGCCCAAACGGTAAACAGGTCTAATGCTGCATCACCATTTAGTTAAAAACAGTGTAAACAGTGCAAAGCCTCCACATCGACGGCACTAAACTGTGTGTGGGATTTTTCTGATCGTTTTTAGGTGCTATGTACTTTTGGGGTTGTATTCCTCGTCAGCTAAACCTTTTTTGTTTGTAAAACATTCACATGCCTGATTTTAGAAGTCAGTGGGATTTGTGGGAAACAGGTTTAGACAGTCTTCATAGGAACTAGAATAGAAGGTTTATAGCCTGCCACACGCGTGCCTCTACTATAGGTTTGAAGCTGGACTTAGAAAAGATTGGCATAGCTATTTTGACATTACCAGTTAGCTTGGGAAACACCATTACCAAGACTTAGGAATAATTAAAGCAATAAGAAGACTTCCAAATGAAGGAAATTCTCATCTTTGAACATTCAAAGATGACTTCAGGAACCGGTGGACCGTGTGACAGCAGCTACAACTGTCTTTTGTACCTTTTATGTGAGAAACCACATGACCACTAACCACATGGGTAACTTTTCTATCACAGAGTAGGCTTCCTTAAAGCACGGGTGGGCAATTACTTATCCCCAGGAGCCACGTGAGAAACAGGGACTGCTGTGGAAGCCGCTCCAATAATGTGAACTCAATTCTGCTCAGTATTAATTTTCTGTCTTTGTAAGCTTGGCCGTGTGTGGTAGGGTTACAACAATAAGTTTATAAATAGGTCAAATAAATTTTGAGCAGAACGGATTTCAGCTTACTGAAGTTCCAGTTCCTCACGTGGTCTTGGGGAAAGAAGCATAGACTTCTTTATAATCTTTTTTTTTTTTTTTACATTACTGTTTGTCCATATTTACAAAATCATGTTTGTTGCAGCCAAACTTCATATGAAGAACCGAGTTATACGCCCATGAGAATTTATACAGTCTGACTTCTTTTTGCATCAATAGGAGGTGGCCCTACCTGGTCATTAGAAACAATGAAGAATTAAAGAATTTCCATAGTAATACCACTTTTGCACTGGGAAGCTACATTTTATGTACACTTTATGAAAACCATGGAAGCTAGAACTGCAGTTCTCCAGACTAAGTAAAAGAATAAGTAAATAAATGCTTGCTGTAACTGAACGTTTGAATCTTCAGTGAATTTAAAAAGAAATCTTGTTATTCTTTTCATCGTGTTTTTGATTCAAGATGTTGATAAAATGGATGCATTTTTGATACATGATTTTTAAACCATTTCAACTGTAGGAAAATACCACTTTATGTCTTTGGTCATGAAGTTATATAATATAAAATACTGATGCTGTATTTTGATTTTATGAAATAGAAATGGAAACAATAAGCATCTGAATCCAACTGCTCTCTCTTTCTTCTAGTCTTATTGCAGTTATTCATGTTTGTATCCTGGTGAAAGGACCCAACAACATCAATAACAGAAGGCCACTATTTTCAGTTCAGCAGCTTGTAAAACCTTTTTTTTTTCTGCATTACTTACACTGTTGGCAGTATATCTCACCAAACAGTAGCTTTCAGGAAATTAGAAAAAAAAAACAACCCCCAAAAAACTCACATTTATGATATTGGACGAATGGAACATGGAAGCACTTTTTTCCTCAGTGTGAACTTGAATTTAGTGGTCATAGTTGGCAAATTTAGTTACTTTTGAACAGAAATATACTAACATATATGCTGATAAAGCAAAATAATCCATAATTTTCACATTGCTTGTTCTTTACCTTTCATGCAGTGACATTATTTACCCATTGAGATTAAAAAATACGTGTAGCCATCTGTGCTCTAGGTGTACTCTAAGATATGTGCAGGGGCGCTAACGGGGGGGACCCCAGTGTTCCCCCCCCCCCCCCCCTTTTAACTTAACATTAACTTGTTATTTATTCCTGCTTAAAACAGATTATTATGGATTTTTGTTTTGCCACATCTTTTAAGTAACCTTTATTTGACAACAGCATATTGAAACTGAAACTTCAGTTTTTGGTCTGCCACCCAATATCTTTAGCTGTCCACCCCTATGAAAAAATACATGGATACATGTAGTCCCTGAAATGTGTAGTTTCTCTTCATATCTTCGTTTTTTCTCCGTGGATTTATGATGCCAGTATTCTTTAATCGGGACATTTGAAAGAAGTAACATTTTTGGCCTGCAGTACTACCGACTGTCCACTATTAGCCATCACAATGGAGTCATGTTCCACCTACCAGGGTAGAGAGACAGCTATGTGACTGAAAACTATGGATTGCTGGTGACTACAAATATCACAGTAGTGTTAATTTCTTAATCAAGTTTTACTAGTTCCCAAAGTGATGTGGAGGTTTTTAAGCTTTTTATTTTCAAGGTTAATTTTATCCTTGAAAATGTGACAGAGGGTGTCACATTGATGCGTACGATTCCTTTCGACGCAAATATCAAAGCTCGACTTTCCTTCAGTGGCTGCCTTTTTATAATTCTGCTTGGCTTAACACAAACTACTGTTTGGGATTTAGGGTGGAAATACATGGATTATAGAACACAGAGACAGAACACTAACAGCGACAGAGAAAAGCCTCGTATCCAGCGTGCCTTTGAGGTGCCTTTTCACATAATTAATCTGCCTAGCTTCACTAGTCTAGTGCCATATTTCACGGTGACACTAATAACGCCTAATTATATGATGTTTTAAAATCTTAGCTGATGTTTAAACATGTAATTTAGGTAGAGTAATGGCGCATATAATGTTTCTTACTTCTAATCACTGCGAGTTTTTCGTGAGGAACTGAAGGAGCGAGGCTTTGCATTTCAATAAACCCACTTGATTAGGGAGTATTCTTGTTGCTGTTGTTGTTTTTCGGCAGATACTGTTTACTCTGAGCTGTGCCTCCCAAAATTCCCCCACCCCACCCTTCCCGCTCCTTTCCTGGAGACAGCTCAAAGACCCCCTGCTGGCAGCTCAGCGGAGCAGCTTTATCTGGGTTCTTCGCTCGCCTGTCTTTCCACAAGCCTCGTCTCAATGTGTCACCCCAATGTGTCAGCCACAAGCTGCAAGTCACATTCACAAACTGCATCTCAGGGACGAGAGAGCCATTCATTAGAGCATCAAAACCAGCTCCCACAACAAAGGTTCACTGTTTCGTTTCCCATCCCTCCATATGCATGTAAATTATTACAAATAAAGAGAGAGGAGAGTGGATGCTCTGCTGACAGCGCTTAGGGGAATTTGTGTGCAGAGATAATTTTCAAAGTTCTCTCTTTAAAGGGTTACTTTGAGGGATGAAAACGCTGCGTACATGCGCTGTAACACTTTCCTGCTGTTGGGTAAAATATTCAAGACAGTAAGAAGTGCGTGGAGCATGGGCCAGCAAAACCGGCTGTCTTCAGTATCGCTCTAATATTATATTGCTTCAAATCTTTGTTTTACAAATGAACACAGAATCCAGCTGCTCTCTGACCCTTTACTATTTTCAGGAGTGTGTCTTTATTGAGCGTTTACACCTTTGCAAGTTTATACAAAAGGCTGGCGAGTGCAGAGAACCAGGTCATATAATTGGAAGCCAAAAGGAAGCATCATCAGTGTCATATTCTGTATATACAACATCATCTTTCTGTTGGGGTGTGGCACTCTAATACACTCCTGCTGCTTCCTCAAATGCACGACTGTGACCCACTGTCCTTCTGCATATCATGTAATGCTAATATAATGACTCTCCTCTCTCCATTTCCTGCCAGATCATTCAGTCTGCCAGCACGTCCACAGCTCACTGGCCAGCTTTAGTTTTGCATCTAGTTTGGAACTCTTTTCGCCTTCCTGTGCCTCAGGCCCGCTGCCTTCTTGCGTGCACTGCCTCGTCGCCTTGCTCCGTTCATTCTGCCACCGCCTGACAGCTTTCCACTCGCCAACTCAATAGCTCATCAGCTCCGCTGAGAAATTCTGGTGTGTCTCTGTACCACTAAAATTGATTAAAAAGCCAGAAAATGGGGAGAGTGGCATCAAGATCCAGCAGGCGTGAATGACAACAGATGCAATATTAAGTCTGAAATAGCATTTAAGAAGGAGCTGTGGTGTTAAGGGGGTTGCAAAGTGCACAAGGTGGCAAACGCACAGCAGCTTAAAAAAATCGGGCCCTTTGCCAACTGGCCAGCTGCAACTATCAGGTAAAATTCATGTTGTAGTGTATCTCCAGATCTCTGTCTGAAGAATCTTAAGATATACTGTCAGTGTGCTGACTCAAAGTGGCATTTAGATGTAATCCTGAACTTGGCAAGGTAGAGTTCTACTTCAGCAGATTTCCATTTCTCAAGAATGCTGAGGTAAGACAGGCCAAATATGACTACTCAAAATAAAAGTAAATTTATTTTGTAAAGGTATTTATTTATTTATTTAAAGTGGGAGGGTGTTGGAATCCTATTTCAGTTATTTATTTACCTTGGTGTCAGTTTTTTCTGACGTGTGCCTTAATAAATATGTAAAATGTGAGTAAAGTCTGTGTTTTTCCACTTTAAAAAAAATAAAAACATTTTATGACTTGCTGAACCAGACTCCAACTGCAAAAGCAGACATTTAAGAGCGGTTTTAAATTATGAGCACACTGGAGGAAGGCGACAACCCAAATTATATTTACTGTCAAAAAAGGAAACATCTTCATCTCACAAGCTGGTGACAGAATAAAATAGTCCCTCCACTGAATGAAGCCGCTTTGCTGAGTCATATAACCGGAATTGAACATATATCACCGGCTGGTCCATCCCTCTCTCAGCCTCCGTCCCGTATCTGTCCATGAATTTCCCCAGATTTTTATGAGATGCGATATCTTGCGCTCTTCCACTTTATTGTTTTCACATTCCTCTCCCCAGAAGCCTGGAAAAATGAATTGTACTCATGTAAGCAGAATACCGTCACCGCAGTAATCCGGAAAGGAAAACTATTTATTCCACTGGCTTCTGGCAGCGTGGATCTGTGGAGCTATCTAAGCCCTGTGGTGTGATTGCATCCCACACAGAGTCCACGCAGGCAGGTAGATGGGACTACTGCAGCACGAACCAGCATGTCAGCCGCCTTCCTGTCAACCACTGAACCCCCTTCTCTGCAAGCACATTTTAAATAAATCAAAACGCAATATTTTGTTGATCTTCTGATGGTTAAAAAACTTTTTTAAAAAGAAAAGTCTTGTTTTCTTATCAGGATGGATGGTTGGTATCTGCCTTCTTGGCTCCTTTGGTGCATGTTTAAAAGACAGGAGGACGGAGGGTGTCTGTTTGTACAAAAAGACCAGTGACTATTACTTTGCATCAAAAGTAACCTCTAAAGTAAGCACCAGGTTTAAAGTAGTAAATGGTGCGACTTGGTTACAAGAAGTGTAATAAAAGTGTAACAGCTGTGCTGACAGGTCTAGATGGGAGGAACCCAACTTTAAACACCCGTATGAGACAAACAACGTTGTGAAAGTTGAGTCCAAGCATTACTTTTGCCTGAAGTGGGAATCAGAGGGGATCACTGATTAGCCTCAGTGATAAGTTGCTTTCTTAATCCTACACAGCTGTTCAGCATCTATTCCCTGAGTTCTCTTCATATTTGTGTGTTAATGCTTTTAATTTCTCTATTAAACATGAGTTTAATGAGTTTGATTATTCATTCAGTGATTTTTTTCCCTCAAAAATGATTCACTACTATCTTTCCAAGTTTTAGGACTCTCCTTGTTTTCTTTGCTTGATAGGTCACTCATTTGTCCCTTCTGAAATGAAATAGCATCTTTTCCATGATCACATAATATGCCTTCCAACATTCTTATTCTTTTCTTATAATGAAAAGCTAATCACTGCATCAGTTTGGGTTAAATAACCCGTAGCCCATCAAAAATATATCAGTCACTGCACTGATTATGTGATGGAAGGATTTTACCTGTTTGCTTAGTTAAATCCAGCAAGTGATTTTTTCCCCCCTTTGGCCTGACTGCATATGTTGGCATTATAAAAGGATCCTTGTGGCAAAAATGTAATGCCTGTTATGTGCATATTGAAAAAAAACAACCATTCCTCCATACTCTTTAAAAAGTTGAAAAACACTTCATTTTGAAGGTGAAAATCTCGTAAATTAAACATAACAAAAAGCAAAGTAACAAACTGAATGATGAAACTGAATGATCAAAGTATTGTGAATATTTTAAAGGCTGAATGGAGTCTGTGGCTAACCTTCATAGTGATGGGACAGACATGAGAGTGGTATTAAAATCCTTATGTAAGCTCATAAATACGAATCAAACTGAAAACTACAAATGGTTACAAAGTGAAAAAGGCTTTAAAAAATACATGGCAACGATACATGGATTTTCCTGGATATGACAATCTCATCCAAGGATAAGAACACTGATATGATGCAAATACAGTAATATCCAGTGTAAAGTTAATCCTGTAAAGTTAGTTAGGCTTAAATGATGTTTCAGGAATGGATCAAAGTACCAGCTGCTCAGAAGCCAACCAGTGATCACCTTAGAAATTCAGAAATGGGAATCTGTGATCAGAGTCGGTACGTCCTTGATAGAGAGAGCTTTCAGATGTGAGCTTAGAGTGAAACTAAAATTAAAGACTGATTCACACTTTAAACATTTAGACGCTGATATTCAAAAATGCTGGAGCTGTGTATGTGAATGTGAAAACGGCTTGTTCACAGAGCTTTGTTCTCACAGGAGATAAAATCTCAAAGAGCAAACTAGCATTTGGTTTGGAGAAAAGCATCAAAACAGGCTTCTGTTGCTTCAAAATGGCACAGATTACATTAAACCTGACCATGTCGCAATAAGCTAAATAGACAGAAGGAGCAGAGCAACATTTAAAATGTTTTTGAACACATCAGGAAGGCGTCCTACCTGCATTAGCTCACAGAATCAGCTAAGCTGATAACTAGAGGCGCAGTTAGGTGTGTTCATCAATGCACAGCCTTGTTTGAGCAGAGAGGAAAAAAGAGCAGGTAAAGTCATTCAGACATAAACCTTTGAAAGTGAGGAATATGATGGTTTCCAGCACACGTATGAGATCACAACACGTGATTGGGGTACAATATGTCAACATGTAGTATTCTAAAAGCATATGGGTACTGGAACACCTAGAGTATCTTCTTTGCACATTACATCTGCTGCAGTGTCATGGTTTTCTCAAGATTTTACCAGCTGGCTGCAGAGATTTGTTCCCATTCTGGTGCAGGAGCAATACTGAGGTTGCACACTGATGTTGAGTGATAAGGTCTGACTGACTGTCAGCAGGCCAGCTCATCCCAAAGGTGCTGAATGGGGTCGAGGTCTCTACAGGCCACTCGATTTCTTCTGCTTGACTCTGCATTAATAAACTTAGTGGACTTTCCTTTGTTTAAAGGACACATTAAAATCACATTAAAAGAGAACTTCCTTAAGTTGTTGGCGGAGCACAATTAGCTACATGATACGCTGCCGTATTGAGATTTCCACTAATTGGAACAGCCTGGGGCGTAAAGTAGACCGAAATGTATGCCGACATCTTTTCTGGGCATGTACTGTGACAATATTGAATGGAATATGTAGCGCTATGACAAAAAAAAAAGGTCTTTTAAAATTGGGAAAGTAACCTGTTCAATAAAACATTACCTCGACACTACTGTTGTCTGATTTCTGGCAACTGCTGCTTTACTTGATTGACCACAAACAGCGACAGCGGTTTGTTATGAAGAGGCTATCATCATAGCCAATTCAAACTATTTCACAGCCACATTGTGAGAAGGCTGCATGATTGAATTCTCCCAGCAAGTCCTCCAAACTAAGACGAGCATCTGTTGGTGCTGTTTGGCAAAATAAATTAATAACTGTTGGAAAAGGTGCAACTCATTGCTATCTTTAAATGTGTTTCGCTTGTTTCAAACATTGTTTTAGTACAATTATTACCACCATATGTCCAGATATATAGACACTGTTAATGCGAAGAGTGCAGATGGCCTTACTTTGGTGCTATTTCTTTATTATTAAAAGGCAGTTAATCTCATTTCATTCATATAATGTTTTTCTAGTCTTTATAACGATCAGGGGTTCAGTGTTTTTGCACAAGGACACTTCAACATACAGGCTGGAGGAAATTAAACCACCAACCTTCTGAGTTCCTCATAACCTTCTCAACCTCCTAATTTACTGTGCTGCATCTTTCACTAAGCGCTCCCTGGCTTCTGCTGCCAGAGGCTACAGTTAATATTACATCTTTCAAAATATTATGCAGTTTTTGTCGAAGAATAAGACAATAGGGGTGAAAACCAGTGCAGTCACTGAGTGCTTTTCTTCTTGCTTCCTTTCTGCCACCATCCCTTCCACTTTCACTGATGGAGCTTAGAGTTCCTTACAACCCGAGGGATGGGGAGCAAGAAGAGAGGAGGCCTGTGAAGGAATTAAGAGCGAACAGACTCAAGTGGATGCGGTGTGGCTTATCCAGGGTCTCCACACGTGTTATTTTTTCTTGTTTTGTAGTTTTATGCTTAAGACAATTTGATACAAAGTTGCATGTCAAGATGTAGCCACGGTTTCACGTCTTACTCGCATTTCTCCATCAATTTCTCACTGGGAGGAGCTAAGCAAGTGAAGGAGACAAGGAGACATGCTGGCAAAATGAAAACCGTTGAGCGTACACGCATCCCTAAAAAGACCGCGCATTGTTGATATTACCACTGGGTGGTGCTAATGGTAGAAATTCTGAAATTTTGGCTTTAATCAAACAAACACGACTCAGTCTTACCTTCTTTCCATCACTGTGCAGGTGCCAGCTTTGGGCATTAATCCCAAACTTCCTCTTAAAATAGAAACAAAGAAAACATTGGTGAATTTTTTTTTATATCTGAAATTACAACCATTACGTTAAATATCATCACAAAATGCATTAGACCAGATGCAGCCCATAAATCTGAACTCCTCTACATCGAACAGGAATAAGAGTGATAGCCCCCTGACGACTGCTGCCTTGTGCACCTCTGGCTGTGGCTCATGTGAAGAATTTCACCATGTTTTTTTTTTTTTTTTTTGATTCATGAATACAGTTAGTGCTAAGGTATGGAGAGAGCAGCAGTAAAAGAGTTGGAACAGCCTCGGGCCAAGGGCGCGAGCCAGTGAATAATTGAAAATGTCCTGCCAGGTATGAGTCAGGCTGTTTGCTCAGCTGGGATCAAACGCTGCTTGATGGTATGTTCAGGTGATGTGACACGGGGGGTCCATCTGGGATGTAGACTGCCGAAGGAGCGTTAACATTCTGTGGATATTAAGCAGGTAAAAGATTCAGGTTGTTGTTTGCTCAGGTTGAGACACAAGCAGTTTTGTGTTGCAGTAATAACTGTGTTTTATACATTTACCTTAAGTGACGGGAGGTGCGATGGACTGTCCACATTTGCTGTTAGAGTCTCTGCTGAAGTTAATATGTAAGGTTAATAGTGCAGGGAAAAAATGTTTTGAAGTTGTATATCAAATCTACACTTAGGTTCTCTTACTGCTGCTGACAATCAAATGGAAGCTTTACAGCCTTAAACTATGTTAAAAACTCCCTCCTGTGTTGTGTGCCAATGTGCAGCTTGCTTTTAGCAGTGTGCATGGTGACTGACTGACATGTTTTCTCCTCTGGGCCTCCTGTAGCATATATTGGACTTGACCTGGTGGCTGCTGATACAAGCTCTTGTGCACTCTTACTGCCCCAGACACTTTCCATACTGTACATTGAAGAATACCAAAGAGACCGCTCAGGGGCTTCAGGACTTATCAGATGCATTCGTGCCAGCAGTGCTTGTTAGCCTGCTGTGAATTCTTTTCCTGGCTGACTGCTGGAGTTGACCAGTTAAGAGCAAGCTGGTTTATTTTGTACTGTTTACTATATATATAAAAAGTGCACATAATGCTACCGTCCACAATAAAACAGACAGCAACAAGATAAAATCTCCTTTACTCCTCATGCAGGCTTGGCTGAATTAAGAAAAGGTGAACCTGTAAATGCCTCCAGCAGCGCTCAGTGTTTACATTGAGTTCCCCTATTGGATAAAAAATGACCTTGGCAAACATAATGTGAGTGTGAAAACGTCAGTAAGAATCTCTCTGTATTTTGTGTGCATGTGCATGCAAACATACACATGTAGCAGAGTTTGTCATGTCATTCAAATGGATTATAAATCAGCCCTGACCTGGGGTTTAATTGCCCCCTCAGCAGTCGTTCCTTTGTTTTAAATGCCTCTCCACCATGGCATGGCAGCACAATAACTTCTTGCAGCGAGATTTTTTTTTGGACAACCCAGTAACAAATGCCGCTGGATGTGCTGGAATTGCTTTCTCGAGACAAGCTGAACAAACAAGCATAGCATTATGCTTCTTCACGGAATCGATCCCCGGGAAGGGATGTTACTCGAATTAGGCCTCTTGCTCGGAGAGTGTTTCTAAGCACTAAAACAGTCCGATGTTTATTCATCGGCCTTAGCTGTTTATCTGGGGGATTGGAATCAATGGATGAAAGAGAACTGGTTTATTTGAAAGACTACTCTTAATTTTCTTAATTTGCTTATCTAGTCAGGAGAAAATCAAAGGAATCAAAAAATCCTTTAAACTATTATTTCATCCCCACACCTCATTTACTCCTTATTAGACCTCAGTAAATACTGGCCCCCAGCCCCCCCTCTGTACATACAATATCAAAATTAAACTGGACAGCAATAATTATTCCTTAAATTATGATTTACTTTTTGAAATCATAGAATCTCTGCAACGTTATCATGCGTTTTATCGTTTTGTCGCGTCAAGATTAAACATTTAACTATATATTCTTTAAAACAACTGAATAATTTTATTATTCATAAAGAAAATAGCAATGCTTAAATACCCATTAAAAACAGGCTTTTAATGGGTATTTAAGATCTGCTTTTACATGAGTAATAAAATACATAAAGCAGAAGAGAATTGTGTCAAGTTAGGGGAAATAAATGTTGGTTAAAATCTGTTTTTCAGCCAGTAGTGATTAAATTTGATGGTGCTTTCAGGTAACATTTTTTCCTAACCTTAACCCTAGCTTTACTTGAATAAAATAAATAGATGAAAGGATTATCCTGCAACAGACTGGACCTGTCCAGGGTGTACCCTGCCTCACACCCTAAGATAGCTGGGATAGGCTCCAACCCGTGACCCTGAAAAGGCTAAGTGGAAGAGAATGAATGGATGGATTATCATTGAACATAATCCTGCCAGAAATGAACTAATATAGCCCTAAAAATGTGTCCACAGAAACCATATAACAGGAGACAAGTTTCCTCAGAAGTTAGTAACAGTTGCATCATTGGTTTCTTCTTTTTTTCATTAAATAATTCAGGTTTAAATTGTCACTTCTCTTTAAAGCCATACACACTGACAGTCTTGCAAGTGTCTAATAATTCATATAAGAGCTGCATGCTTTCTTTATTGATGAACGAGGAGAAAGAGGAGAACGAGCAAGTCTGGGCAGCAGGAAATGAACTCAATGCTCTGGTCAGATATTTCAGTGGAAGTGCTGCAGCAGCTTTCTGAAGCCAGACCCCCCGGTGTGTATTTTCTCTCTGCCAGCCTCCAGCAGCTCGCAGAGATGAGCTGTCTGGGAAGAGAGGCCGATGCGCTGCTTCTCGTCTCATCTCCTTCTAATCCGCCAACCTCACGCCCCCCTCCCCTGCCCGTCACCATCCCCACTCGCACCTCCCCACCCCGCTCGGTGACATCCTATTTCACCTCCCACTAATTGGAAACCTGGAGTCTCTCTGTGGTTCTTTCTGTCTTGATTTATTCCTTTTTTTTCCTTTTCCATTTCCTTTGTTCCTCCTCTCTGCTCAGCCTCTACTGTCTCTTTGTCTCGCTATCACCTCAATATGACAGACAAACTGTAAACCCTCAAGTCGGTGGTGGTCTGCATTGTAGAGAAATGAGAGTGTAACCTGTTTAACCAAGCAGGCCCTTTATATTGGTTCATCTGCATGCAAGAGGGGCTGAGAGACTGGAAGCTTTATTGAAACAGATCACCTCGGGTTTATGTTTCATACATCATTATCACAGAGGCAGCCTTACTTTGGCTTTTAAAATGCACAGGCCTACAAGCACACACACAAACACACTTTATCTCCATCATTCCTCCTTTTTCCCCCGGACCTTTATCACATGCACACACACAAGCGCACAGAGTGGAGAAAGGACAATGTCCATGAGGGTTTAGTCTGGGGACTTGTGGGAGTGCACTTAGACTAACAGCAATTACCTGATGTGCATAGAGATCATGTGGAGAGTTCTGGGGAAATCCATCAAAATGCAGCACACCCGGTGGGCCTGTAATGAACTGACACTTTCCCAGCTTCTGTACTGCATATCACATCAGTGTCTGAAACACTGTATTAGTCATGGCCAATGAAGTCCTAATCCAGGAGAGTATGTTTAGGAAATGCTATTGCAAAATGTCCATTCAGTTCTAGTAATGGTCTTTTTTTGGTGCAGTGTTTAGTTTAGTCTTGGTCCATTGCTTCCTTGAATGTACTCGAAAGGTCTGCCTATGGTTTATGTCAGAGACCCCTTTGTCTCTCTCTGCAGGGCCTTTTATTTTCTCTCATGCTTGGAAACTTTAAAGACAGGATAGTTGGGCATCTTGACATGTTTTGCGTGAACAAGTTGTAGCTAATGTTAAAACGATAACCTCATGTTTTCTTAATGGCACGGTTACTTATTAATAACCTTAAAATGAGGTGTCGGGTGTCTTAGATTACTAAAGAACGTTTGATCACTGCTGTTATTAAACTTTCTGTTGTAGTTCGTTTGTATTATCCTATTTATAGTATTTAATAAGCAATGTTTATTAAACTATCACAAAGTAACACTTGGCAGTGACTTAAGCTACTAGACACACAAAATACACAGTGGGTTGGTGAGCGTGGCGTGGGTAAAACAGAGAAACAGGACCGGGGAAGGCAACTGGAGCGTAACTGGTACATAATGGTCGCACTGGGGAGAGAGGAGAATGGGATTAGAATGGAAGCCAACGGTGAGCTTTGGAGAAGGTGAGTATGACTGTTTTTCCAGCTTACTTGCAGGAGGACTGAGGAAAGCGTTGAGGGAGAGGCGGCGTGAGTTAGATGGTGTGAGATGGCCGACCTGAGTTCCGCTGGTTCCTGAGGAAGGGAAATGGCAGGAGGGCAGGCAGGTGAGGCACAGAGAGATTTATGCCAGAGATAAGCCAGGATCCAAGAGATGAGTTATATTTTGAGTTGTGGAGTGTCTGGGAGCAACTAAGGCACAAGATAACAAGGTAAGCAAAGCACCTGAGAGAAAGAACATGAGACATGAGAACCGGTTACCAACATAGAGTATTTGATAAACTGGCGGAGAAGGAACGTCAGCGTAGGGCTTAAATCTGCCCAGCCTGACTGCCTCAATCAGCTCCAGGACAGTGAGGCTGTGGCGGCCCTGCCCATGGGCAGATACCCAGGTCATACCCAGGTCACCCAGATCATGACAATGGAGCCTAGTAAAAGTAATAAAATATAATATATTTTAACAAACAGTTTCAGACAAGACAAAAAAGAAAAGTAGGTAAAAATTCTCAGTGATGCTCGATCCTCTTTTTTGTGGCTGTATAATGGACCATTCATTCTTAGATGATAACTTCTTTTTACCTGAATGAGTTACTTAACACTGGAAAGAGTACATTAGCTACTGTATATTACTGCAAGACTGGCATGCAGAGATAAGTGAATAAATAACAGTTTATGCAAAGTCTACAAAATAAAAACATGCACAACATAAAGAGCTTTGGCTCTGCACTAAAATACCTCGATTAGTGTAAATAACAGAATCCATGTGATCTCCGGTGGACATTATGGGATAGATTACAGGCTGTAATGCAGGACTGTGTCCGACAGGAAACACTGGTGATCAATTTCATTATCTCTTCCAGCGTAACTATTTTGGTCTCGACAGACATAATTACATTCCTGAGTTTAACAGATTGCAGCCAGATAGGTCGAGCATTTTGTGTCAGATTACAGAGCACTTAAAGTTGTTTTTTTCTACATATTTAAATCTGTGTTATGTATTATGTATATATGGGAACTATATTTTGTTTGGATGATTAATAACCAGTTTACAATACCCCTGCTTCAGTTGTTTGATATTTGAAAATTCAACATGATAATTTCAGACTGAAAGCCGTTAGAAAATGTGACATGATAACTTTAAACATCACCTTAACAGATGATATTGTCAACATTACAAATATTGTCATCATGTATCATTAGGATATCATGACATAATAACTTTTTTGTTGTTCTTACATATGTTTAAACCTCTTTGTAGTAGATTTATCGTTCTTGTTTTTGCTTTGTACTCAGCAGCTTCTCTCTTCCTGGTCACGCAGTAACCTTTTACACACCCTGGAGCTTTTCTCATTTTGTTCCTCTCACATTTTTGGGAAGTGTTCCTGATCCGCTCGTGTGCATTCTTGGAGAAACTAGCTTCTTATCTTTTGCAAATAAGTATGAAAAATGTTTGTGTAAATGCTTTTCACACATCCAACACACGCACACGCACACACACACACACACACACACGCGCACACACGTGGGTCTTCTTGAAAATTAAAAATGGGATTTTAATGACATAAGAGAGATGGCTGTAATACAGGTGGTGGATGAACGTCTCCACTCTTCCTGTCCTTTCGTAGGGTTGCTTGTTATTTTTGTGCCCTGGTCTATTGTGTGGCTATTGCACATCCTGTTGCGGGTCACCTCTAAATCACGGTCACATGTTTTGATAGTCAGCCGAGGTTCAGCAGGAAGTTTTCCTGGTTTTTTTTGTCTTCGCAACATTCCAAGTTTAGGATTACCTGCGGGAGTATTGTATTGCCATGAAGGAGTAATCCCTTTACTAATCTGTCAGTATGTTCCTATTTGGGATATAATTATCTGGTTAAGCTGTCAGTCAGGAGCTTGTCAGACATCACGGTGCCCTTAAGGTAAGAAAACACATTATTCTCCTGGCAAGTCACAAATGAAATTAGGCTTGGAGGAACCTTGTTGATGGGATATTTTAGATGAGGTTTTAAGAAAAAATAAATAAAACTGACTTGTAGCCGAAACCGTTGCATATGTTTCATGTAATTGGAGCCTGATGGTGCAACACTGAAAGGACATAAATGCAGAAAATCTAATATTAAGATGAAAGGAAAGAAAAGCCTGTCATGAGACCCTATCTTTCAAACTGAACTGTAATGCTGGAAATATAATAGTATCAAATTATAATAATGTCAGAGTAAAGAGGATTATGTGTAAACACAGGGAGAGAAATAAAACCATTAAACATTACTAATCCTCTAGCTTCATTTTATCCCTCATGCGCTTCTTGGTTTTGTTAGCATATTTAGTATTTTTCTCTTCTTTGATTTGCACTGGCCCTTTTCTACATTTAAAATGGCTGAAGATGCCCTTGTCTTAACACAACAAAGAGGCCAATGATTTCTCTAACACAGTGTATTTGCTATCTAACACTGTGTGGATCCTTTCTGATGAAGCTGTGTGTACCAACAGCAGTTTTTTTTACTCTAAAGTCTCACAGTCTACTGTAACGTACAGCATATCCAAATGGCGTCTTGAACATAATGACTTCACTGTACTCAAATGACCTCCACAACTACCAGATCTAAATCCAGCAGAGCACCTTTGGGATGGAGTGGAACGGGTGATTTACATCATGGACCTGCAGCCAACAAATGTGCAGCAACTGTGTGATGCTATCATGTCAATGTGGACCAAAATCTCTGATCTGAGCATGAAGAATTAAAGCAGTTCTGAACTTAAAAAGGGGGTCCAAAGAGGTACTCGTGATGTGTAACTAATAAAGTGGCCATATGACCTGCAAACGAACTTAAAATGCTATTATAAATCTTCTTCTTAAAATAATTATAATTTGCTATGAGAACATTTCATGATAAATACACACAAGTATTTGTTTAGAGACATGAATAACGGACAGATGATTGATTGGTTGAGGCTTGATCTAAAGTTACCACTGAGGGTGTCTGAGGATGGAGATGATAGCATAGCCCATCTAAATTGATATGACTTCCATGTTTTCCATTGCCTGCATCTATTTGAATCTTATTCCAATTAGATCTGAATCGGAGAGAAATTCAAATTATAAATTAGATCTCATACTACTGTATGACATCATTAAAAAGAAAAGTGCATTAGAGGAGTCAAATCTAACAGTGTTCCCATAGTTTCATAATTTCTCCTTTGATTTTTGTGCTTTTAATCCACCCTTTGAAGCTGGAGTTCAATGTGAGAAATATATTCTAAATTTCAGCCAGACGTTAATAATCAGCGTGAAGGTTGGACTGTATGAAGCGTGCCAATTTGTTGTTAAATGGACACATGGCCAAATCCACATGTGTCCAAAATCTGCCGTTACCTGCAGAGTATTAGTGAAGAGCATTGGGAGGGACTGTGGGGAGCCGGGTAGAGAGGTGGCGACACTTGGCTGCAGGAAGCTTAGGCTCAGCGGCTGCTGCACACACATATACATAAATGTATATGCACCCTTAGGCCAGGTTTTTAGGGGCTTTGAGGGACATGAGGGAGGGAGGGTAGACTGGTGTCTACAGGGACAGCTGGGGACATCTCCCCACCTGTTATACATCATGTCCGCTAGAACACACACAGCGACTTCTGTGAACCCCAGCATGTTGCCACCCACCCCGAGGCTTAAAAAAACGCAACCTGCGACACATTTGCACGAAAAAGGGGAAAAAAAGATGCGGTGACGCTTAGTGCTTCCTCATTATTACACATTTGTCTCGTCTTAAGGGTAAAATGCAATTGTTGTAGCTTGGAATACATTTCTTGCGTGTCATTCACTTGGCACTGAGTATGAATAATGATTACTGGAACATTATCAGTGCATTAAGTAAAAGCACAGAATGATTATAAATCCTGAATTGAGAAATTCATTTCATTGACTGTGCTGCTCATCCAGAAAGCCTTTATCTCTGTGTGAATTCACTGCTAAATTACATTACATTTTCTAGCTTCTCATTTTTTTTAGCACAGTTTTAAAACAACCCCTATCCGATATTTCATATCTCCGAGTGCTTTAAAATCAATTATGAAAGAGAAATGGAAATTACATTCACGTTTGATCTTGGTATACAATGGATGCCCCGCAATTTGATTAGCACTTTGTAAAACCCGTACGTCGCAGTAGATAATTCATAAAGACAAATATCACTCTTGTTGTTGACTTTCTTTTTCCTGGCTGCCAGTTAGCTTTCCTTAGTGGGAAACATGGGTTCTTCTATGTTGAATAATCCATCCATCATCATAGGTTGTGTTTACAGTATAAAAAGAAACACTAAAAACTGATGAGTGTTGAACTGTGGATAGGGACTTCCTAAATAACATGAAATCAAGGACTCTGTGGAAGATAAATAAGGTACCAGAGGAAAACAAATTAGAATACGCTATTAATGAATGATTAGGTAATTATTAGCTGAGTTGCAAATTCACATTTCTATTATAAATTATCCCAATTAACTCAGATTTGGCCTCTGAGCAGCAGAAAACTATTAGCTACTCGCTAATTAGTAATTACACAAACAAGATTAAAAAAGCAAAGCCACCCCTGATCTCATTTGTTATTACAAACAGTGACATCAGCTTGATTTCAGTTAAACGCTAAAGCTAAAAATTGATTTTCAGAATATTTCATTATTAACCAGAGCAGTTAGAGCAGCAAGGTGCATGGCTACCAAAAGTTAGTTCAGACTCAATAATCCATGTTTTTTCAGCATGACCTCCTAAATAGCTTCTGGTTATCTCATACATGTTTGACCTTTTCACCCTTCACGTGCTTCTGTAAATGTTCAGTGTGACTGAGGTCTGGTAACTGTGAAGGGAAGTTCATAAAAGACAGAAATCCTTAGTCTTGGATCTTAAGTAGTTTGCTTTAAGGATGTCTGTAGTCTTTACCCTCCTACAGCATAACAAAAGATGCCACCCAGAAGGTGGAGCATGTCTCTGAAGAGTGCTGCTTCTCCTTGCTCAGAATTGATTTGATTCGGGATCATCCACTATGAAATTAATCCAGCACAAACCTTTGGTCTTTTCCCCTCCCAATAAGTGGTTTAGTAATTCAGCCTTCTGTTGACATGACTTTTGCTGATTGGAGTCTTCCCTTCTTGATTTAGTAAATGATGTTCTGCGTAGAGGTGGATGCTTTATGTTATTGAACAAAGCTCGATGTCTTCATCTTCTGACGGCGCAGCCACTGCTGGTTTCTCTGACAGTAACAACTGGTCTAGTTTCAGCAAAGCTTTTCATAAGTAGGCTGTGCCGTTCACTGTCCCCTGAAAAACCTTCAGTCAAGCCTCTCTTTGCTTACCATTACAATTTAACTTGTGAGGATGACAGAGAAAGAATTCACTCAAAAAAGCCACAAATGATGCTGTAATTGGAAAACACGGCTGAAAAAAACTGGGCTTCTTTACGAAGGAGTTGAAATCATCAATGCCAAAAATTTGCTTAAATTTAAGATCATTTTAAAATACATGGATTTTTATTATGAACATTTTTGACCACTTGAACTCTCAAAGAGAATTTGTGATTTATTTCTGCTGTGAATCCAGAAGTGATTAAGTGATATTTAAATGTAACATCTGACAAAAAACCTGGACACAAAATAGAAAGGAATTTCTCAAAAAGACAAATTGTCAGGGGGGTTGAGGCGTTTAAAGCGCTTGAATGGCCTCAGGTCAGCTTTCCTTGTATTGACTGAAGAAAACCAGTGTGGACCTGAAGCCTGCCTTTCATTAGAGTCCAGGACATTGGTGTAAACACAAGTAAACTAAACTAAAAGGCAGAGGGCAATGATAGTTCAGGTCACAGACAAGAGAGAGGTCAAGTGAGAGAAAGAGTCACGGCTTGCTCTAAAGTCTTTTGTTTCATCGCAGTCATAGTGCACACAATTAGTGTTTTTCCCAAGGTAAGAAGCTCAAAGCTCAGAGGCCCATCAAACACAACCCCCCCCAAAAAAACAAACTTCTATTAAATTGATGCCAAGACCAAAATCAATAAGCTGCCTGACTTTGTAACACTCACGTGTCTTCTCTTAAACAGATGTAGCCACCAACAGCATTTCTCTTCCACAGTCCACGGGTTGGAGCTCCGGGCCCAAACAGACGACCTTTTGGGCTTGTTTGCTGTAATGATGCTGGCAGTTATCACCATGTTTCCATTACCTTACACAGCGCTGCAGAAGAAGCCGTATTTTTCCACATCTGCTCCACAGCAGAGCTAAGCTGGCACACAGGTAAGTCCAAAAGAGCCTTTAGAGAGTTATAAATTATGGAGAAGTTGGAAAAGTTATTTTCATAAAACATAAGGCCAAGCCTATGGCGACTAATTTGGGTCATGGTCATGGGTCCTTGAAATATTTAGACTTTGCGAGAAAATAGCTGGATTTGTTTAGTATATACAGTACAGGAGTAAGGGTTTCTCTGTTTATACATAAAATAATATATTGTTTATATTCAGAAAGAATAAAACATTAGGCGGTATGATGATAAGGTGTTTATTAGTTCTCAGAGGTTTATTATGCTTTAAGTAGTAGTAGATTTTGGCACATTACAGTTTAAACGTATTTTGTGTGAATAAAAAGAAGTGCAGAAGATTTAATATTAGCTGATAAGTCAGGTAATATTTTTGTTATAGTCAATAAATCCAATGAAAAGACCAGAAGTTAACTCAGATAAGGCTTGACTGGGTTCCTTCATTACAATGAACATACAAACTGAAGATTACGTTTATCTTTACTCTGTCTAGCATGAGCGCTTTAAATCATCAGAACACCAAGTCTGTATTAATCCACAAGAGAAAATAGTACCCAGCAAAAACACTTTTTTGGGATTTTCAGGTGCTGCTTGTTGAAAACAGCAGCACACTTCTATTTCAAGTTAAAGTAATGTACATATTAATGTAAACATACAGCCTGCCAAAGATCCAGTTTGGCTAATTGGAAGACTTTGGAAAATGTGGACAAATTTCCAAGGTGAAGGGTATAAATTTTGAATGGTCAGCTGTATTTTCATTGAATCTATGTTATTCACTATTAACTGATATTTTATTCTTGGTATTCAGTTTAACAACATAAATTCCCTCGCTGTTCACTATTAACTATGGAATTTTCTCTTTTTTCTTTTTCAAAGAAAAGAATGAGACATTTTCTTCGAATTCACAGATAATTTCTGTTACAACATAAAGCCTTTCATTTCTTTACTTCTCTCACAGTGTGAGGCTGTCGGGTTTCTTTGATTCACGACAGCAGCACTTCTTAAATTTTGAAACTCTGAGAAATCAAGCATCTCAAGGACTAAATGTATAGTTAAGATTATTTACACTTTTGTTTGTTTGTTAGCTCATGTTCTAAAATGATTTTGACACCACTGACTTTTGCCTTTAGCTTTAGATTTAAAGCTGGATTAACCAATAATGGCACATCTTTTGTGGTTTTGTGATTATGCAGAAACAGTTATTTTTCCATCCCCCAATTGAAAACAATGTTATTTATTTATTTTTTATTGTAGTGTAATTTTGGAACAGACTGTTGACTTGTCAGGGGTGTACCACACCTTTTGACAGATGAGACAGCATCAAAGGATCCTGACATGCTGAACTGGGTAAGCGGATAGATGGATAGATGGATGGCTGGATGTCTTTTTTTTAATCATGTCAAATAAAAAAAGGTTCACAGATCTTAATAGGGACAGTGTCCGGGATCAGTGGACTGCTGCTGTAGAAATGTGTGTTTTATGTACATTTTTTGTTTTGCAAACTGCAGTCATTAACAATAAAATCCCTTCTCCGTGTGTTAACTGAAGTCACATGTTCAGTGGTTAATTTGATGGTTCAGATGTGCTGATCTTCACTGTGTGTGTTTGATAACAATACACCTATCTTTGGTCTTTGTATACAATCCTATTGTTGATCTAATGTCAAATATTACCTGTTAATTTCCACAAAATTAGAAGAGCATCAACTGATTCTGCACTTCTCTTTTGTACTGCGCTATCATCAGCACCTCTCTTTGTACTTTTCCTTTGCCACATTGTCATACTGATGCCTCTGCAGACTCAAACCATCTGAAGCACTTCCAGTTAAAGCTGCCAGCTGACATGAGGCAAGTTTAACCTAAGAGGAGCGATGCACCTGTACAACATTAAGCTGGGATTGTGTTGCTCGAGCTCACTAAATCTCTGCCCACTCAACAGGTATTAAACCTCAAGCAGTGAAGCTCTACACAGGGGGGCTGCACAGATCTCCTCCTCCCCGCTGATGAGCTTGTGCTTCCCCGTTCTGCCTGGCCATGTCGTCTGGAGTCATGCAAAGAAAACTGGTGGTGCAGTTAGTCAGTCTGGAGATCACTGCCAGGGCAGCGAGAATCAGTGGTAAAAAGATTGGTTGTCTTTGAGCATCTCAGTTTATCCATAAATACACCCATTCTCCTCGCTAATAAGCATGGCACGATTATGAATTACCAAACTATCCACTAGAGAATCATATATCCTGTAAACAGAATCTACTTTTTGAGATTTCCTTACATGGATGATTGAGCATGCATCAAGACATCCTGGATTTTTTTGATCATGAAATGATCAGTTTGCAGGGTTTTGCATGCAAACATCATGTTGTAAATCAAAAAACCTTCTGGATCTGCCTGGCCAGTCACACATCACCAAATCCTTCTCTCATCTTGTTTATCTGGAAGTAGATCGCTGATTGACTCTGGTGGCCAAATTACAGGCACACGTGTTTATTTCTAAACCCACAAACTGTGATTGGTTATTTTGTCGAGTTTTTATCCCAGAGGCAGTTTTAGTAACACTGCACCGCTGCGCTCCTGCACTCTGAAATATTTGCACCTCATCTTTGTTCCAAAGCAATTTAGATAACCTAATATCTTATCATAACCACACTCTTAAAGAAAACTATTTACAATGATAGAAAACATCAGCCTATGCACAGTAACAACACATATTTCCTCTTCATATTCTCAGTGTCATTGCTGCTCTCCCTCCTCCCCTTTTTTGCTTTGCACCTTTCATCAGAGGAGAAACACTGTTTAGCTATCAGACTGCTGGTTAGCAGATAGTGATTGATGGTGTGTGGTGGGTATGATGAAAGCAGGTCAAAGCCACAAGGGTTACATACCTCTCCTCCCTCTCTGGCTCTTTATCTCTAATCACCTTTCTTCAAATGTGCACACACACACACACACATTTTACACCTATATGCTACTCTTTAGGCGCCATTCTCATAGCGAGAAACCGTGCTGACAAAGTCATCTGTTGACAGTAAATACAGTTTGTAGACAGTGCAACAGCACCCGCAATTATTTGTCAGTGATATGGAAACATTTTCTAGACTAGAAAGGAGAAGCCACGACTCGTCAGATGACTACTTAAGAGATTAAAAAACAAAGCAACAGACCTTGAAGAGAGAAAACAGAAATTAATTTAATAGCGTGTTCAGAATTGCCAGAGAAAGGTATACAAACCAGAAACCAGAAATGTGTATGAACATGTCAGTTCCCACGTGTTTCAAGACACCAGTATGAAATGGGAACAGAGCAAAATGCCCATTCCCATGTGCTTCACATTTTTTATTAACTGTCGCTGCCCTCTCTGCTGCTCATTATAACCCATATACTGGAGTGAAAAGGTTTGGAGAGACAGCCAGCAATACTGCCTCCTATAAAGCTTTCCTGAGGGGCATTTCCCCTTACCGTGGAGAAGACTTTGTAATCTGAGCCCAGCAGGTATGTTGATGGAACTGATGTGCGTGTGTGCATGTGTGTGCGCGTGAGCTGCATAGCAATGCTGGGAAAAGGAATAAGAGATCAAGACAAAGACAGAGAGAAAACAAAGCTGGAATCATGCACATATTTTGTTTTACAATTGCTGCTGCACTAAAGTGGTCAGTTTATACTTACATGCTGACGTAGTGGTGTGCTGAGAATGCCTGTGTGCATTACAAAATACAGAAACTTTAAAAGACAGATATGAAGACCCAGGCAGTATAAAACCTCGCTACAGTGTAGTCGTGAGCAGGCAACATTTTACAGATTTAACACAGTGTCTGGTGTAGAACAGGTAATACCTGATACCTTGTACTTTTTAGTTTTTAACCTGTCAAAGGGAAATTGATTTTTAACTTCAAAAAGTGGGTTAGTTTTTAACTTTAAAATGGTACTGATCTAATTTTCAACTTCATAATTCACAGTTCATTATTGTCCTTATTAATCTTATCTTCATCTGTTGTCTGAAAAAAGCTGTTTCGTCCTTTAAGGTAGCTTCCTTCTGAATGGCTGCCCCTCATAAAGAGAAGATTTGAACAGCAGGTGGGTGGAGCTTGTGGTTACACCTAGAGCTGTCTGCTGGAGATGACTAAACTGAAGAGATCCCCTCTCACATCAGACAGGCTGCTTATTTCTAAACTCATTATGTGAAACTTTGACCGTGTTTAATACGATCAGTTCCCTTTAACTTTTCAACTACAACAAATGGTTTAGATGAGCAATCGTCATAACAAGAGATGAGGCATTTAATATTGAATGAACATATCTTTTATGTCTTTTTTTTTTTACCTGTCTAATCATTGTTAATAAATGGTAGTTGAAAAAAGTAAATGTTATAGCCAAGTCTTTGCTAATTGCAGCATACACAACAAGCATGTATTTATTAAACACACACACACACACACACACACACACACACACACACACACACACACACACACATAAAAACAACACTGTGATATCATAATCATCAGCTGATCTTTTACAAAACAAATGCCAGAAGTAGCAGCATAAATACAAACTGTGAAGCACTGGTCTATAGCTGAAGTAATTGGCTGATGAGTGATGATGGAGCTAATAGAGTCACAGAGGGGTGCTGACACAGCTTAGTGCTCGCTGCCTGGCTGGTGTCTTGCATTAGTCTTTGGTATTGTAGAAAGACATCCATCTATTAGAACCAGCCACCTGGTTACTGTCAAACTCAAAGAGAGCGATGGTGCTGTTATGGACAGCAGTGGGGAGTCCTTCAAGGCTCTGTTCTTGGACCTCTGCCTTTTTGTCCGGTTCTTATTTTCTGTTGAAAGTGGAAAAAGTGGACATTTTTGGATGTCTTCCCTTCCTGTGCTCCATTTAGACTCCTCATTAATCATTTCTACCAATCACACAGAGGGCTCTGAGAGAGCCAGCAAACAAATCCTCAGAAACGTATCTACAGCTTGCGCAGCACCACAGTTTGCTGTTGTTATGGCAGCAGGAAGGCTAAGAGCAGAAAAAGCAGAGAGGAAAAGGGATACAAAGAGGAAAAAAGGCCTCCAGAAATTAAATGATATTAATGTGTCAAGGTAATTGATGAATAGAGTTATAATGTGTCCTAAAGAGTCAGTTGAAGGGTCTGCATTCTCAAACTAACCAAGCACTGTTAGCATTTTTGCTCAAACGTTCAGGGTTCAAGCTTCCCCGAGGTCATTCTGTGCTCTGGTTTCCTCCCATAATGCAAAGGCAGGCATGTAAAATGTAACAGTAAACTGGTGACCTGTCCAGGGTCAAGGGTCCATCCACCAGGATCTAACCTCCAGCACCCAAAACCATTCATCTGGATTAACAGATGAATGACTCAAGGATATTTTATCCTTGAGTCACCAGAGAGAGAAAGAGAGACTCATGAATGTGCCTGACTGTGAAACCCTTTTATTTAGGTTAGAGCACACATCAGCAGAGACAGCTTACTAAAACTATATTTCTGATCTGGATGTGTCAATCGTATCATTAACAGGCAGGTAATCCATCTGATGTGGAGATTGTTGGATCAGTGCAGCACCTGCTCCAGGCTGCTTCCCATGAATGAAATTGCTCTGTAGATCTATAGGAAGAGGCAGTCCTTCAGACTGAAGCAAGGACAGGAAGCTCCTCAGCCAGGAGAATAGCTGCCTAGCACTGCATGAAAGCCTGAGGTACTTTATGGCTGTCTGAGCTGGTGCTGTCTGCTCTTCCATCATACTATTTTTTGTTGTTTTGGGGTTGTTGTTGTTTTTTTTTTTTTTAAGAAACTGGGATTTGGAAGTAGATGAAGATGGGGGTTGTTGCTTGCAGTAAGTCAGACAGGGTAATTTAAGCCAGATTTAGGTGAGCTGTCTCCAAGGTCATGATGAATAGAGGTGCCAGGGGATGTACAGGTCAGCAGTACAGCCTGAGAAAGGAAGTCTTTATGACAAATTCACCATGGATTGTTGAGTCTAAAAGCTTTCCCAGCCCCGAGTTTATTGCTTTTACCGTTTTGTGCAGTATAATGAAGACTGCACACCGCTATGACTAGCTGTTTGAGATATAAAGTAACCACGTGGGACGGTGGTTAAGCGTTTGTTTTACCACTTTAAACAGCTAAAATAAACACCAGCATTCATTAGAGCACAGCCACCACTTCCAGCTATGTCACTCAAGAGATCCGCAGTCAAATCTCTCAGGTTACTTTGCTACTGTTGAGTGTCATGTTTTACAACCACCGGGTCTTATTATGGATTCTGTGGCTTCCATTTAATGGGCCTCACTGTAGAATGCGCCATAAGGCCTTATGCGCTTTCACGTACAGCCATAGTGACACGTTGTGTAATGGAGACAGTTACATCAGGGGCAACGCTCTTTGGCAGCATGAACATGCAACTGTGAGAGTATGTTGTTACTGGAAAAAGCGGAGAGCTGTGCGGGGTCAGGGCTGCTGCGTAGCACCTCATCAGTCAGCCCAACAGCCCAGAGGAGGGATTGTTTAAATTTGGCTCTGTGCCTCGTCTTGAGTTACGTCCAGATGGCTGACGAGACGCTGAGAGACGAGTTCTTGCTTGGTTGAGCTTTTTGGCTGGTTGCAGCTTCAATTTTAAAATGGCCAAAGTCATTTCACATGACATCCTATATGTTTCCCTTTAAGAACAAGTGAAAGAAAAAACACAGCTGCTGCTGATACTCATAAATTCACCATATTGTGTGAGTTCACTGCACAAGGTCAGGGAAATGTGTTCTGGCTTATTTCATCGAAACTCTGCTGTATCATGCTCCAGATGGCCTTCTGGACCACATGAGAAGTGGTTTCATCTGCAAAGTAATCAGGACCATACATACCAAGTGATTAAAAGCACACTGACATGTCACTGGTCATGTGTTGTATCACTAAACATCCCCTGAATGTTTCCATATGCTTTTTGTTTGAAGTCCCACTGGTTTTTCTGTTTGCTGCTCACAAATGATGTGCTCATCTATCTAGTTTAACAAAGAAAGCTGTTTTTGTTTGGAGAAATGTAATTGTGAGAGTGTTTTATGCTTTGTTTGCCCCTCCCTTGTAAGAGGATGTGTTGCCTTTGGATTATGTACCGTAAGTTCCTTTTACCTTGTGTTGTTCGGGGATTATGTGACCATTTTGCAACCCACAAACATTTGACCCCAAAAACCAGGGGGAGAGCTAGAGTTCCACAAAAAGCCGTGTTCAGTATAACCACTCCGGCCACCCTTACACAGCGGCAACATGCTTGTCATCCATTTCCCATTGGAGTTTGGAGACTCCTCAGTCTAAGGAAGCATCTTAGCTGACTAACTTTTGTGAAACAGTGACACATGCATTTTCCTTGAAGATAAATCTTCAGCAGACACAGATTTTTTTAGTCACCTGGTCATCACCTGCAGTTTTCCAGCAATTTGCACCTTTGCATCTGCTTTTTTATTTATACACACCTTGCAAATCCTGTCTGTTTATACATTTCCACAATCAACTGTGAACACTGTGACTTTTAAATCCAACATGGGAAACTGCAGCTGCACTTACTGAAAATTACAATTGCAACATTTGACCACAATTGTCCAGTAACTCCTGCCAATATTTCCATTTTGCCAGCCCTCAATTTAACATCCAGTATCACTAAACAGTTTTTTTTCTCCCTTTTATTCTTTTGTTGTCTCTTTTTGCAGAGTGTGAGAAGTTCATCATTAATTGTAAAGCATTTCAGCAGTATTTTTTGTGAGACTGCACTCAAAAACACAAGTATTTAAAATACAGCATCTGAGACTGATTTTTAACATAATTCATTTCTAACTAATAATAATAATAATAAACTTTATTTATAAAGCACACTTAAAAACCAAGGGTATGCCAAGGTGCTTAACAAGTAACATAGAGAATAGGAGGAGGATAATAGAAATTGGACCAAAGCAAGTACTAAGTATGCAAGCAGGTAGCTGTCACTGATACATAGGAAAGCAACAGGTACAGAGCAAACAAGAAATTTAATGAGCATAAAAGTGCATGATATAAAATCATAAAAGAAAGATTAACTAGAGGGAAAGGCAAGATTGAATAAGTGGGTTTTTAGTCGTGATTTAAACAGTGCAATGGAATCAGATGCGCGGAGGTCGAGAGGAAGGGTATTTCACAGTACCGGGGCAGCCAGAGCAAACGCACGGTCACCCCGGGACTTCAGCTGAGATCTGGGTTGGGTCAGAAGTAGTTGAGTGGCAGATCTGAGTGTTCTAGCAGGAGTATGTGATTTGAACTAAGGTATGTCATAATGAGTGCTGAAGTTAATTACTCACTATTACTAATGTACTGCATTACCTAATTACTCCCTGGAGAAAGTAATTTTTTCCAGTACATATAATAGTTTTTGGGTAACTGGTAACATGGCCTTTGTCACATAATTGCCAGTTAACAATACAAACCGGAGGTTACAGTTCTAAACACTGAAATAGTGATCAGTAGAGCAAGTTTGCTATAGAAACTTGTAATGGCTGCTTGGATGGGATCAGAATATTCCTTCTGGGGTTTTTTGTTTTGTTTTGCAACGATTAATTTAATTTCTACTTGTACTCTAATGAATTTAGTCAGGTTTAAATGATGTTATCTGGAACAAAAGCAGAGTAAAACAAAGGGAATTCGGAAAAGAAAAAGTTTGACATTGACTTCATTGTAGATGGGTGACCGCCTCCACACCTGAACAGAAAAATGAGTATAGTCATGGGGTTAAAGTCAAATTTGGCACATGTGGCAACTCAGTTGTAGCATGTGGAAAATAATTAATTAGAAATCATTTCCATTGTGAATTCAGTAGATGTTGTTCACAGGCTGTGCTTGGCTGAAATGTGCTGCTCTTTGTGGATTGATACAAGTAAATTAAAAAAGATACAAGTAGATGATACACAAGCTATCATGGTTTCCCACACTGACACAGTATGAAGGTAGAATTCAATCAGTGAATTAGCATCATTACATTATCGCCTTAAATATAGACTGCTGCTCTTGACTCGACCTAACACTGACCATGAACACCACCGCTGCTCCACACCCGTCCAACGTTGTGCAAACTAAACAGTGCAACCTACACTAAACTGTCTAGTATGTTCTTGCAACCTTTTGCATAGCAAAGCTAGTATACTTAAATTTATTTTGCAGGATGTTTCACAATATGAAAAATTTAAAGGTAAAGGACATGCAGAATTATAGTCTTATTATAGTATAGTATTATGCACTGCAGCTGTATCTTTAGCTAGCAGACACACTGTGTGACAAACTACAGACAAACATTTTGTGTGTTTGCTGTTATTCGTTGAGCAGTTTGAACTGAGAAATGCAAAGAGCTTGAGAAAGATTGAATTTAAAATTCACTACACCCCCAAAAGTTTCCCCCACACATTTTCCACAGCTGTAAACCACTCTACCATTTTCCACACAATTCAGCTAATTGCACTGCAAGCACACATGAAAAACAGCTATTTCTGATATCCATATTCTCATCCACCCATCATACAGATAACTGAAGAAACTTTGTAACATGTAATTGTAACTGTAATGTCATTACCTGAATTAAGTAAAGTGTTTACAGCAATGTGTTACACCCTTCGCTGTTTATAAGTCACAGTTAGTTTTAATTTTAAATATTGGTATCCATTTATAGATTGAATTAGCAAGGGGATAAATAACTGTGGAATAATAAGTGGGTTGTTCATAGTTGGACTCCAATATTTCCACAGGTTTTGTGATGGAGACCAAGGCTCGCTCAAAAACAATGCGGAAATGGGTCTTTTATTGACTATTTGCCAAATCCTTTTAAAGTCATTTTTAATAGCCAGGGCAGATGTGAGTGAGCAAAAGTTGCATCAGAATTTGTTACACTGTGTTTCACATTCAGCATCTTAACATCCAATGAATGTGGGCCCACCTTTTATAATAAATCAGTAATAATTGGGTGTTTTCAGATTATACGTCCCTCTGTTGATGTAAAAAATTGGGAGCACTTTTGAAAAAATAAGGTCGTGTCTGCTGGTGTCTGTACTGCTTTTAGTGTGATTTACCAGGACATTTACTTGGATGACTTTGCAGTGTTCAGATGACGTAGGAAATTAAAAATTCACTCACGTATATATAGTTTGTTCTTCATATAATTTGTGGTTGTCTTTCAGGGTTTTTTTGTTTTTCCTTTTAGGTTTCTTAACATTTTTTGTGTGTTTAATTTGTATTTTGTCAGTGTTTTATATTAGTTGAATCAGAAAAACTGATATGTTATGTCTTCCGACAGGGATCGGTCAATGTCCGGTGCTTTAACTCCAAAGCGAGTTAAAATAACAATAGCTGAGCTGTTGACCCATGAAAGACAGAAGAGAGCCTCCAGGATGTAGCAGGTGCAGTGAGTCTGGGGAATCAGATGATCACAGTGATGATGATGATGATGATGATGATGATGATGATGATGATGATGATGGTGATGATAAAAGTGTAGCAAAAAAAAGGAGGTAGGAGAAAGGAAGGAGTGAGACCTTAAAGAGTAGATGGGATAGCAAAGAGACAGAGAGAGAGACAAAAATCAAAGACATTCCTGACTTTAAGTAGAATCACAGTGGACCTCTGAGGGAAGATTTTTAAAAGAAAACCTTATGAGAGTAGTAGCCTGGAGACAAGAGAAGCAAGATGAAAGTGGAAGAAACACAGGACCAGAAAGAGCAGTGTGATGGACCTCTGGGCAACTTCATTGAGAACTACATTTGTTTCATGTGGGAATAGTTGTAATTATAAGTGCACATATTTTTTATATTCAGGCTGATTGTGGCTGGAAAACTATAGGACTTTTCTTAAAGCTTTGATTTTTGTGGTGCAAAAAGGAGATAGTGGTGCACAAGATATTACATGCTATAGTGGTTTGCCTGTAGTAACATACTGAAGATGTGTCCTTGCGCTTTGATTAACTGTAGGCTATGGTAATGGCAATTAGCATTACAGTGGCGCATAATGTATGTAGTATGACACTGCGATAGAGCAAGGCAATGTCTGAACATGATGCAACTAAGCAGCTGTAAGAGTGAGGAATGCTGGCTGAATCAAAGGGACAAAAGTTAAAATGTTATTTTAAAGAGCACGCAAGTTTATAGTCTTAACATCTGCATGTTTTTAACAGGTGAAGCCCAGAGTGGAGCTAATAAGACTTCATTTTGTAACACTGTATCATTCAAGCCCAAGCCCATAATCATTAACTCATCTCCTGACTACTATCATATGAAAATAGCGCATATTGCCATACAGCCAGATAGCCCCAGTGCCACCCTCCGTACGTACAATGACAAGATATTTAACTGGTCTCACAGAGTCTCATTCATCATCACGGGATGTCTTTAGTGGAGAGGAACACATTTCCTCTTCCACTTCTGTCTGGAAGATGAACGGCTCCACTGGCTCTCTCACTCATTTTATCTCTCTCTGTCCTCTCAGCATCTCTGTGCTGTTTGGAAGACGCCAGTGATGCCTCTCCGGATTCAAGCTGTTGGGTTTAGGCTTGATGTGCATGTCTTGCTGCAGCAGGATAAATTACTGGTGTCCAGTATATTGTTGGTACATAGATTAAAGAGGTATCACAGTGCTTCTATTTTTATACGTAAACCTTTTGATCCACAACAACAGCCTTTGAAATACGTGAATGTAATGCATGTCAGCCTCCTTCCACCCATATCATCATCGCACTGCATATTTCATGCTAATGAAAAAGCATACACACACTTTCAAAGGCTTTTTAAGAAAAGAAAAAAATATATATATAAAGAGAGAGAGAGAAAGAGAGAAAAGAGAAGCAAGAAAGAGAGAGAAACAGAGCAAATGATTAGAGTCACAGTTTATTGTAAGAAAAGCGAATGCAGCCAATGCTGTCCTATTTTGTAGGTAACTGTTGGCCTGGCGTTGCTGTAGCTGATTCACAAACGATGCTTCTCAAGGTTAAATGCCTAAAATGTGAAAAAGTTTCAAGGCTTTTTAAATGTTTAGATCGTCATCGCAGTTCGTCCCGCGAGGCATCGCCTACCCAAGTTTACCCTGCACTGCAACAACGACCCCAAACATGCAGCAGAGTTCTTAAGAACTATCTTCTGAACATGATTAATGAGTCCTCCCACAGATGGTACGGTCCCCACAGAGCCTTGATCTCAACATAAGTGAGTCAGTCTGGAATTACATGAAGCGACAAACCAGCAACCGTGTGCAAGTGTACAAAGGGGAATTGGTGTTGTTTTAAAGCCAAGGGCTGCTCAAACCAAATGTTGATTTAGGGGTTCCTGTTTCTGTTCACTGCACTTATAAGAGTTAGCTGAGAACGCATTTCATGCATACATTCAAACATTTTCTAACATTATTTAGAAGCAGATGGCAGATGGAAGCAGAGCATGTGTATCTGGTAATCTCAACACCAGAGCAAGAGAGTTTAGATAATGGGTGTCAAACATATGGCTCGGAGGTCAGGATTCCATGTGTGCTTAAACTGGTCTGACCCGTGATGTAAAATCAGTTTGAGAACTCTCGTGCTTGAGAATCTTAAGTTTTCTCTCAAATCCATTTATTTTTTTATTTTAGTTCCTTATAAAGCAATTTGATTGTTGTTATAGTTTTTAAAAAGTGCCAAGTAAAGTCATTATTATTACTTTTATTACTTCCACCATTATCTACAAAACACATCATGTGGCGTAATAATCTGAGCAAAGTGGAGGGAATATTCTCAATCAAATAAACAACAGACAAGACGCTCCACCAAACCTCCTCAGAGCCAGATCACTCTCTGTAAAGTAATAATATTGAGTTTTGTATATAGTCATTTGGTTTTCTTTGTACTTGTTAGTAGTATGATGAATGTTTACTTGATTACACAAGCTTTATGTAGGTAATGAATGATGCATAATCATTTGGACAGGAATACCTTGAGCTTATTATATAAGCAGCTCATTCTCTTTCTCTTGACAATACTAGATATATAATAAAAGATATAACACTACATAAGGATCAGCTTGAAAGAAAGACAGATGTGCAATGTAAAAGAGAGGTCAGAGGTCACATGTGCTGGATATGTAGATGTGAACTATAATGTGATATTTAGGATCCCCATTATTAGTATTACTTACTAAATGTTGTCAATACAAAGAATGGACATAGTTTAGATTAGCTCTATATAGCATTTTTATCACTTTTTAAAAATTAAATTAACCTATTGCCCTTGAAAGAGAGGTCAGAGGTCAATTGTGACATGATATTTTAAATCTTTAAATGGTGCTTTCTATATGTTGACAACCAGAGATGGGTAGTAACGCGTTACTTGTAACGCGTTACTGTAATCTGATTACTTTTTTCAAGTAACGAGTAAAGTAAGGGATTACTATTGCAAAAACGGTAATTAGATTACCGTTACTTTCCCGTAGGAACGCTGCGTTACTGCGTTACTAAAACTGTGATTTTTTGCGAGAATGTCTCATGACAGTGATGTAAGCAAGTGCGCCGTTAGTGACAACAGCTGTGTGCAGATCAACAATGGATCACATATCGATTGTGGGAGAGAGTATGAGCGTGCAGCGTTTAAAGCGTGGAAGTACTGACCTTACTTTGAGTTTGATTCCATAAAAAGTGACAAAAACATTAGTGTCCATCGTGCGTGGGAAGAAAACTTCTTTTTACAGCGAAAAAAACCCCTAAACTTCCAAGCAAGCACCGAGTGCGCAACGACGTAATGGGAAATTCACAGAGAAACTCGCGGATTCTTCCACTGACCGCGGCACACCTGCACCAGGGTAAACCTCCGCCTACCGCAGTCCTGCTTTACAGGTGAAAATAGAGCAACAGGACCGCTGAGTCTTTGACTTTATTTATTTTCTGCTGTGTTTTACTTGCATCTATTTGAAAGAGTGAGTGTAAACACAAAAAATATTTTATGTACTGGAATGTGCAGAAAATAGGTTTAAATGTTAAACTAATTTATTCAAGTCAGAGAATGTTGCATATAATTAAATTTTTGCTTGATGCATAAAGTTAAAAGATTAAAACTGATAAAACAAGTTAAAAAAAGAGACTTTTCCATTTGATTACATTTTGTATGATGGATTATGTAGAAAAAGTAGAATTGGACTGAAAGATCTATCGCTTTATCACCTCTTCAGGTTGTAAATCGTGTTTTTAAAAAGTAACTAAGTAATTAATTACTTTTGAAAATAAGTAATCAGTAAAGTAACAGGATTACTTTTTTGGGGAAGTAATCAGTAATTAGTTACTGATTACTTTTTTCAAGTAACTTGACCAACACTGTTGACAACACACACACTCTTGTAGGAATCATAGTTTCCAAGTTATAAGGATTTTTGTCCATTTTTGATCAATAAATCATTGAGTTGACCTTGAAGACCTTGTTGAATGTAAGCCAAATTTTAATGGATTGTTAACATGACCTAATTCTGCACTCTCTGAACTATCTATTTGCAGACAGAATGAGAAGCATACATACGTGCAAACGCTCCTTGGCGAAGGTAAAAATATAATTGGTGCAAAGATGTCAAGACCCATATCAATAGGGGGCGCTATACTGCTATCCTGCACCAATACCTTTAATTGGCACAAAATCTCCATCAGTAGAGATGATTCCATCTTGAATAAACCGATTTGCAGACATACTTAAAAGAATGATTGAGTTCGACACAGGCGACAGATTTGTGATCGCTAAATGGCTCAGGCGCATGATTGATGGGTGCTGAGATGTCAGAACAGCGGCCATGATTCTGCACTTAATTCTTCTCCGGTCATGACCTTTCTTTTTCCTCTCAATACTCATAATGAATCATCTTGCCGAGGCATGCCGATGAGTGCTGAGTCTACAGTAATGATGGCTGATTGATGAATGGCAGTCACGGCAAAACGCTTGTCTGTGTGGTTTCATATTTTTAGCTGCAAAGTGCTTCGTGATGCTACATCTCTAAGATAGGAGACCATTAATTATGGTGACTGATGGTCATTTAACTCAAAGTTGACCAGAGGAAAAAAATATTTTTAGAGTATTTTTGCTACACTACAGTCTATTTACCTTTATCTGTCTGTGTGTGTGTTTTCACGCACAGTGATCGGTTTGTGTTTGAGTTGCCTGTGCATTTGTTGTGTGATTGTGTCTGTAAAAATTGCCTGCATGTGTATGTGTCTGTAATAGAGCAGACACACACGCCGCTGCCTCCCCTCGCGATCCCACCTGGCAGAGCTGTCAGAGGTATGGCTCTGTGCCTTGGCAGGCGACACACCAGCTCCCTGGCACATCCTCTGGTTGTGGGACTGAGGGAAGGGATCGCGCCAACTGGGGCTCCTCCGATAACTGTGGTTGTTCATTCTTTGAATCTTAGGATGCCCGCTGGGCGGTTTTCCCACCTGTTCAAAAGGAGCCTAAAGTGCGCCTCCAAGGGCCTCCATATGTCACCCAGATTTCCTCCATTCATTCACCACAATGTGACAGGTAAGTCTTTATTCATACTGCAATTGTGGCATCACAGAAAACACATGGGTACAGTGAGGGATTAAAGAGCAATTTGGTTGGTAGGGGAACACTAAGATTGTATGCAGCGGTGCAGCATGGGGAAAAGACTGACTTAGAAATGAGTACCACACTCCATTAGATTTTCTTTGTGTGCAGACTATGATCAGCTGACCTGTGCCTATCGTTCAATATTCACTGCATTTTGTGAATCAAAATCATGATCTTAAATATATACTGGAGTGGTTCTTATACAGCGCTTTTCTACTCGAGCACTCAAAGCGCTTTACACAACATGCCTCATTCACGCAACCATTTTTTCTTCACCTAAGTGCTTTCTATCTGTCTGCTACACTTGATGTAACCTAACATTGACCATGAATGGCCTGCTCTGCACCAGTCTAATCTAGTGAGTCCCTGCAAACTTATCAAATTTCACATGCCGAGCAGTGCTTGGTTTTGATAATAATCTCTCATCTTCCTCTCCTTCCCTTTTTTTCTTCCATGATATTTTGAGCTGCACAATAAGATGCATTTGAAATGACCTGTCACTTAAAAACATGTTACCTACCTTCTGTGGTGCTAGGTAGAAGTGCTGGTGAAGTACTGCAACCAATTTCATTTAAATCTACATCTGCACCCTGAATGCATCACAAGGATGAGAAGAAAAAATGGTGCATAGGACGTTTTTGTTATTTCCTTATTACTGAGCAAGTATCTCCATGCTGTCACAGGAAGCAACTTCAGGCTGTGGAAGATAAACAAATGAACTCATTCAATAGTAACACGCATTAACCTGCCTATCAGATTTAATTACTCATTAACCGAGGGTGCCAAAACACAGTTCTGGATCATTCTGCCCGGCTCTAACCTCTAGGTACGATGACATTTTCTACCCAAATTAATTTTTTATGTAATCGTTTAATCATTTTATCTGTAAGCTCTTCAAAAACAATGGGTATTCACTGCTGTGCAGCACATATCAAAAGTATATCAAAACAATCACCTTGACACCAGGACCTCAGGATATTTGCATGTCCCGATGGGACGCAGCAGGCTGTTCCATTGTTTAGAAGCGACTGCACATGGTTGATCTCTTCCGTGCTTTAATCTGGATCTCGGGACAATCAAGAGCATCTGCTCAGCAGATCTCAGTGATTGTGCAGGAATGTGCAGGGCCAAAAGTTCAGAAATAGCTTTGAAACTGCACTTTTGCATTTTGTTACAACTCAAAAATATAAATCAGGTTACGATGCATCTGTTCTCACATTTATGTTTAACAGCAGCAGGATGCATTAACAGCAGGTCATATATGTTATTAATGCATGTGATGTACTGTTTATATGAAAAAAAAAGCACAATAGATGTAATGCTATTAAATCTTTTAACTCCTAATGTTTGTTTACATTTTGTAGAAATGTACATATGTCCTTCATTTACCATCACTTGTGATTTTTCTTGAATAGCCCAGATTTTCTAGATTCCCTTCAAATATTGACTATCTTGCAGTTTTTAAGCAGCTCACCAGTAATTTTGGCACGGATTATTCTACCACTTTTGAGCTCTGTTTGCGTTCTCGTGTTGCCTGGAAAGCTCATGGTCCCAAAAGATGGCTGCTCACAAATGCTCTTAGTTGGTATCAAACTCAGTATGACTCACCTTTGTTAGAGTGCTTGCTACTGTGATTAAATTACATCAGAAGTGTTTTTTCCCCCATAAAGTGCTCCTGATTATTTTTAGAGAATACACAGGACCCTTATCACACGGAGCATTGATGGAATTTGCATCTTAATGAGGAAAAAATGGATTTTGAAGTAAACTGCAAATCCACATAGAACACATTGTTGTCATTTCCCTAACAAACTCAAAACAGGCCAGTGTGCACAATACCAAAACCGAACCTGGCTCACCTAAATGGAAAAAAGCCATAACTTAGATTAGCAATTACACCTGAGCTGTTCCTGCTGTAATATGTCAAAATATCTGCTTTGAAAAAGATCCATGTGCATAAGAGCCAGACTTGTGATCAGCAGCCAGGTGTAAAGGCAACCTGTTGCCCACTGTAGCCGTATTAGAAAGATTAAAATGATTACAACTAAGCCTCTTGTTTGAGTTGGTGGAAAGGATTCCTCAAACGCGTCCTAGCATTTTGCAAATGACTGATGTATATGTAATCATGTCTGAAACTGTTTTTTTTACACTGATTTGTGAATAAGCTGTGAACCCTAAAGTAAGAGCACATCCTTACCAACAGAAGCTGACTGTGAAAATGAATGATTCTTGACCAAAGGATGATCTGCCCTGACTTCAGACACTCATTTGCCACCCCTGCTTAACTTCTTTGCACACTGAGATTCGACCACAATGCTGAGATAACTTAAATAATTATAGGGATAATTACAGAATTACAATTATTCCACTAAGGATTACTTATTACGTACATGCTACAGTAGTGTCAGACACTGAGCTCCAAGAAATTTACAAGTAACAATTTGCCAGTGATAATCTGTTTAGTATTTTATGGCTTTATTAAAATTATGGGCTTTCTTAAAATCACAGTGAGCGAAACATAGTGTTTCTCAGCACAGAGTGATTTTCAAAGAAGACATTATATTTCCTCAGGATTACAAATGTAGTCACGTAGCTAGTTTGGGTGAGTCTGAAACTATGAAATGAGCAAAAACTGTGCTGTCGATCCACATTTTAATGATACAGCACATCAGTGGCTTTCAGTTCAGATTCAGCACCGTCATACATTTTGGAACAGAAGTCCACGACATTTTAAAAGAGCAGACCGGCACGCTGAAATATTCTCTTTGTGCTTCACAGTAATGTCTGAACTGAACAAGGATTTTCTCTCTATTGGCAACTTATGTTTATGACTCTCAATGAGAGTCACTTTAATAATTGAACGTTTCCAGAGTATGAATTAGCAAAACTAATCTTAAAAATACATATGGTCTTGATAGCAGTTCTGCTTTAGCTTGTGGAATGAATTTTTCAGTCAGAAAAAGGATCTTTTGTTTTGATCGCACTAATGCAGAACAGAAGGAATATCAGTGTTCCTAAAAGACCTCAATATGTCGGAGAAACGCATTTTTCCAGCGACTGACTGCAGCATCTGAGCTTTGATAAGCTGAGTTCACTGTCTTGGGGTTATGAATGACTTAATTGGCAGAGACGCCGCAAGTGTCAAATGAAATGTCAGCAGTGAAAGAGAGGCTACTGAACAAACTCCCCAGTGTGGTGACAATGTCAAGAGGGGGTTTCTATAAGGCGCTCAGAGTGCAGAGAACAGTCTGGGTTTATTTCCTGTCATCACAGACACATAATTACTTTTGGAGGAAGAACATGGAGTAGCTCATTGGTGGGAGAATATTAGGTTTTTGATCTTACTTGAGTACAAGCAGCAGTAACATAAAGAAATATGATTTAGTCTTCATGTACTGGCAAAAATTAATTATTATATTATAACTAATGAGAAAAAAATGGAACTTTAAACATCTTCACTTCTATGATAACGGGGCAAAAGCACCTGCTGTATGATTTTTATTGAAAACCCAGGAATTACTACTGGATACACTTTCTGCTGAGATGGATTTGGAAACAAACTGGACCAAATTATTGTCACTATTATCACATTATCCTTAATTCGGGGGGAAAGCGCCTACTCCAACATATCCGGTAAGGAGCAGGATACAACAGGGATGACACACTTAAACAGCAACCATTCACCCTGCCATCTACACTTCAGGAAATTTGAGACTCGTCAGTTAGCCTGTTGAAGGATATGTTGAACCTTCTTTGCTGCTGAACTGTTGAACGAACACAAAACGCCTGGAAGAAGCTCATTAAGACTCAGCGTGCATAATAGTGCTGTTGCACTCTGTGTAATATATTACAAAGGGCAGGGTTGCATGATACAGATGTACCTGCAAACTGGACCGAAGTTCATGTAAGGTTGTAATGTCTTACATTCCTCCCCCATGTTTCCATTTTTACTGCCACTCCCTCTGTTTTCAGAGCTTATTGTTGCTGAATGGCTTTGGTTTGACTGCGCATTATAAAATCACAGTAAAACACACACACAAAAAAGACAACCAGCTGTTCTTTTTCTTTAGTTTTCATTTCCTGTGTAAAGTCCAACTTTTTCCCCCATATCTGATAATGCATGCCCTCACTAGATCCTACCCTGGAGTCACTTAGTACACATTATCCATCTGTATTTAGAAGGCTGATATTACTTCATGTAGTATTCCTGTGACATCCAAACATACATAGTGACTTAATATTCTCTTAACACAGCTTCAAGTGTGAATATATTCCTGTCATATTTCACCTTCAAAGCCAGCAACCGCTCCATCTCCTGGGAGCGTTTGTCACACCGCGGTGCACAAGCTCCTCGATTTATGCAGCAGCTGGTGCAGTAAATGTGCTGTAATTGCACAGTCACACATGGATTGGGGTGCGTTCATAGTATCACACCAGATCTATTCATCTGCAGCCCATGTGATAATGATGCTTGCCTTCTCGCCACACCACCACATCCCTCTCAGCCCTTCTGGGTGTTATTTAAGGCTATTGTTTTTATGCCCGTTCGGTGCCCATACGTGAGTACGCGTCCCGCTGTTCATCACGGGTTGATTGGAGGAAACGCTTTTGTGTTATGATCTGATTGGGCGTCGGCAACGATCGCTGCTGTATTGACCCGTGTTGGGAGGTGTTACAGGAGCAGATTTGGAGGCGCTATCCTGTTAACAAGGAGCCTGCTGAGACAAGCTGCGAGTAACACCGCTCGGAGATGTGTGATTTCATGCAAGGCCTGTCTATGTTAGACACTTGGTGATCTGCCTACCACTTTCTTCTTTATTGGTACTGAAGATAACACAATAGGAAAATAGAGTGTTTAGCTGAGAAAAATGCAATGGGGATGTTCTTTTTGTTTTCACTTTTTTAGCCAGTGGATTGACAAATCGTCTGATTATATTTGGGCTTTTTTTTGTGTGTGTTTGTGTGAAAATAATAACAGATTTTCACGTTTTACTCGCATCTTAATGCGGTCATTGCAGGAGAAAGCCATGTGTTTTTTATTGATCATCATTCTACGTATGGTTTGACCCTTTTATTGTCATCATCTTCAACCTGTATGTAACCAAAGACATTAGGCTGTACGTAACACAAAGACACGCTTGCCCTGCCATCAAAGAGCCAGAAAAGACATTAAACATATTGTTGAACTGATGAATGCACACAGCAGAGATTTCATTTGTGTGGTGGCAGGCATAGCAACTTGTTATCATAGTAAAGATGCATTAAAGATTCTGTTAAGGCTTTATGTTTTCGTTCCTTAATGTATTCATAATGTGAAACATGACAGCATTTATTCAGAGCTCTCGTCGGATGAGACACTGATTATGTTGGGGTTTGATTTTGCAAGCATAACTTGAGGGAGAAAAGGCTTTTTAAACTTGAATCTGGGCAAAGTCTGCAAATCTATTTAGGCATTTGTTCCATGCAGAGGCGGTTTTAGAGTCTCTTGAGGCCCCCTGGAAAGAATTCACAGGGGACACCTCCAAGTCGGACTCCAGACCATGTGTGCTTGATTCTGTCGCTGCTTGGCCAGCATGACTGGACGCATTCGCCTGCTCTGCTAGCTTAATTAATTAATTGTAAACATCAAAGTAAGGCTAAACTAGAAGCACTGCGTTACTTGGCATTATATTTAATCGTTCTTATCTGCTCCATTCACCACCAGTGATGAGTTTTTCTCCTCTTTCTTTCAGAATAAAAAAAGTCCTCATCATATTTGCAGAGTGGCTTTCAGGTTTGTTCACACACGAATCATGCACACAACTTGCAGCAGGAGTTAAGCTGAAGTGGGCATGGCAGGGCAGGCTTTGGGAGGCCAGATCTCTCCTATTGTCACTGCAAACGTTGCACATTAGAACTGCTATTGTTTTAAGTTTGTCACCACTCCAGAGGCCTCCCAACTGGCCCCAAGCAGTTGCCTACCTATCCTGGTAGCTAGCAACACCTGTGATTCTATGCATGCAATTTGTCCAGGTGACTATAGATATTAAGGTTAAGTCATTTCCTGTTTAGTTAGATAAGGGCTTCCAAAAAAACCTGCCCAAAGATCTGCTGGGAAGCATTACCACAATGCCTGTTAAGTGCCAAAACTTCCTTGTGAAGGAATCGTTTGCCCTATAAAGCCCCATACAGGACCCTAATTCCCATGTTGCTTACAAATATGATCCCTGGTTAAAAATTATGGCCTGTAGAGAACAGGTCGGGGTACCATGGTAATACTATTACAAAATCAGACTACACAAAGTCTAAAAGTAATTTACCTCCGTTATGTAAATTGAACCTTTTTCTACTGTTCAGGCTACAGGTAAAGCAACTAGAGTACATGCAAATAACCAAGCCTTAGTTGCATGACTGATGAACAAAAGAACATTATTTCCTTAAGAGAACAAAGCAAGAACTATCCATCAGTGCTGAAAACAACCCCCGCTGCCCCTGTGCTCCGTGGGCTACATGCAGAGTAATTCTCTGGAGGATGTATTTCAGACATAATGAGAAAGAAACATCGGGGTAAACAAATCGACTGTTTTTTTGCAGGCAGGTCTAATTACAGGGCAGGAATAAATAACCATTGGAGAGGAGACAGGCACGCTAGTGTAATGCATTGTAATGGGCCATGGGGAATTAATGCGTCATTTTTCTGCCTGACATGTTGCTGTGGCATGTTCGGTTCACATTGAGGTGCTGTAATCATACAGATGCTTAACTGCAGCGGCATGCTTCTGTGAGATAGGCAGACAGTTTTGTAGTCACTTCTGCCATAATTTAATTTTTTAAATATTGCCAAAAGCATCTATATACCCTAAATGTGCCGTGAATACACTGCCAAGAGTCATTTCAGCCACGTGAAAGTAGATGCAAATTTCTGGATTTCTCAATAAGGATACAAAACAGGGGACTTCCTAAGTTTAAAATGTAACATTACTCTTAAAGAATACATGACTGAATGACAGGATAATCTTAACTTTGAAGAAAAATATGCCCTTGAACACCCTTAGGTGGGGATCACACAGAGATTCCTCGCCACAGATGTATCTACTTCAAAAATACCATGGCAGAATTAAATGGCTGGTTGCGCCTGGGGCTGTCTGGCCGAAGTGTCACATTGATAAGCTCTAGAACTGTTGAAAATATTTTCACTTTTATGCATTTTGGGGGGAGGGTAAAAAGCAGGGAAGCATGTCATAAGAGACGGGTACATCCCAGGCACGTCACATGATCGCTGTGTTTCCCTGTCCACTGTATTTTAGGAGTTTCTTTTGTTGGTGTAACCCCAAACTTCACACAGCCTCCTCTACTTCTGCTCTTCGCAGCTTCCAAAAGATGCCTTTCTGCATCTAGTTAAGGATTTGTAGTTGTTGCTTACTCTCAATTACTAAACTCGGCACCAGTATAATTACCCTGGCTTAAAATATAGAACACCATTATCATTTTGGACCTTTCTGTGATTATCACAAAAGAGAAGCTACATCCTGAATATAAACCTAAAATGAAAATGACAAAACAATTTATAACTGGACTTTTTATCGGTCTAGCATTCTAACAATGTGAATCCATCAGCTTGTCTGCTGATTTAGAGTCTGAGGGGCAAGGGCACAGACAATACAAAAGATGGATGCAACTACCGTGAATTCAAAGATTGTTTTGTGGGGTCCGGTTATAAAACCTCAGCATTAATATTTTTGTCATGGCCATCTCGATGGTTTGTGATGAAAAATAGGCGGAGTACTTTGTATAATGCTTCTTTCTGAACAACAGTATGACCAGGATTTACAAAATGAACCAAATTTTTATTCAATATGACCCAAAATGAGACATCCAGGTCACTATAGTCTTGAGAGTTTGAAAAAAAAAAGGCACCTGGACTTCTTCAGGTTTGTAAGGGCAAACCAAGTGGACAAAACTCCCCAAAACAAGGTAAGCAACACGGTAAGTTGTGCTGTGCAGCAAGGAGTGCTTGGACCTCTACATCTGAGAGCCACTCCACAAGTGCATGATACAACATAGGAGAACCACCTCAACAGGACAAGACTCAACTGTCCAAGAATTTAAAGGACATCATCCTTCCAAGGTTGCCAGTTTTCACATATTGAATTATTTGAGAGAGGAGTAAATGAGGCCATCCGTGTCCTCTGTGACCATCGTTGAACAGAAGGGGGCGGTTTATGGCATCAGCTGTCAGCCACCTACAACGTACTCTTGAGATCCTTTTCCAGGCATTTTAACCACCTCTCACACCTTACCTCAGGTGACCTTAATAGCTCACATGATGGTCGGGTGGGGCAAAGGTCTCACAGGGCTTTCAAACTGACTCCCACTGATGGTAATGACCCGCCCTTTTTTCACACCTGGGTTCATGTGATGACTCAGTTAATGAGTCAACGATCTGCAGAACAACCTCCAAAAGGGACAACTCCCACTGGAACCCTCAACAGCTTGTTTATTAGAAGTGAAGAAGCCTCTTAGATGAGCGGTGAATAATCATCACAAACCAAAAGAAGTTGAAAGCTTTTAAAGCTCTCAGGAGCACTTCAACACTGGCTTCACTTCTCAGACCATGAACTAAAAAGACACTAAATAGCTGTCAGAGAAAATCTGATGTTATTCTGCACTTTAATTGGACTTTTAACCAGAAGGGTTTTTACTAAAACCGGCTCAGAGTGTTCATTAAACCTACAGAAATCAGGATCCAGTACCAAACATAATTCGCCTTGCTTGCGATTCTGCATTATTCATATGCTGATGTCTATTATTAGAAATTTGTGTCACAATAATAAGATAAGATAACTCTTTATTGTCATTGCACAGTCATACATAGTACAGTAGTACAATGAAATTGGAAAAAACTGTCCTACGTCGGCACTACATATAACACAACACGACACGATATGACACATCACAACGTAACAAACAACACAACACAGTATATTAACTTAGTATAAAAAAGAAGAATAAGTGTATGTGTATTGCACACTGTTATTATTGCACATTAATTATTATTGCACCTTGTTATAAATATAAATATTATTGTTATCGTTTTAAACAGTGTTACCTCCCCCTAAAAAGTCCAGGGAGGTATCCAGTCAGGTCAGCTATTTACATTGATCAGGGCTATTGCCCTGTTGTAAAAGCTGTCCTTGAGTCTATTTGTTCGGGACCTCAGCAGCCTGAACCTCCTGCCAGACGGCAGCAGCTTAAACACCCGGTGTCCTGGGTGTGTGCAGTCCCGTAGGATGCTGCGTGCCCTCTTGAGACAGCGAGTGCTGTACAGGTCCTTCAGGGAGGGAAGAGGATGTCCAATGATTTTTTGGGCCATGTTGATGACCCTCTGGAGTGCCTTTCTGTGTGCTGTGGTGCAGCTGGAGAACCACACACCGATGCAATATGTCAGCACACTTTCAATGGAGCAGCGGTAGAAGACGGTCAGCAGCTCCTTCTTCAGGTCCATTTTTCTGAGGATTCTCAGAAAGTGGAGACGCTGTTGGGCCTTCTTTAAGACCGCAGAGATATTAGAGCTCCATTGGAGGTCTGTGTCTATGTGCACACCCAGAAACTTGAAACTGGAGACCCTTTCCACGCACTCCCCGTTGATGCTGACAGGCTGCAGCTCGGACTTCCTCCTTCTGAAGTCAACTACCAGTTCTTTTGTTTTGGTGGTATTGAGGTCCAGGTTGTTATCTGCACACCAATCTGACAGCCTCTGAACTTCAGCTCTGTATGCAGTCTCATCTCCCCCTGAGATGAGCCCCACCACAGTGGTATCATCTGCAAACTTGATGACTGTGTTGTCTGGGTGGGAACTAACACAGTCATGTGTGTACAGAGTGTACAGTAGGGGACTCAGTACACAGCCTTGTGGAGAGCCGGTGTTGAGGCTGAGGGCTGAGGAAAGATGAGGCCCCACTCTAACTCTCTGTACACGGTCTGAGAGGAAGTCTCTGATCCAGCGGCAGGTGGTGGAAGGAAGTCCAATTTCCAGCAGTTTATCTATTAGTCTGTCCGGGAGTATCGTATTGAAAGCAGAGCTAAAGTCAACAAAGAGCAGCCTGGCGTAACGGCCCTGCACTTCCAGGTGAGAGATGGTGGTGTGGAGCGTTGTAGCAATGGCATCTTCAGTTGATCTGTTAGCTCTGTATGCAAACTGGAGCGGGTCGAGTGTGGGTGGCAGGCAGGACATGATGTGACGTCGGACCAGTTTCTCAAAGCACTTCATTATAACAGGTGTTAGAGCAACTGGTCGGTAGTCGTTGAGGCTGCTAATGTTAGTACGCTTTGGCAGTGGGACAATTGTGGCTGACTTTAGGCACGGCGGGATGCAGGACTGGGACAGTGAAGTGTTGAAGATCTTAGTGAAGACCCCAGCCAGCTGGTCTGCACACTCTTTTAGGACATTTGCGGTTACCCCATCTGGTCCGGTGGCCTTCCTGGGGTTCACTGCCCTCAGTGTGCGCCTCACCTCATATTCCTGCACTATGAGGCTTGGGCTGCTGCTGTCCGATGTTTTTGCTGCTGCTGCCTCTGGTCCCTTCACCTCAAAGCGTGCGAAGAAGTGGTTCAGCTCCTCTGCAAGCTCCGCGTTACCCTCAGTCAACGTGGTATTGCCAGGTTTGTAGTTGGTTAAGTGCTGAACTCCCTGCCATACCTGTCGTGAGTTGTTGGTGGTGAAGTGGTCTTCGATCCTTCTCTTGTACGCTGCCTTGGCCTCTCTGATGCCTCTTTTCAACTGAGATCTGGCTGCACTGTACTGCATACCATCACTGGATCTAAAAGCGGCGTCACGTTGCTTCAGCAGGACCTGGACCTCTTTAGTCATCCAGGGTTTCTGGTTGGAATACACCCGGAGACGTTTGTCCACAGTGACACTGTTGACACAGAAGTTAATATATGAGAGCACTGATGTTGTGTGCTCTTCAAGGTCCTGATGTTCGAACACGCTCCAGTCCGTGTTTTCAAAACAGTCCTGCAGCTGATGTGATGCACCTTCTGGCCAGGTTTTCACAGTTTTTGTGACTGGGGGGACTCTTCTCCTAATGGGAGTGTATGCAGGGATCAACAGCATGGACATGTGGTCTGACAAACCTAGATGTGGTAGAGGGGTTGCTCTGTAGCCTTTTTGGATGTTGCTGTAGGCTTTATCCAATGTGTTTTTCCCCCTCGTTGCACATTTAATATGCTGTTCAAATCTGGGGAATACTGACCTTAAATCAGCATGGTTGAAGTCCCCAGCTATAATGTGCACTGCGTTTGGATGGGAGTTCTGCTGGTTGCTTATTGTCTTGTGCAGCTCCTCCATGGCAGAGTTAGCATTAGCATCGGGTGGTACATACACGGCCGTTACCATGACAACAGTAAACTCGCGAGGTATGTAGACGGGTCTGCACTTCACAGTCAAGTATTCCAAATCCGGGGAACAATGGCTGTCTACAGTCTTTGTGTTTTTGCACCAGCTGTCATTGGTGTAGATGCATAAACCCCCTCCTTTGATCTTACCGGAGTGGCCGTTCCTGTCGTGACGGTGGACCGTGCGGCCTGCTAGCTCAATAGCCGAGTCCGGAATTGATGGCTGCAGCCAAGTCTCTGTGAGTAATATTATGCTGCTGTCCCGTGCACACTTATTGACTGCAATTTGTAATCTCAGTTCGTCGATTTTGTTGGTTATGGACCTGACGTTGGAGAGGAAAATACTCGGAAGCGGTGGCTTAAATGGCTGTTTCTTTAGCCGAGCTAGTGGACCCGCCCTGCAGCCACGCTTTTGCCTCCTTTGTTAATGCATAAACAAAGGACGGGTACAATGACAAACACTTAAAAGCGCATAAAAAACTCACATGACAAATGTGGCATCTAATTGTCATGTACAATTTTAGAAATGAAACACTGAAGAGCTTCTAATACACCAAATTCAGCAACAGCAGGGGATTACTCTCATTCCAACAAACTGCAGCACAGTTGGTGGCCGTTTGATTTCTTTTTTTTCTCTTTTTCATAAACCTATAATGTTGTTGGCAACAACTATGAGGTAAGCCCTAAAAGTGCCTTTACCTTTGTTGACGCTTTACTTGAAGTCGGATTGCGCTTTGATTCTCAGCAGGAACCAGAAACAGCTGAAACCTACAATTACCCCGTTTGCTTAATTCAGGATATTGTGCACTGAGCACATCTCATGGCCTTCCTTAGTGTATAAGGTTGCTCAGATTTCAGGGCGATGGTCCACAATCACGTGATTAGAATTCCATTCTTAGTTCACAGGATGTCGTCAGAAAAACTCAATACCAAGCAACAATTTCAGTTTCCACCTTTGCCTCCCCCACAGATGCAATTCATGCAACCAAAAATGATTCAAGATGCTACAAACTTCAAGGTGTGGTTTGGCAGCGACTGCTGCATCCCATCTCTTCCTCACTCTGGTCAGAGCATCCATGCTCCTCATGACAGATGAGGTGGGAAAAAAATCTCCAAACTGAATATTCCCCTCACTGTAATCGTTTCAGTCTGTTGTGCCAGAACAGATTGCAGTGTTTTGCTTCCCTGTTGGAAAGCTGTGTATTTCTCCTCCCTCCCTCTTTTATTTTACGTCTCCCTCTCCTCTTTTTTTCCCCATTATTGCAATATGGCACTCTCCATTTCATTGTCAGTCTGTGCCGTGCTGCGTTACCGTAGACCTGTTACATTGGTGCCCGGCCCCCTGGTCCCCTCTGGTAAAGGTATGTGATAAAACATTACACTGCACCATAAGTTCCTGCTTAGCATGGCAACTGGGTGATAAGCGCAGCAAATATGCTTGTAAAACTGGCCACCTACTATCAAAATGAAACACTTACAGAAATCTTTGCCCTATTTGTAAGTCTAAATTGAATGCATTTTGCAAAACTGGGAAAGCGTGGTGCACACAAGATTGGGTGTTGCTTCTTGTTTTTGTTATTTGTTTTTATTCTGGAATGCATCCCTGAGCCCTGTTTTAGGACTCGTAGCCCCTGTTGATTGAGCGAGCCCCTTTAAGTGGCTGTGGCAATTCCAACAACAACAGCCGACCTCCTCTGGCAGGAAAAAGGCCCTTAACCACAAGAACTGGGGCTGGAGGGGTGGGTGGGAGTTGGACTGGGGGAAGGCAGCTTGCGGTCGTACATCTTGGGAAGGCTGCATGTGTTGCCCAGACAGCTCCTTAAGTGACTTCACCTCATCTCAGTGGTGCTCATTACTAGCAATAGAAAATCATCTGTTCAAGAAAGCAGTATATAACAAACCAACCCCCATCGGCAGAGAGGACAAGGTGCTGTCAACGCCGGCTAGCTGAATTGATTGGGTTCTGGACAGTGCTGTACATTTTCGAGGGTTGTGAATTCCATTTGTTGTTGTCACAATTACCGGCGCATATGTTGAAATTTCAAGTATCAGCTAGCAAGTTTCTTACCAGACCCCTAAATGCTTACTCATGAAACAGAAAAAATAAATAAATACATTCAAGAGCCTCCACAGTTGACCTATTTAAGCATATTTCAATGGCTATAACTCAAAGCAGGGTACCATGGCAAAATCCTCACAGCATCGAGTATTCGTTTTGAAGTGTGTGTTTACTCTATTCAGTTTGTTAGCCTGCAGTCTCCAGGCAGGAGGCTCATGCTGGGATGCTAAGGAAGTATCTGCCTTCACAAGATGGGAGTCTAACAGAGAAGAAAGGGAAAATGGGCAGCTGACTCTCGAGACTGCATTATCTTCCACTGTCGAATTCATTTGAAATGCCACTTTTGACAAATTACAACCTTCCTTGCCACTAATATCCCCCTGTAAATGTCTTCCCACTTTCAAGTATTGTGCTTAAAATGTACATGCATGGCTTTTTGAGTGCAGTCCATATTTGTCAAATGGCCCAGGGACAGAATCACTCACGCCTGCCTGTGAAATAGGCACGAACACTGAATTGTGACTGCGAACGGCAGCAGGGCGTGCAGATTTAGGCATCAAAGAACTGTTAGGCTTAATGCCTTTGATTTGAATTTCTACTTGTTTCATTAGAATCCACTGACATTTCATGCACACCTATGAGCTATTGTCACAGACTAACCTTTAAAAAGAAGAGTTATGAGGTATTCCTGAAGAGACAAAGGCCCCAGAGAAAAAGGAAAAGTTACTTTTTTTTTCTTTGTATTCTGCTTTGTAGTTGTTATGTTAAAAAGAAATGAACAAAACGTACTAATGAATAAATTTTCTTTTTAGAAAAAGGGGGGAAAGAAGCTTTTCAAATCATCCTCTTCATATTCTGGAGGAAAACTCGATTCAGTGTCGGCACAACTCGACATAAAAAGTTTATTCGTGGCGTTTGATATGCCACTAGAAAAGCGTCTTTCCAGGTATGTTGGATGCTTCAAAGCCTCATCAACATTTTATCAGTTGTAGCTATGCAGCATGACAGCCTTATCCTTTTTCTGAACAATCCTGTACCTCTTATACTCCCAGAAGAGAGATGGGTGGTAGCAGTACTTCCAGCTCATGATTTGGCTGCTCTCCTCTCCTCTTTGTCTCTGTTCAGCCTCTGTCGACGGCATTTCTTATGCTGTTCCCTTGAAAATAAATTGAAGCCTTCACAGACCCATCTCCGCCTATGCGTGCACAAACTTAGAAGGTGAGTTCTAAGTTTGTGCTCGCACAGGCTCTTGTCCAAGTTGACTGATCCCCTTTACGGGTGCAATGATTTGGCATTTCTTTCCACAGGTGTAGAATGTAGTCTCTCTGGAGCTCATGTTGCTTTTTAAACACACATATATCACAGTGATAATTACCAGAGCTGTTTTAAGATCTCCCCACCTTCGCTGCACTGCGACTGAATTACTTAAGTGTTTACATACTTTCCTCTATTTTTCTCTCATACAGTGAGCACATGTCAAAAACGGCGCATTTTAACGCATTGCATTTGAATAAAAACTGAGGAAAACTGTTCAGATGATTAATTACAAACATGTCAGAGTGGTCAATAAGCCAAGAGAACAATCTGGATACTGAGTTTATGGTGTGCTGTGGTTATGGGTGCAGCTGCACATACACAGATACAAGCCCAAGCTGTTCTCACACATTCGCAGCAGTCATGAACTTTCCTGGACACCATGTCTGATGCACTATAATCAATAAATAAGTTTTAACCTGGCAGCTCCCTACAAAGTTCATATGATGTCTGACTGAGCTGATGAGAATCGGGCAGGTAATGGTCCAGTGAATTTACAGAGAGGGAGAGAACTTCTTGTGTCCCTCTTTCTATCTGCTCTATCACCTGCTGTGTGCTACATGTGAGGAACAGCAGGTTCAGACAATGCGGCCTGGTTGTCCTGACATTTTCTGTGTCAGGAAAACTTTGTGTGTCAGTTCATCTGTGAAAATAGCTTTAGACACACAAAACAATTAGCCTGCAATTTTTTAAAAGACAGCAAAATACAAAGTTGGTTCTATGTTTTGTCCCTCTGTCCTTTACCTTTTCCTCTTTTTCTGACCACCCATCATCTTGACCATCCTGCTGGAGAAGCAAGTTGTCGCCTGGGGTGTGGAGAGAATATGCTATTTAGTTATGTACATCTGGCCCAAAGTATCATCAGATTTTCATTTCAAAAAGCAGATAAAGCAAATAAGACAATTAGATTAGATTTTTGTTGTTTTTGTTTGTTTGTTTTTTTGAGAAAAATTATTAAACTTTACATCTGTGGGAGGTATTGTATATTATATATGTTAGTATAGTGGTGTATATGGTGTTGGTGCCTTTGTGCAGTAATGAGTGCAAGTAAACACTGGTGGAAACTGTTCATCAGACCTGCACACTATCTTAGAGAAATTCTGCAGGCCTGACTCTCACCAACAACCATAGGATATTATTGGTGAGAGTCCTCACATGACCTGCTCACTCCATACCCTCCCACAAGATTTCTGTTGGATCAAGGTGTCTTCAAGAAGACAAAAGAACAAGCATTGCACTGTATTGCTAGTCATCTATGAGTGGCTCTTCCTTGTTGAGGAGCAAGATAAATCCTGTTTTTCCTTGCTTTTCCAACTTTTCTACTGGAATTTGCTGAACTAAAGAGCTCTGTCATCCGAGGGGAAATGGAAAGCAACATAAGAGCTGTTGTCTTACAGTATGACTCACTTTTGTGTATTAAGTTGCCTGACACGTGTCTTCACATATTCACCAAAGATTAAAAAAAAAACATTTTCACCCAGGCCCAAACCATGACACTACCACCACCATGTTTCATGAAAGTGATGCGTTCTTTTCTTGGAAAATAATGCTTCTCATTTAAACTCATCCAAAAACACTGTTCAAACAGCCTTTTGACGTGTCCACATGATCTTTAGCAAACTGCAGATGAGCAGCTGTGTACCTTTTGGAGAACGATGCATTTTGTGTTGTGCAGCACTCTCCTCATGGTCGATTCAAGAACATTAATATTGGCTGATGTGAGAGAAGCCTTTAATTGTTTTGAAGTCCCCCAGGGTTTCTTTGTGAGCTCCTAGAGGATTACATGCCTCGCTCGTGGCGTGATCTGTGTTGTTTGGACGCTCCTGGGGAGTCCAAGAGTGGCGTTGAATTTTCTCCATTTTTACACAGTCTGTCTGTCAGTGGATTGATAGAGCCCATACTGTTTTTATCCAGTCTGATGAGCATCAACAACTTCATGGATGTCCATTCACATGTGACTGTCATCCCACTGATTAAAACCATCTGACTGTAAATGAATTTGGGTTTTTCTCTCTCGTTCCTGTTATCACTCGTTATGTCCCAGTGCTCAACCTCTGATGGATTACACAAAATTAGGATGTACATTACAATTCAATTTTTAAACAGTGGTCACCACTGTGGTTTTTTTTAATGTTATTATTACCTGAATTAGCTGAACTAATAGAATTTCTGACTGGCATAGATCCTAGATTATCTGGTCACTGTGAGCGCAGCCATGATTGCCTGCCTGCTCTGTATTCGTCCTCTTTATAACTGCTGACGTCAATCAAGCTACCGCTTTCAGCGATATTTCAGCTGCACACTGAGAGGTAATTAGAACAATGATTACCAGCATCCAGCAAAAGAGTGAAGACAGAGAAAGAAAGTGCTGACATGTGTGGGGTGAGCTGTGCCAGGCTCTGAAAATGTGCCCAGACAAGCACATGTATGATGAGGCTTTCTGAGTGCACACCGGCTGCCTCTTGCGCTGTGCAGTAGCAGGTGGGTATAGTCTACATGAGGCCTTCTGCCATCTGTAGCCCCAGGTTTGGGCCAGGTACACAGCAGATATTTGCATCTGTGGGCAACTAGCTTGCACACATATATATACAAATATAGCCCTGTGCATGTAAATCAAATGTGAACGATTGGGAGAAATATCAATGAAATGCCATCTATTTGGGGGGGGGGGGGTAAATTTGAATTTTACACACCCACTTACACAGCAGTGCTCAGACACACATTAAGCGACCACAGCTTCAACCACTAAGTTGACTGCAAGTGTCCTATTTAAGTCAACTAAACTTGAAGCTTACACTGCAACTGCTCTTTTGCAGTCAGCGGTCAGCGGATGAGGTGACACATCATTAAGAGTGTAAATAATCCTCAGGATGCCCCAGATGCCACGCTAAAGACTTTTGGATCTGGATCATGTTGAAGACATCTGGCTGGCTCTCCGATGAGATGAGCCTCGTGCCCCTTAATCTGCTTCTAAATAAGATTAGGATCATGCTGGGATCAAATCCTAGCATTGATAATCCACACGAATCATTTGAACAGATAGCTGATTAGGGTATTATTTTAGGAGTGGTAATTTAACCAGGGAGATTTTTTTAAGATTAGATAAAATGGCATTAAAAAAACGTCACTCGATCTAGAAAAAAATCATTGATTGAGTGTGTGTGTTCCAATACAAGTTGTATGGATCACTTCTTCACTTAATGACGCCCGAATATGTGTCACTGTGCATATGGCTGCTACTTTAAATGACTTCCAAACATTTAGAAGGGTTTAAAATATTACACTTAACAGCTGCTTCAAGTGCAAGTTAATCCACCATCCCCTCCGTGCAGTAATCTAATGGCCATTTCCCCGAATGCATGGTTGCCATTATTTGATTTATGAAGAGAATATCCCTTTAATGTTGGAGATATGAGATTTGGTATGGCCTTGTTCTTAAATCTAGAAAAATTATGTTCCCAGAATAAGGAGCAACAAGCTGTCTGTGTGTGTGTGTGTGTGTGGGGGGGGGGGGGGGGGGGGGGGGCATTTTATAATTGGTCTGTGGATGTGAACTGAATTTAACAGCTGTGTCTGCTGCTGAATATACTGCTTCATTATAAAGAACACAGCACACTGTAAAAAAGCTCTGGAGGGGTTTCTCGCAGTACAAATAAATTTTGGGATACCTAAAATTCCTGCAGAGGAAAAACATGTTTTAAAGGTGCCATGATCTGAATATCACATATGTATGCAGCTTATGCTGAACAGTAAGTGAAATCTGTGCCGTCCTGTAAACTTCCTAACAACAAAAAGATCCCCTGATACAAAAATGCAATTATTCTTATTCTGTATGAAACAGCTGTTTTTTATGTGTTTGCTTTGTTTCAGTGCAGGGACAAACGGGACCCGTAAAGCTACGTTAATATGCAGCCGTGATGAGACCTTATGTAAATCTCGTCTTAAATTGATCTCAGCGTGCCGTACTTGCTTTTCAGTTCACATGTATGTTTTGTGGAGGGGCTGCTGCTCATGGAGATGCAGGCACATCAAACCAAAACAGGGCTGTAAAACTCTGGGGCTGCGCTATTTAAGCACAAGGCCACCAGACACTGAGGGTTTGTTAATTATTTACTTTTTGGTCAGTCAAAAATCAATCAGTCGACTCAATTTAAACAGGGTCCACAACATTTGTTTGATAAATTATAATGTTAAGTCTGAGTGATGTAAAGGCAAATTTGCATTGCAATGTTGCTGATAAGATTTCATTGCCTCTCTGAGCTAGTTTGATGATCTTTTTAAGTATACCAACAAACTAAAGCTCTTTGACATCATTATGAACTTAATTCTTATCTGTTACACCCCAAAAACAGGGGCATTGCTAGCATTTTAGTTAGTTTAGTTTAGTTTTCTGTGGAGTGTGTCTAAGAGGACCAAGTGAAAATCAGTGAGTCCACAGTAAGTCATAATATTGGATCAGAAATAAAGGTTGGAAAACACTTGGGACAAATATTTCAGGCTCATGTGCAAACCTGCCTTCATATAGATGGTATTACCTAAAAGGTGGGACTGCACAAGATCTCCTTTCTGCATTAAAAACTGTTTAGAAAAGCAAAACTCATAATCCTAGTTAAGTAACAGTATGAAAAGTTTAGCAACATATATACTCAGTATTCAGTAGTAAAAATGGCTTTTTCGTCATGAGTGCAAAAGTACACTACTGTGCAAAAGTCTTGAGCCAACACTGGTTGTTTTCAAGGAGTCAGACTTTCTTGTAATGTTAAGGCCTTGAACCACTTTGAGGCTTTTGTTGAACATTGGCTGTCTTTTTTTTTTTAAATTTACTTTCAGTCCAGTCAATGTACCTGACCATATTTTTTTAATTTCACAAAATTTGGTTTTTATTTGTTTTCTCACTTTCTTACAAAAACATATAATTTGTTCCAATTCCTTTAGCTTAAGTTACAAAAATGAAAAGAATAACACAGTTTGACGGGCATAAATAGTATTTTTGGACCAACAAGGTGATTCACTAAGAGCTAAAAACTTGCTGTAGATTACACTACCATGACATACTGTGAGCCCTCAAAAAAAGTTGGACAAATGGAGGGCAAAGGAAGAAATGACAACTTAAAAAAAAACTAATTAAGACAAACAGTATCTAAAAGTCATGTCCTTAAAAAATAGAAAAAATCCAGTAAAGACCTGACACAGAACCTGAGAGATGCTTATGGTCCTTCAGCTGACCTGTCAATTTATCAGATATGTTCTCAGTATAAGTGTGGCTATTAATAAGGAAGAAAAACAAGGAGATGATGGAAATATGAACACAAAAAAATCCCATCAGTTTTTGCTCTGGCATGTAGTACCGTCCACAAAGTGTCATCTTCTAATCATCTTAATTTTTCAGTGAGCAAATGATCCCAAACACACTGCCAATACAGCAAAAGCATGCATGGGTAGAAAAACACACAATGTAACACTATCAGTCATGGATTGGCCTCCCCAGACCCCAGATCATTAAAGCAGTTTGGGATCATCTTGACAGAAAACAGAACAAAAGGCAGAAACATCGAAAGAAGAGCTTTGAATGTCCTTCAAGAAGCCTGGAGAAATATTCCTGAAGACTATTTAAAGAAATGACATGAAAGCTGAGTAAGAGATTTGAGACTGTATTGGACAATAAAGGTGGTCATACCAAATATTGACTTTCAAGCTTGCTGGAATTGTAAGAGCTTTGTTTTTGACTTATATACCATATCTCCAGTTATGTTTCTACACATTTCAACTAATAAACTATTTCGAATTTTCCTAGCAAATATTTAAAAAATGAAGGAAGACTAAAGAATTCTGCACAGCACTGTCCATCCATCCATCCACTTTCTTCTACTTATCTGGGGCCAGGTAACAATGGCACCAGCCTAAGAAGAGAAACCCAGACCTCTTTCTCCTCAACCAGTTCGTCCACATCTGGGGGAACACCAAGGCATTTCAAAGGCACAATACTATGCATTATATTATTAGGTTATAATTAACAATTCATTAATGGGTATTGTGTAAATAACACAACATGTAATAATATAGCATAATATATTTCTATAGCTTTAAAAATCAGCAAAATAATAATGAATCTCTTCAGTTTCCTCAGCCTATGTAGAGAGAGGGCTGTATGTTCTTGATTTCATGTGTTCAGATTTGTGTGATGTGGGTGAAAGGAATTGAGCTACACCAGATGTGAAGTCCTTGAAGGCAGCTAAATAGATATAAAACTCCAGTGGGATATTTGGTTTAAATACATCCAATTATTTATTTAGCTTGTACGAGAATGAAAGGGGATGAAACAATGAAAGAGAATGAAAGAATGAAAAACAATGGTATAAAGAAAATGACATTAGCCCAAAAGGTGAGCCCTGGGGCGCACCATGCCAGAAAGAAGGTGTCATTAATTGAAAGTGAAAACGTTATATATGACAGTTAAAATGAGATGTTCAGGGAAACGACACCAAACAAAAAGAAGCTCTCGCGCTCTCGTGCCCAGAGGGAGAAATGCTCATGATTAATATGTCATGGATTACTCATACCAGTGGGGGGAGCTGTTCCATGTGTCTGAGTGAAAGACTGTCTGGATGATACAGCAGTGTTGGGATGCCATCGGTTTCCAAAGAGGGCACCCTTCCTTTTTTGTTCCTCCCTAAAGCATAGTCACAAGCTGAAGGAGAATACAGCACTTGTTTTTGATTTCATAATTCTGCTCCATTTACTGCAAACAAGCAGTCACTTTTTATGCAGAGAAGAGCCTTCCTCAAAAAGGAAAGCGGTGTAAATGTCAGACTTTTCACCTTGATATAATACTCTTTTAATTCCCCATCTTTTTTTTAAAGCAAGGACGTGCACTTTCCCCGCTTCCTTGTCCTCTAACGATGCATACAGTCACAGAGTTTATTTTAAGCAACTTGATTTAGGGCTTTAATCCTATCTTCTGATTCCCGGCCACAAAGTGACATCATCTGTCCGTATCAGGTTACAGATGTTGGGCTCTGAGAGTGCTTGGATTTTAGCAGACGTTATTCCAAACAGGAAAAAATGTTACAGAGACAGCTTCAATAGGCATGGATATAACACTGCTACTTGCTCTCTGCAACCTGAAAGTACAGGATTAAGAAAGAGGTAAAAATATCAAAATATCACCTATGATTTGGAAAATGTATGGCTAACAAATCCACAACTGATGTGAATTATAATTAGGGTGTTCTTCTTCTCACTGTCGCCAAAGTGCTTGCTCATGGGAGGTCATATGACTGTTTTGATTTGATTGTAGGGTCTACCTTACAATATTAAGCGGACTGCTGTTGTGATTTGACGCTTTATAAATAATTGAATTGATTGAATAGATTAATCTACCCCCCCCCCCCCCCACACACACACACACACACACACATGAAAACTCTATAAAACTCTCTCTCTCCCTTTAGTCATATATATGTATATGCCTAAAGCTGTTTAATGGGCTAAAATGTCATTTTAACCTGTAAAGTTTAGTGAGTTGAGGATTGTTTAATTATTCTCTTTGCTTGTCACATACTACTACTCAATATACACTCATTACCAGTTTGATTAACTTTAGTGAGTGTATATATCTGCAGCTTCCGGTGGCCATCCTTATTGTATGGAAATTAGCCTAGCCACCTCTGCTAAACAACAACAACAACAACAACAAAAAACTGTTATTCTGAAGTCTTCCATATCTGTCCTTGCAGTTTTGTTGAACAGTATATTGAGGATTTGAAAATGAGGCGTAAGTATGGCCAACAGAGATGGGCAGTAACGCGTTATTTGTAACGCGTTACTGTAATCCGATTACTTTTTTCAAGTAACGAGTAAAGTAAGGGATTACTATTGCAAAAACGGTAATTAGATTACCTTTACTTTCCCGTAGGAACGCTGCGTTACTGCGTTACTAAAACCGTGAATCTTTTGCGAGAATGTCTCACGACAGTGACGTAAGCGAGTGCGCCGTTGGTGACAACAGCTGTGTGCAGATCAACAGTGGATCACATATCGAGTGCAGGAGAGAGTATGAGCGTGCAGCGTTTAAAGTGTGGAAGTACTGACCTTACTTTGAGTTTGATTCCATAAAAAGTGACAAAAACATTAGTGTCCGCTGTGCGTGGGAAGAAAACTTCTTTTTACAGCGAAAAAAACCCTAAACTTCCAAGGAAGCACCGAGTAGCTACGAATGGGAAACTCACAGAGCTGCCATATCCTTCCACTGACCGCAGCACACCTGCACCAGGGTAAACCTCCGCCTACCCAACTCCTGCTTTACAGGTGAAAATAGAGCAACAGGACCGCTGAGTCTTTGACTTTATTTATTTTCTGCTGTGTTTTACTTGCATCTATTTGAAAGACTGAGTGTAAACACACAAAATATTTTATTTTATGTGGTGGAATGTGCAGAAAATAGGTTTAAATGTTAAACTAATTTCTTCCAGTCAGAGAATGTTGCATATAATTAAATTTTTGCTTGATGCATAAAGTTAAAAGGTTAAAACTAATAAAACAAGTTAAAAAGAGACTTTTCCATTTGATTACATTTTGTATGATGGATTATGCAGAAAAAGTAGAATTGGGCTGAAAGATCTATCGCTTTATCACCTCTTCAGGTTGTAAATCGTGTTTTTAAAAAGTAACTAAGTAACTAAGTAATTAATTACTTTTGAAAATAAGTAATCAGTAAAGTAACAGGATTACTTTTTGGGGGAGGTAATCAGTAATTAGTTACTGATTACTTTTTTCAAGTAACTTGACCAACACTGATGGCCAAACTATTTAAAATGCTTTTCGGTTTGCCTTTTTATTTATATTTCATGAAGTTATTGGCTTTTCAAGTTTTTTCCAAGATGGCGCCTGTCTAATGGGAGTCTGTTGCTAATTAGCCACCAGTGCAAACCTCATAGATAAAAATAGGATGTTGTGAGGGGCACAGATTAATGAGCTGCGAGTCTCATGTATTATATCTTTATGTGATAGTGGGTCGTGATATTTAACAGCTTGTGTGTGGTGCTAATTAGTGAGACAGAGTAACACAACTGAATATTGATGTGAAGTATATCACTAAAATCTTAAGGAGATGAAGACTTCATTGATGATGTGAATTTGCTCAATATTTTGGCAGATATTAGAGGAGGGTGGATCGATCCAGATATCGGTAGTACTAGTGCGGACTGATACTTTGCTTCTATTCTGGAAGTTCAGTATGTATCCCACTGAATTTCGTGAAATGCCTACATTTGAAAAATATATACTTCCAACATTAAAAACATCATGATCCTCTGTGTTGACTGTCAGGTCTATTTTATTTATTGCCTATAAAACATTTAAACAACAGAAGTTGTGCTTTTAGGAACAGAAACCTTAACACTCCTGGTCTCCAAAAGTTTTAAAATGCATGAAAAACGGAAAGGTGTGTTAACTAGTCAGTGTGGAAAGTAAAAACACAGTGATTTAATGGTATTTAAAATGTGTTCAGCATTAATTATATTTGCAAATCGATGATGATTTGTGTCATAAATCATGGCACACTGCTCTCCTTCTAACTTTATAGATTAAAAGTATCAGTAAGGGTCAATACTGGCGCTGCGTTTACTTGGTATGGCACACCACTAGCGGAAATGAGGTGCTGTCGCTGCTTTGCACTCCCACTCCATATTTTAGCTTTCGCCTGAGCGCAAAGAAGCGGCCCATGATCCAAACCTCTGTGAGACTCCACGCCCTGTTTTCCGGGGAGCCCGTGGAGATCCAGCCCTACAACACGCTGCTCCTCTTACGTCCCGTCCGCGATCAGTGAGCTGGCCGCGGCAGAGATTTCTCCTTCGGCTTGGATCTTATCTTTTACTCCAACGGAGCTCTTTCTAGTCTTTTGCGCGCTCGGCAAATGTCGGGAGCGGTATAGTGGACGCGTCTGTGCCGAGTCGTGCGCAAATCTTTCTGAGACTGCGCCTCCGTGGCAATGGATTGATTTCAGTGGTTTTTTCCCTTCCCCAACCTCTGCCTCGATCAAGTTGAGAAAACAGTGTGTAACCTGCGGCTCTCTCCTTCCAGCTACATGTTTCATCCGGCCAGTTTTAAAAGTAGCCTACCTGGCTCCGGATGTTCCTGCACATTTTAGGACGTTGAACTTTTTTTTCCTTCTTCTCTTTGTGCATTCACAGGAGGTGGACGGGGATTTTAAGGATTTATATATATTTATTTATTTAAAAAACAAAAACAGCTTCTCCGGGGTTCTTAAAGCCTGCAAAGATTTATTCGTGAAAAGTGATGGCCGAGCGGGGAGCTCTGTCGCTCCTCTCTCTCCTCTGTCTCACCTTTCTCTACACGGAGACCACCGCTGCAAAGCATGTTGACAAAGGTAAATGCCCGCAACCCACTAATAGTTGTGCTGTGTGTCTGCTTCTTCGTGCCTCGGTTGGAGGAACTTGCCTGGGTTGTCTTAGAGGAGTTGGAATGGAAAAACGCACGGAATGTCTCGGGAAGGGGGGAAATCAGACAGGGGGTTAGGTAGCTAATTCTGCGGCGTTCGGGTCAGACACACTTCCATATTTAGATAACTTTAAAAGTCGGCTACTTTCCACTACAGGCACACTGTTTAATCCGAGACCAGCCCCTCTTCCGAGCAGCAAAAGCAACACGCTTTCACACTCCGTCCTTTTGTCTGCGTGGAGGCTGTTGAGGCAGAACTGCTGATAGGTTTCTCCGGTTGTCATTCAAGCCATTGCCAGACATGCGGTGTAGTTGTGTTCATGAGCGTGTCTCTGAATTATGTGCAATAAACCTGCAAAGGCCAAGCAACAGATTCTGCTTGGTGTGTTGGAGTCTATCCATCAATCTGTGTGAGACAAGGTGTGTGTGTGTGGTCATGGAATTTCCGGGGGGGGGCGCACACTTACACTATGCAAAGGGTCATTAGTGTTCACTGTCAGGTAATAAGCTGGCATCATCAGTCCAGCAGACATCTCATTACTGGGCGTCAATACATGTTTTGCTGATGGATAAACAGACCCGATTCATTTGCTTCTGTTAATTGTTTTGAAGTGCGGCCACTGCACTGCAGTGTGTGCATGTCGGTAATATATGTTCTTTCAACTAGTAGTATTGTCTCACACACACAATTTCACCGATACTGGGCGTGATTTCTTGTTCTTAGAATAATGAGAGTGAGTGTGTGTGTGTGTAAGGGGGTGGGGGGTTCAGAAAAACCCAGCACACAGTCTGTTATTGGCACTTGGAGCCAGCGGTGCCTGAGATAAATTGGAGAGTCATGAGGAAAAATGTTTTTCCTTTTTTTTTCAGATACAGAATAAGGTTTAATGCTGCCAACTTATTTTCACATTTAAGATTTCTTTTTTTTTTTTTTTTTGGCCTGTCCCGTTTGGCTCTTTTGCCATCAGAATTGTTGTCTAAAGGCAAAGAAAGATGCCCAACGGATTTACTTTACCAAACTGACCATCCCAGCCTTGCCGTAATGGTCCATTTGATTCACCTTTTATTGTTTATTTTATTTTCACTTACTGAATACGGGACAGACTTGACTGGGGGAAAGAAGGGGAGAAAGAAAGAGGGAAAGAAAAACAGCTGAGAAGAGGGACGGGGGAGAAGGGCAAAAGACAAAAACCAACAGAACGGGCAGAGAAAAAAAAATGCATATATCAATCACCTGGATCACCTGCTGAGAAAGAAAAAAGAAAATGTTGGAAAAATGTTTTTCCAGCAGTCATTGGAGTGCACAGCTCCAGCCCTTATCGCATACCCCATCGTGACAAAGTCATATCTTTATCATTTAAGCTGGCAGACCTTATCAAACACAGCAGCATGAGGTCTGGACCAAAAGAAAATGTGGCAGTAACTGACTCTTGTGCAACATGGCCCAATTTTCTCCGTTAATTCTCAGGATATGCAAATAAAAATACTTTTGTGTGTCAAAACAGAAGGTCCGTGCACCTTGTTTTTTTCTTTTTTTTGAAAGCACGCTGTGTGGTTTGTCACTTAAAAAGAATGAATGTGCAAAGAAAGAGAGAAGAGACGGGCCTCTGCTAGCTGTTGGGCTCTCTTGCGTGTGGAGCCTGATGAAAGACCCTTTCCTGCATGAAAAGAGCTCTGCAGTAGTGGAAGGGGAGATAGAGAGGGGAAAAAAGCCCCTCCTTGGCTTTGCTGGAGATCAGTACAAAAGAGAAATGGGGGTAGGGTGAAACAGGCCGACTGTCTGGAAAGTAATAAAACCAGGAGATTAAGGGGTCCAGGGAGTTCCTTTGGGAGCTTTGATTGATTCCAGAGAATTGGACTGGGACCCACACGCAGGGAGAGTTTCAAATTACTAATTGTGGGGTCCCCTTCTCCGAAAATATCTGTTTATCCAAAACACATTTCTTTGAGGTCCTGAATGTGGCCACAACTTTTATCTTTATCAAGGATGGCGGAGTTGTGGTCTTAACTTAAAAAAAAAAAAGAGTTTTGAGTCTGTCTCGTTGGGTTTCGGGACTCGCTGTGTAACGTTGGAAAAACCTGTAAAGGTTCAGACAAACTGCTGCTATTGTTAGCCCTTTCTCCTCTGAAGCTCTTATGATGGAACTTTGAAAATGTCTCAAGAAGTTTTAAGGGATTTTTTTGGTAAACAAGTCCCAGTTAGAGGAGATCCATTTAGGCTCTTCTTTATCTCGGGGTTATCTCTGTAATCCTGCTGGGAGGGAGCTGAGTGCTGATTGTCTCCCACAGGACAATGCAAATAACTTGCTGAAATGTGTAAACATTTGGCAACCCTCTGCGCTCGCATTGCTCTCTCCAGGGTTTTATCCTCACATACCATCTTACATGCAACGCTGCTCAAGCCTTCTAAACAACCTTTCTTTTCTTTTGCGCGTTTAAGTTCTTCTCTCTGGACTCTGCTGCTAAGAACATAATTTACCACCTTTGTTTTGTTGTTTGGGAACGCCCTGGTGGTCCTAAATGACATTTTAGGGAGTGGGGGGGAGAGAAGGAAGGCTTAAAGGTGGATCATCATCCATGAATTTTCAAGAATAATTCAAGCATGACCCTCCGTCTGCTCTTTAATCTGTTCACAAAATGTGCAAAAATGTCCTCTTTTATCCATTTACACAAACTTCACCTCAAAAATGGACTGAGTCTTTTCCACAGGTCCACATGCTATTGTGATGATTTGAGAGGGGCCATGATGCAGAGTCATCTGCTGTCTCTGCTGCATAGAGTGTGCTGTTTACTGATCATTTATTTATGGGCTCCAATAGCTCATACTAAGTCCTAATGACCTCCATCCGCAGAGATACGGATAATTGCACATTTGGCCAAGTATTTGATTCATCTGCTTCACTAATGAAACCACCCCATTAGGCTATGCTACTGATCTGCAATTGCCACTGATGTGAGGGCTCAGTTTGTTGCTGCTCTTATGGCATAGTTGAAAACATCAGGCAGGTTGTGCCTTATTCCTTTTGTTCAAGGTTTGCAGGGGCAATAAAACAAAAAGCTGTTAATGAAATGATTTTTGCTAAGAACGGCGACAGCAGTTTATCACATGTAATTGGCAGCGTGAACGGGTGGATCAATATTCTCTGAATGCATGGCTTAACAGCTGCTGTTGCTTCTTTTAGGTAGTTGGGCTAAGTGTAATCACCCCCTTTCAGCTGTCCGGAGGCTGATTTATGATCCAGTGTTGGTATTTGTTTGCGTTTCTTTGCTCCTTTGCAGAGAGAAGCATTACGTGAAAAGTTTTGGAAGGGTTAGGGAGGCAGAATTTCACGCAGCCCTCTGAGCTAACAGTGCCCGCTCATAAGCGATGGGTGTGTTTAAATCAAATGCCGATTGGTTGAATGGGTTGAAGCTGGAGAGGACAATCTAAATTTTAAACACCCAACCCGGCTACCACAGAAGTCCTCATTTCTCTCTCTAGAGAGAAACTACAAGGATCAGTCAAAGCTGAAATACCAACAAAAGTAGTCGTCGTTTCTAGCAAACCGTATAAATGATGGGTGTAGTCACTGTAATGTCACCATAGCTAGTGAAGTACCATCATAACACATCTATAACAGGATTTTCTCCGTTGAAAATGTGGTGTTTCGTGAAACAAAAGAGCCCTCATTGACTAACGCCTTATAAATCACAAATATTACTTAAATATTACAAATATTATAAAATTATTATTTACAAGACAAACTTGATGCCCTTTTCATGAACCTGTGTACTGAGGTCACAAAGCAAGTGGATGTTTTCCAAATAAACTTCTGTACGAACACAAGCTGTCGCCCCCTGCTGGCCTTCGAAATTAATGCAGGTCAAATATACACACTTTACTTTTCAGGTCACGAACCTGCGACAATCTTTTATACTGTCTATACTCTATAGTTGTTCCACGGGCAGGCATACACATGCTCAAGCCTTCTGTGGCTAACCAATAGTTATTGTCTTTTATATCATCACATACGGTTCCCAAGTTTGTTAATTAGCTCATAAATTGCTCATATTTAAACACTGCCTACAGCGTAGACCGAAGTTACAAGATTGAGAATCAGAAGAATGTAGAATAAGTAGAGCATCCTTATCACATTTGATCCAGTTTCTTGCCATATAAAACTCGGTGTCAGTTGTGAGTTTGAAAGATTTCTCCATCAGACTAAGACTCTATTAAATTTGAAAATTTCCCCCTCCTTGTTAATTGTTCATAAGAGCTGTTGCTCTGGCATTGTTGGTCTCCGTTTGGGGCATAGACTAGACTGACTTGCTGGTTGCTGTGTTGCTGAAGCAGAGCTGCTTTGAGCGAAGCGAATCCAAACTTGCATCATGGTCTAAAACCCCGAGCAGATCATAGGCAAGCATATAGCTGTAGCTGCCCCCCTGCTAAGATGAAATGCTGCTTGTGTTGATGTATTGCAGAGAAACACTAGTTTCTCCTACTCCTAGACATTCAGTGGCCTGTATCAGGGTTCTGAGTTTTCCTCTATACTACGTTACATGTAGTGTATGTAGTTTCTTGTTTTTTGAGTTTAGTAGGCAGATAAAAATGAGGTTTTACCTTGAGGAGTGCAGAAATAAACATTAGCATTTTGGGGGGGAAGTGATGTGTAGCAATGTTGAAGGTATTAAAAGCCAATTTTTCTATCAATATGAATGCCTCATATTGATAGAAAAATATCAGCTGTCGTTCAAGTTAACTTTATTCGTCATGCTGTTTGAATGTTAAAGAGACCCATGTTCATAGAAGCTGGTTGAATGATGATGTTAATGCTGTCACTGTACTCTAGAGTCGTTTCATATATAAAGGGCTTAAAATGAAGATTTTCCTTTTCTTTATAAAGTCTCTGGTGCTGTCTTCAACCATCATGTTTCTCAGTTCTTTGAAAGCCAGTCTATTGTGTATTACGATTGGTCAGTTCACAGAAAGGCGCTCACATCAAGTGCGTCCTTCTTAGAGCTGAACTTCTCGGCTCAAGAGATGCTCCTGCTGTGCCTAAAAATATGTCAGACGGTGCACCTTTCCACTTCGACTACCGTCTGCCGTCTTTGTGTCTGCTCACCCTTTCATGTCAAAACAAAGAAAGCTGGGGGAAAAAAATGCTTGGACTTTAAAGAGGCTGACGAGTGTCTAGAGACCATAAAGCTGTCCATACTGCCCTGTGTGAAGACTCTTTTGAGACTTGGTAACCTGAGGGACATTACATCAACAGCATTTATATCCTTTACTGGAGACTTCCTGGAAACATATTTGCCTCACTCATTTTCACGCTTCCTTTTACGTCTATTTTAAAAATAGAACAGAATGCAAAATTTCTACTTCACTGTGCTGCAGCCAGGCTCTCCAGGCTTCCCCGTTCCTCTGTGATTGAGTGATGCTCCGGCTAGGGTTGCCAACTCCCTGAAAAATAAATAAGGGACACCTCGTGGCCAGGGCCGGGCAACCTAGTTGTCTTCACCCTTCCCAGTGTGGTAGCTCTTTTTTGTGTGTGTGAAATTATTTTTTAACCATTTGACTTGAATTTGATTTAAGCAGATGCATATTCTTTGTGATATGACCATATGGGAAACAAATGATCATTTAGCCATTTATTTTTAGCTCAAAATGACAACATTAACACAGTAAAACAGGTCTCTTTCTTAAACAGAAGCCTGTCATGCTTAACTTTTGAGAATAAAAGTAAATCTTTCTTTAAAAGAACTCTGTCCTGCTTAACTTAAAATTATATAAATTAATAGAAAGCAATAGAACGAAAAATATTCTTGTAACTGTGCACATTTAGTGCATTTAGTACAATTGGCTTCAGTTGAGGTATTATTTCAGCTTTTCTAATGCTAATCAGCTGCTCCTGTTTGTAAACCCACTTGTTCCCATGATTACGCATCATAACTCATCATCATTATTCATCTATGTATTACTTTTATGTATTAGTCATCTATTTGTTGTAATCATCTATCCTTGCAGTTGTTTATTACACAAAATAAATTATATTATCACACTTCTGGCCACATAGCGCTGATATTCACTGCACATGCCCATATTAACCTTAACCAGAGGGTTTAAAAAACAAACCAGTGTTTACATACCATATCTGCTTCTGCCGTGGCCTGGTGGACAAGAAATTGGTTAAGGGTTCCCTGAGCTTTCACGCCCCTCATGTTCTTCATGTGCCCACCATTAGAAGCATGCCTATGGAAAAAGTGCGCCGGCACACAGTGCAGTGCGCTTTATAGGTGTTATGGTGACCTTTTCCAGCCAGGTGTTTCCCTTTTCCCATTCCTCCCTGTGCTTTTGCAGCCTTTTTTTCTTTCTCTGAGCGAACAAACATTGCTGCTCTAATGCTGGGCTCACACTGTGCGATTTCTGGCCCATTTTGAGCCGATTTTTGAGTCGTGCGACCGATTTGGTGATCGGCCCAATTTTGGCCTTCATCGTGCATCGTGTAGTATACGTGGGGTAACGAGAAGCGATTAACACCTCGAGCAGCTCCCGATCATCAATCGCTCGTGAGCCGCTCACACTGCTCACGCGCAAACACGTAAACGTCGGTGAAAAAGACGGAGCAGCACGGCTGTGCAGCGTGTGATCTGGACACAAGCGATGGAGGCACAACTTGTAGAACTTCGGAAAGCTCATCCGAGCCTTTTCGATGTGGCATCACAAAATTATCACGACCACAACAACCGTGAAAATAGTTGGATTTACACTGCTGCTCATTCACAGCTGCCTGATCAATGTTTTTCATTAGCAATTTAGCAAAGTTGATGGTGGTGGTTTGTGTGTCTGTGTGAGTGAAAGACAGAGCGACAGATTTTCTGTTATAACCTTCATGTTATGGAGGCACAGTGTGAGCACTCGGGTCGCATCAGAGCATCGGGTGGTATAGTGTGAGACCTGCATCGTGACCTACCAACTTCTAACCCCTGCGAGTCAATCGTGCAGTTTGAGCAGGAGCTGAATAACGCGACTGAAAAAATCACACAGTGTCTGCCCAGCTTTAGGTGTACTGTCGTCCGAGACCGCAGTGTCGGCGTTTGTTTCCCTGTTGGCCATGCTTCTTGTTGTGGTCATCTGTTGTCTTCCGGTATTTTCTCCGCAAGCGACCTTTCCTCGACCAATGAGATGAGCGGTAATCTGAATTGTCATAAGTGTGCTGTCAGCTCATTGGTCACAAAGCAGGAGAGGGGCTGGGAGTTATGCTTTCAAACAAAGCGTTAATTCCATTAACATTTATAGACTACTTTTGATTCTCACTGTATTACGGGACAAAGTGCGTCCCTTATTAGCTCAACACGGGACGTGTGCTTTTGTTTCTAAATACGGGACGATTCCGTTTTTTAAGGGACGGTTGGCAACCCTAGCTCCGGCTTAATGACCTTTGGGAGAGTGGAGGGTTTTTGTTTTTTTTTTCATTTTCCTCAGGCTGCCTCAAATAGCAGCAGTATGAGCGAAGCATACGAAGAGGAGACTGAAATTATGGCTATGTGTCAATAAGAGCCCGGTTTCCCATCTTGGTCAGTGTGCTTCAGTGCACTTAAGGCAACTGTGTGTGCTGTGGGGTTTGTGCAAGCGAGTATCACTGGCTCAAGACCAAAAGCTGGAAAGAGCTGCGTTGTTGCGATGGGCCACGATCTTGACGATGTTTTCAGCTCAGCAGGACGTCTGTTTTTGGAGAGTTGCAGATTGTGTTTAGCCTACCTTGAAAATAATCTAATAAATAAGAATCAAAGAAAAATCATCATAGCGATCTTAAAGGCGTCTTTTCAGAAGATCCTGCAGAAATTAACCTTTTGATAGAATTTACCACCCCCTCTTTTTTTCTTTACCCTGTGATCATTTATTTTTCTTGTTTGACTGCAGATATTTAGAATATTATTGTTGTGTGTAAAGAGTTTATGTTCATTCAAAAAATAAACTGCATACAAATAAGAATCATTTTGGCCCTTTTTATATATTGAAGTGTTTATCCGAGCAGCACTTAGGCCTGTAAGTGAAAGTTGTCTCACTAACGTGCTGTATGTAGTCTTGCGTTTGGATGTTTTGTAATATTTATGACCTGCTCGACTGCAGTTCCAGCCGGTTGTGTTCTTCGGGACAGAGTGGCATTGTCCAGTCGTTCACTGCATGCAGTAAAATCACAGGAGCCAAGCTCTTGCGATGCAGTGCACGTCTTTTATAACTGCAGCGTGACAGCAGCAAATGGAAGGACGTGTGTACTGATGTTAGATTTAAGTAGTGAACGGCAAGCAAAGGAGTAGTTTCCCCTGGTTTGGTGTTCAGGCAAAACCTTGAAGGATTCCGGGGGAATCTTTTTACAAGCACAGCAGGCCAGCGAGAAGTTTTCTTTTTTAACCTAAAAATTTTTCCTCCAACTTTTGCTATTTTGGTTCCCCTGAGCTCCTGTCGTGGTGTCTCCTGTCGGTAGTGGCAGCTGCATAGGATTATGACACATGCAAGCTGTGCTTGTCAGATGAGCCTCAGCTAATGAGTGCAAGGCTCTTATACACAAAACTGTTTTTACAGCCCCGGGGAGCATATTACAGGCATTTCCTATTAAAATAAGATCTCTTAAACCTTTTTTTTTTTTTTTTTTTCTTTTTTACAGTGCTTAAATTTCCCTGTCCCTAAAACTTTTGTAAATCCTTTAAGGTTGTATTTATTGTATTTTTATGTAAATACTGGAAAAATGTAATAAAGCTGAAAGAACTGGAATAGCAGTTGTGGTTTAAATCTTTAAAAGCAGATCTGAGTGTTCCTGTCCAGGCTTTTCTAGTCACTGTTAGAAGAGTTTGCGAGAACTATGGCAAGATGTCTCTGTATTCAGAGACTTTCACTTGAAGCAGTCTCACGGTTGCATCTCTTAACAACTACATGTGAAGGACATTTAAAAAAATAGTCTTTTCAGAAGGAAGCACATAGGATGGAAAAATAGCAGATATCTGAAGTATAAGTGGAACGCAAAACAAGCAGACGAGACTCGAACATCCACGTGGGTTGTGCTTATTACTACATAGGGTTAAATGTTAGATGGCATCACCTTCTTGCAGAGGTTGGATTAACCCACTCTCGTACTGTCAGTCGTTGTTTCTAAGAATCTTGAATTTGATTTGGTGTCATTTATATTTTTAATCTAACTGTGTGGTGTCGAGTTTCATTCTTGGCAGCAGTCCTGGTTGTAAATTAAGAGAGACTAATACTCTTTCTTGAAAGATGGATTAATAACCTTCATTTGGGTGCACTCTACCTGCTGGAGTCCCAACATCCCGCAGTCCTCAGACATGAATTTATTCTCTGCTGTCCTTTTGGAGGACATCCAGGGTGTGATGAATTAACCTGAAAGTCTTCTCGGTGGTGTAGTTCATGGTGTAGTGCAGTAGTTAAGTAGCTCGTGCTTCAGAGCGACTACAGGCAAACAAGAATCGATGCAGCTCCTCCAATATAATGATTTTTGTTCATCATAAACGTGCAGTATGGCTGATGCAATTTGAATCATTAATCCCAACATGAGATTGCTCTAATGGATTGTGTTTGATTGGGGCTGAACTACAGTGTTGTGTTTAACATAATCAATGTTCCTCTGCTCATATCACTGGTGCCCAGTTCAGCAGATCTTGTATGTTGGAGAGGTTTCATATACCCTTATAAGGTATCAGTCACCCATGTACACAGAGAGGCTCTCAGCCTTCATTCAGTCAAAGGAACATTGACTGAATGAAGGCATTTGTTGAAAGGGTGTGGGGGCAGTCAGTCACAGAGAGAGGATTGTGAGCTGTGCTCAGTGGAGCTTTCTGCCTTCGTCTTGTGCACGGCCGTGGTTCTTGGCAGCTTTAGACTTGGTGGGATGTGTGTGTATGTTTTGGTGGGTATTTGTATATAGGCGTATGCCACCCATCTGGGGTTGAACAGCTGTTTTATCAACAAACTTCAGAGAGCTTTCCCGGCTTGACAAAAACTAGCAGATATTTGCATCTACTTTCACAGAGAATGAATAAATGGGACTGCTTTCACATAACTTTGCCACTGTGGCGTCACTGATCGGTGAGATTGACACTTAATTCGAGAAACATAATCATGGACGGATGCATTGATCGCCACACTCTTTTTATTTTTTCTTTATTGTGAAAGTTTAGTTTAGAACAAAATTACAGATTTGCTCGTGGCGGTGAATTGTAAAGACATTGGTAGATGTGTGGTTTGGTTTGTGAGAGAACATTGATTTCTAAAAATGAGTTTGGGAAAAGATTTATTTTTAGTCTTTTTTTTTTTTTTTTTGAAGATTGAAAATGTTGCGCTATTCTGGAAAACCAGATTACTGTCACATTGTGATTGAGTCGATTATTATTATGTTAGCTCTTGTAATCCAGTTCAGTATTGGTGCACAGCTCCCGCTGAAAGTTTTTCTTCTGTCGTTAATGAGCTGTGCCAAATATAGTAAATATGTGCCAGAACAATTCTGTTTGAAGTTGTATTTTCTCCTTCCTGGTGGGTTTTTTGCAAGCAGGGAACTGGTTTGTCTTCTTTCTCTCTAAGAAATCTATTGAAACCACTTAACTTTGAAGCGGAGTTGGTGTGTTAGTGTGCTACTGCTTCTGCGAGAACAGAAGACGGTGTCATTTTTCCTTCTTTTTTTTTTCCCCTTTTGTCCTGCACTGTACTTTTCCATGGAACTGTCTTGGCATGTAAAGCACATCAGCTTCCTGGATTGTTGAGTCTCAGTCATTAAGTTTAAACAGTTTAGGCTTTAGAGGTAGATCCAGGAGAGGGTTATGTACTTGTCGTGTATGTATCAACCAGTGTCCCTCTTCTTCTTGAAATCCCTCCAGTCAACCTCCCTGGTTTTATTTTGATTTTTACCTGCTGCTATGGTGATCCCTGAAAAAATTCTGGTGGTATGAACCAATGTTTCTGCTGCCAGAGTGAGCTGAAACGATTCTTTGAACAGTTCAGCATTAGATAGAGGCTCCTTTGTGCCACTGGGAGCTCCCCTTTGGCGTGGAGCTCTACCGACTGCAGTGGCTTCTCACCATGTTATTGGAGCCAGTTCCTTCTCAACTCTGAGCTCATCTGAAGCTAACAGAGGTCAAGAGTGACAGCTGAAATGGTGAAATTGCTGCTTTAAGCCTTTTTAATACGCTGCCATGATGTAATGGAATTGGCTGTCTCTTTTCTGCTTTTTTGGCCTTTCACAGTTGAATAAATGTGTCTCTCTGCGGCACTTATTTGAAACATGATGGCATTTCTACTGTATGTTAGAAACGCAGAGCTCTAAGTAACACAGAGCTTGAGCTTTCCAATCAAAATGCTAATTACATCCTGAAATTTGATTTAGAGTACAGGGGAGATGAATACATTTGATCAAAATGTCTGCCCCAAAATGTGACGTGCTCCTTTTAAAAAAAAAAATAGAGAACAGGAACTCTTAAAAAGGTATTCATTATTTGTGATTTTTGTAGCAAGACAAATTTGAGTAATTATAAGGGAATTTTTAAAATAAATGACTGGTTGTGATATAAAAGATGGAGTATGTTATTTTACTGAGAGGAAATGAAGTAACTGCACATTTCTACAGAAGCATTTTTTCCACTGCAGGAACTGGAGGCAGACTTGTGGTGCTGTGTCACTGCTATAGCAACGCCATTTGTTTACCTTCTCTAGAGCTCAAGAGACGAGCCCAGGCATGTCTGAGAGGAAGAGCCCTGTCAGCCTCCAATAAAAATCAATAATGATTTTAGTAAAAGTTGGAAAACGCAAATGTCTTTAACCCTTTAAAGCCGGTCGGAGCGGGCACGCCGGAGGACTTGTACTTACATCTTATGCCATCAGCTTGTCCTAGGTCACAGTTTCCTTCCACATATAGCTTTGCAAAAACTGCATAAAAAGCACTTGCAGCAACAAAAACATAATATTCCAGAAACACGCTTTGCCAATCCGATCAGCTGTTTGTAACTCTTAAATTTCTCTAACTAGAAATATATGTTAAAAAAACAAAATGATTTTCAAATTTTTTTGTAGTTTATTGCACTTTTTTGCAATTTATGTAATTACTATGCACTTAATGCATACATATTATTAAAATTTGGGCTATAATGGTTGTATTGATGTATATAAACTTGAAATGCTCACAGAAATGGCACTACAGCATGTAAAAATATAATATAAGCTCTGGCGGACTTGGTTCTACAGTAGGTCTTAAAGGGTTAATGACTTCAAGCAAAAGCTCACCTTTCAGTACAGCCAGCCGACTAAAAAGGAGATGCTAGCAGCATGTGTTGCTGGAGTACTTGCTAGTTGTGCTCCATATGACGGGAAGACCAAATAGTGGATGGAAATTACTCGCGTGTCTTTCATCCTTTCTTCCTCCCCTCAACCCCAACCGGTCATGGGAGATGGCTCCCCCTCCCTGAGCCTGGTTCTGCAACAGGTTTCTTCCAGTTAAAAGGGAGTTTCTCCTCCTCACCGTCACCAAATGCTTGCTCATAGGGAGTTGTATAACTGTTGGGGTTTTCTCCATATTATTGTAGGTTCTTTATCTTAACATATAAAGTGCCTTGAGGCGACTGTTGTTGTAATTTTTTTTATTTTATTTATTTATTTTTTTCAGTTTTATTGCGTAACATTGTTAATTTAGAAGGTTAAATTACTTTGGTTAATGTTAAATTATGGTGTTAAGCATTTATTTAAAATTTCCAGGGAAATTTCTTGAAATATCACTGTATAATTTTGAGGCTATATCGCCCACATCTAACTCCTATGGTCAGAGCATTTAGCCTCTATTTGGCCTAATGCTAGAATGACTCCGCTCATCCTCACATACAGCACAACAGGGCTTCATTCACTGTTGGATTAAGCCATGTAGAACCTGAGAGCAGCATCTGGGGCGACACAGTCTCTTGAGCTGTCTAAATACAGATGTGACCTTCCTCTGTCTGAAATGGTGGAGAAGGAGGAGGATGAGCTTTGTCAGGACGAGCGGGGAGGTGAGGATTTCTGCCCAGCTTCAAGTGTACCCAAAGAGCAGTGATGGAAAGCAGCTGCATCAGTTTTTCCTTAAACACTGTCCCTTGAACTTTGAACCCACCCCATACCCCCCCCCCCCCCCCTTTTTTATTCTTCAGCCTGTGGCAGGTCACAGCACGCAGCACCAGTGTGGCTGCATAGTGGAGAGCAGCCAGCAGGGAGCACCTGCAGAGGAATAGCAGGCGAGCAGCATTCCATCACAGGACCCCGAGACACAGATGTCATACGAGACACGAGGGAGGTGGTTGGAGTGGGGGGATGAGCGGAAGGGCCGATGGCAGAGGTTTTGGCATGGTGGGGCAGTAATGGGGTGGGATAGCAAGCCAGATGCTACCAACAGATTCTTAATGAGGTTTCCCATCAAGAACACAGGGAGATGAACATTAATGACTACGGTTAAACTTGTCTGTTCATTTACTCCCCCCTTTTCAATCATGCTAGGATGAGGTGCCCGACATGTTTTGGGCGCATGATAATTGTTTTTTCCCCCCCTCTTTCAACCCATATTCAACTGTTTTTGGGCTACAAAGAGTGCAGCAGTTATTGGGATGAAATTTAAAAAAAGGATACTTTTTTTTTTTCTTTTAGGGCAATAATGTGAATTGTCAGTATGGTGTAGAGTGGATGCATAAAGATGCAGTTTTAATAGTAATGAGGTGGTGTTAATGCAGAGAATTATATTTGACTGTTATGAACAAATACAGGCACTGCATTGATGAGTGAAGTCACAGCCAGCAAAACACGAAGCTCCCTTTGTTAGTCATTGTCTTTACACAACAAAAGGATTCAAAGTATGTAACAACCTTAATTAAGGGCGGAGATGTTTGTATTTCTCCTGTGAAGGACAGCATGTTCTTGTATAACCTTTCCCTAGCTACCAACAACCCAAGTGCTTGAATTGATTATTAGTCGCTTGGGAGAAAGCAGAAATGCTTTTTCTGCTTGCATACTTCATTTACCTGGAGTAGTCTAAATTAGTCCTGAGTGCATAAGCATGTCACTCAAGCTTTCTGGACACCTGCTCAACAAATTTGCTCAAAGAGCACACATACACACAAATGCACTCGGAGCAAGATCCTAAAATATGTCCTGCAGTCTGTTTCTGCCATATGGCTTATAATATTGTAGTGAAGTGTAGCAAGTCTAAATGAAAATTCACCCAAGATTATCTAATTAAGCAGGTGTGAAAGGAGCTTAATTCAAGATGGCTTTGGCATCTCTCACCAGTCTACAGTGCTATGAAGCCAACAGTTCATTCAGCTGGAAGATGTGAATTTTTTTTAATTTTTTTTTTTTTTTTTTAAGCTGGGGACAAAGTGGCACGTTTCCATTTCTCTTCAAAAGAAGATGTCAGAAGTGGTCTCGAGTTATAAAAGGTAGTGGTTTTATTAGCCACTGCTAGCCTGTGGGGAGCTTTTTGTTGCAGAGTGACAGGGGACTTAATAATGAAGCTCTCTAACCCAATCAACCCTGAATCAATGGAGCCCCTCTTTCCCTTCTTTGTCCCTCTCCTGTTCCCCCTACAGTGCCACTGCATTCCCAGCCTGGCGGGGCAGTGTCTCCGGGCCAGGGCCATGTCACGCACCCCTTCTGGCCCCAAACTGGCTGCATGCCAAATATCCTTGGGCAAGATACTAACCCCATGTTTGCCTACTGGTGGTGGTCAGAGGGCCCGGTGGCGCCAGTGTCCGGCAGCCTCGCCTCTGTCAGTGCGCCCCAAGGCAGCTGTGGCTACAATGTAGCTTGCCATCGCCAGTGTGTGAATGTGTGTGTGAATGGGTGAATGACTGAATGTAGTGTGAAGCGCTTTGGGGTCCTTAGGGACTAGAAAAGCGCTATACAAATGCAGGCCATTTACCATTTACCATTTCAAACAACCATGGTGGGGGGGTCAGGGGTTCAAGTGCTCCCCATGGGGCAGTGCATTGGATGCCTAGTGACTCTCGGCCCCAACCACTGTCAACACTGGCAATTAATATCTAATGAGAACAAAAGTAGCTCACCTCATATCTAGTCGTTTGGTTCACTGTTACTGCCCCATTCCCATTTTCCCGTTCTTCCACATCGGCTTTAAAGCAGGGGCGAGGATAGTCTCTGTTGGCTCAGCGCTGATAGTGAAGCGCTCAGAGAACATTCCTTGCGTGCTGCACAGAGGTTGAGTGTAGATTTTATGGGCTGTGTTTCTGCTAGTTCCACAAATACCTGTGGTTCATGTGCATGCTGTAGAAGCTTAACCCCTTCTCATGTGTGACATCTGAAATACAGCTGCTGGTTATATGATGGTATTACAAAGGCCTCTCTGCTACTGTATATCCCAATAACTGGGAAATCTTGAACAAATCTGCAGCTGGGTCTTCTTTTGTTTTCGTCTTGCGCTTGTGTTTCATCAAATTAGCTAGGTATTTAATTTGCCTTTAAAAGCACATACTGACATTTTGGAAAATTCATTTATTGGTTTCTATCAAGAGTTCAAGTTAGCAGATCGATGTAAATTTCATTTGTATGCACCTAATATGGAAATAAGACTTGGATGGATTTTCCATAGGTTATCACTGAGGCTAGAAACGGAGGGAACAGCTAGTCTCGCTGAAAAGTAAAATGATTAGCTACATGGTACAATTTATCACGTGACTAATTTGTCTTACTAAGCAGCACAGATTGCATATTTTTGGCTAGAAAGATCATTTCCTTCAGGATTTTTCTTTTTAAAACTGCCTTACTTTATATATACTTACAACTTGGTATATAACACCTTCCGAGTCTACTAACAGGCACCTGTTAGTAGACTGTGCGGGATTTATTTCAGGACTTGGGTTTGCTGGTCTAGATGCATATTTCCTAACATCATGTAAGAAATAAGCATCTGTGTTTATAATGCTTTAAAACAGCGGTCCCCAATCCCTGGGCCTTGGACCGGTACCGGTCCGTGAGTCGTTTGGTACCGGGCCGCGAGAGTAGAGGCTCAGGTGTGAAATGTATGGTTTTCAGGGTTTTTTGTTGTCATTTTTATCGTTAACTCTGTTTTCCTGGGTCTTTTCATGTGTGTTATGAATAAATCTTCTTTTTTTCGGTACCGGTACTAGTTTTATTTTGTTGTATCTATCCGCGACACCTTAAAGGCCGGTCCGTGAAAATATTGTCGGGCATAAACCGGTCCGTGGCGCAAAAAAGGTTGGGGACCGCTGCTTTAAAACACCCATTTTCTATACTTTTATATTGAGGATATGCTATGAGTGTTGTGCTTTTGTTGCCATCCTGCAAAATGTATTTATTTAAACATAACAGAAGACTTGTGCTTTTGCATGCCTTTAATGCTTACTCTCTTCACAGAGCTGTTTTAAAGTTAAATTCATATAGATTCTTTAACATGTTGTAGTTAAAGGAAACCAAACAGTCGTCCTACCCATTCAAAGGTACTTAAAGCGCAGTATCCATGTGTTGTGGTTGTGGCTGGTCAGTGCATCTGCGATCTGTATTGATAAGATTTCCTGAGGGGAAACAATTGTGTGAAATGCAGGAAGCCATTAGGAAGCCAGGGACTCATGACTCTCCCTGCTGAGTAAATAGTGCCTGGGCCTCCCCGATTTCATCCACTTTTGAATGAGCCCCGCACTTGTAACAATAAAGGCAGGAAATGAACTGTACTCACACAGAAGCGTGCAGGATGCTCATTGTGTTCCTAATTGACCAAACTAGGTTGGGTGATGAAAGCAGACTTTTTCCCCCCCCCTTTGTTGGACAAAAATAACTCAAAGGTAGCATACAGTAGGTGTGGTCGAACAAGCAGCTAATGAGGCGGTATTTCATTTCAGCATAGTTTCATTTATTTATTTATTATCTTTAGATCATTTTGGGCTGTTGTGGTCACGTCCTAACTGACCCAGTTTGTGTGAAATGGGACCTCACAGCTCGGACCCATGACTGCCTAATGTTGCCTGGTATTGCTTACATGTGCACATACACGAGCAATGGAGAAAAAATAATAAAAAGTAGTGCATAGGAGAGAGCAGACGTGTCAGCACTTGGTACCTCATGTGCTGTGTGAAAACAATCACTCCCCACTTTCAGCTTGCTTATGATTTCCTAAGCTCATCTGGCTGCAACATCCTTGTTTTTTCTCTGTGGAAGGCAGCCATGACTCTCACCCAGACAGCATTACTTAAGTTGTCACCTGAGAAGCCCTCCTGGGGAAAGTTGTTTTGTCCTTGAGTGTAGACCATAAGCGTATTTAGGCTGATCTGTATTCAGGGGAGATTGGTAATGTAGTAGGGATTGAGGTTATGCCTCCTACCAGTCCTGCCGCTCAAGAGACAAAATTCAGCGTGTGTGTGTCTGTGTTGTGTGTGTGTGTCAGCACGCGCACTTTTAGCCATTAGCCTTTTCTTTCCGTGAACATTGGCTATGCACTAAGGTAATTGTAAACCAAGAATCAAATAAACCAGTTTCTAAATGGCCATTTTGGTTTCATTGTTGGGTAAAGAATGTGCGGCTCTCTGGCCCACTTTTTGTGCTCGGCATAATTGATATTTGCTTTACCCCTAGATTAAGTGACAGCTAAGCAGGTTAGTATTGAGGATTTTCCCCGATTAATTCCAAGAGTCCAATCTGAGCAGGCTGGCCACGCTCCCTGTATCATCCCGAACGTCTGCCTTACCTGGGATTTACTAGCATATGAAAGGGAAATGAGATCAGAGGTGATAAATCCTGCAGCAAAGCCTCCCTCAGTGAAAATGAGATGCCCACATGGTATTGTCTGTCAGCAGGTGCCCCTGCTCTCATTTCTGATAAATAGATTTTGAACATTCAGGTGATGGGAAGTGGGGTAGCCCTACTGAGTGCAGGCTTTTTTTCCCCTTTGTATTGTGCCTTGTAAAGCTATATGCTCCGGTCTGGCTGTCTTCCTTTTGTTGCAGTAGAGCCCCATTGTAGTGGTTACTCATTCACACCATGTCCACACACTGTTAGGTTCCCCCTATCCCAGCAGATTTGCAAGCAAGTAATTTAGGGGTTGTTAAGTGATTTAGCATCTGTCTTTGATAGGACCCTAGTGAGCCACAACTGCCACCCCCCTTTCCGCCCATCGCTGTCTGTGCCTGTGGCGTCAAGGCCTGCGTTTGAATTTCAATCAGCCCTGGATACATTGTTGTGTTTATTTGAGGGGGATGGGTTGGATGGGGTGTCAGTAGTAGTAGTAACTGACTGTGTGTGTGTGTGTGTGTCAATCAAATATTCAGCGTGACCAATGGGCAGCTCAATGGAGGCTAGTCGGTGTGTTCTCTGGGGGGCACACGTCTTTAACCGATGCCCGTAGGGCGAACTCTGCCCCTCACTTCTTTAGTTGACTGGCGCCACCCTCCCTTCCTCGTCATCCTCCTTCCACAACACAAACGCAGGCGGTGCAATCAATAACGGCCTCACCCTCCTCCTCCTTCTAGCACCCTACCTCCCCCCTGCTCCAACCTCTCTTCTCTGCTTTCTATCTATCAGCACAGTGTTTGATGTTGCTTCATCATTCTCTGTCATCCCCCCCGACACCTTGATGTGTGTAATTGTGTTAGATTTGTCATGGTGGCATAGTTATTTGGCCCAGCTGGTATTAAGCCAGAGGGCGTTATTCCACGTACCTGCAACCCAGGCATTAGTTGTAAAATATCCGTGGCGTCTCATTTTATTTCAATGTGGCATTTTGCAGTTGTGGTTCACTTGGTTCTCCCAGTACCCCAAGGTACGTTCCGTCCTTTATTAAGGACCATTTTGCATTTTCTGATTTCCATTGTTCCCAACTCGCTCTGCTTCTTCCCTCTCACCAGGCAGTGAGGCATAAGCGATCTCGCATTAAAAATCAAACCCCACAGCAGATTGGTTGTAGGAAATGAGAGGAATTGATGGGGGGGGGGGGGTGGAGAGAAAGAAGTCTCACACATAAACAGTCAGACAGATGCCAGCATCATAGTAAGGCTGTGAAAAATTGCTTGGAAAAAATGTATCATTGGACATTTCTGGCACTGATTTTTCATTAGCACCTTATTTCTTAAAGACTGCGCTCAGTGTGAAAATATTTGACAGTAACCGTTCTTATTTCCCCCCCAGAGGAAAACTGGCATTGCTTTCCAAATATCTGTTTGGAAAGGAATGCAGTTTCATTTGTGTCGGATGTAAAGATCACTGTGTTAATGTGGAGGCTGCGTGAGTAGACGCACAATGGAATCAGATGTTTATTTGAAAAAAATGGGGGTTTTTTTTTTATTGGAAACCTTACCAGTGACGCTCCCAATTCATTATCTTCATCTTCGTTTCATCAAATCGCTTCATCAAACAATCCTCGTCTCCTAATGTAACACTGGCTAATTTCGTTTTGCGAGGCTTTTCTGTGCAACCTGTTGTGCGAGGAAAATCTAATCAATACATTTGTTTCGTGAGAAACAGTGGGGGGATGTAGTGCGAGAGGGGGAAAGATGGTGCGCACAGGAGACTGTGCAATGAGGAAGACATAAGAGGCACTCTGAGAGAATCCGTCCTTGTCGATTATGCACGCGCTACAACCTTGACAGCCACATTAGATCTCTTTCTCCGTACACCAAACTACCATTAATAATGGATACATCTTTCTAGTTCTTTTTGCTTTCCTCTTCCCCTCCCCCCAGTATTGGCCCTTAAGGCGTCTACCCCTCTTTCCCTACCTCCATCCTGTCCTACTCTCCCCTTCCCCCCTGTCCCCCCACCGTTTCGGCTGCAAGCCCGCTACCCAGGAGCCACGGCAGGTGTGCACACATCTTACATGGTGCTGGCCACACAGCCTGCAGCACCCAAACAGTCATAATCAGACAGGCACACCCACCTGCTTGAGAAAGACCACTGTTGAATAGTTGCGTGTCTTTGCTTTCCCCTTTTTGTAGCGGTTCATGTTATTGGGGTTTAGATGAGGACATTAGCCTGGTTTTGTTTCTCCTGACAGAAGCCCACAGACGGTGACAAATGAATATCACACAAATTCTGCAAAGACACTGAGGATGAAACGGCACATACAAGCTATTGTTAACACTCATCTGCAAGCACAGTGGTAAAAGGCGTGTTTTATTAATATTATTTGCTGTTTGATTGTCACTTTTCGCATCGCACTTATCATCCGATCCAAGATAACAGCCTCTAAAACACAAGCCTGATGCTTATCATCAGTTTTATCTGAATCTAGAATTGTAGGAGTCGCACAAAAGAGGAAAAAAAAAGGAAAAAACAGCACACAATAGCCCAAACCGTAATACACAATCAGTAGATGATCAGCAGTCAGCAGCCTGGAGTGAATCAGGATCTGCTTCATTGTCAGGTATGTTTAATAGTGTGTCAATCAGCTCATTTATTTGTCCTCTTCATTGTTAGGCCAAAACTGACATCTCACCAAATAATCATTCATTGTGTTTCCCCATTTTACCAGGTATTACAGAAGCTTTTCTAAAACATTTATTATGCATACTACATTTTATTCTGATGGGATTTGTTTTTTAAATTTAGACTATAGAGTCAGCAAGTTCTTTTTTTTTTTTTTTTTTCTTTTTTCTTTTTTTTTTTAATGGTTGTTTTTTTAAAAAACAGAGCCACGGTAGGGGATGGTTAAGATTTATGGGTTAAATAATAAATAAATTGTTAGCTACAGGAGTATTTGTGTGTGTAATTCAACTTTTCACAGTTTGCGAACCACCATTAAAAAAAAAAAAAAAAAAAACTAAACTAGAAGAACCAATGTTGCTAACTACCTTGTGTTGAATTGGTAAAATGTTTATGGCACAGTGAGATTAGATGCTGCTGTACAACTGCAGCTTTCATTTTGGCTGCATTCCCCCTAATAAATGGACAATAATTAAACTTAAGGGCAAAGTGTATACCAGCTTAACCGATGTATGTGCAGAGTGGGTTGAGAGCGGGTAGGGTGTGTATTGCTTCTGCTAGAAACGCCGCTCATTACACACTAGAGTTTTGTGCAAGCTAATCTGGCTGAATCTTAGTTTTTTAGCATGAGCTGATGGCGCATATGAACCCTAAGACTTGTCAATGCATTTAATTCAGTGTGTGATGTGCATGGCTGCCACATTGCATAGATCTCTCATGCACATAACTCCTCATGTAATTGCTTTCATGGGATGATAGGGGATAATAACATGCATTCAATGCATTTTTGCATTTAAAAGGCACTAATGCAAAAACAAATCCTCCCACCGTGAAAAAATAAGAAAATGGGACTTGTGTGTTTAGTGCAGTAGCTTTATGTCGTAACATTAATTCCTGTGGAGGCAGTACTGGCCTCCCAAAAACTCTTCTCTAGTGGTTATCTCAATTTGTTTGGCATATTGAAGAGGATAAACCTGTCCATACCTAAGCTAAAAGAGGCATGAGAAGAGATGATGCTGCGCAAGGAATGTAAATCTCTTTTAGCTTAAAATTTTATTGTTATGGCCCAACAGTAAACGGATAACGTGGTATTGGTGTTTCCTTGGTTTACGCATGCTCTGATGGGCTCTATCCTTGCGATGACTGGTGAATGGTCTGCTATTTAGCATACTGTGACAGCAGCATCCCCGCATTTAGTGGCTGCATTTATGGGTTTCTGAAATTGTCACTCAGACATGATGTGTATTGAGTGTCTCTGTTGACAGGTGCTATATTTCCTTTCAAAGATGTAACCAAACACAACACCATAAACTGGGCTTGTTTGGATCCTATTGTCATGGATTGTCACGGTCAAACCACAATACAATAATAAAAAAAATCAATGAAAAAGTTGAGCGGAGGGTGGCGTTACACCCACTTGACAGATTAAGGGCAGGTTTACAATCCTCACATGGCAGGAATCCTCTTCCCTTCCCACTTCTCTGGGATTATCCTCTTCTTCTTTAACTCTGTATGTCTTCTACTGTATTTCAAATCAAATCAAATCAAATCACTTTTTATTGTCACATCACATGTGCAGGCACACTGGCACAGCACATGCGAGTGAAATTCTTGTGTGCGAGCCCCACAAGCAACAGAGATGTGCAAACACAACAACACAAACGAGCAAAATACAAGAATGGCCAACCTGAAACTAATAAATATATGTACAATATATAATAGTGTATGCATTTCTGGATGTGTATACTAAATATTTTCCTACGTGTGTGTGTGTGTGTGTGTGTGTGTGTGTGTGTGTGTGTGTGTGTATACACATTTTTACAAATTAAATAGTAAAAAAATAAAATAATAATAATAATAATAATAAAATATATAAAATATACAGAGTTGAATATGTGCAAATTTGGGAAGCCATTTGTGTAGTTTAAGCACTGTAGGCTGTTATGTTGCTGAGTAGGATAGTAAGAGTTCCCACTGAAGTGGTGACTTATGGCCTTATTGGTTTAGGTTTACTCAGAGGTCTCACACTCTGCTAACCATATGATCAACCCTCACTGTGTCTGTGAGAAACGCTGTCAGTCGAGCCTTCTACGAAGAAACAGCTTCTCAATTGCCGCTGAATAATTGGTGACCTTTTTCTCTACTGAGGTTCACAGCAGCACACTGTGGAGACCAATCTGTGTGTGTCTGTCAGATTAACACAGTTGTGTATGTGCCTTTGTGCTGAAGCGAGAGGATGCCATAAAGACGGCCGTTGAGGGTTTTGGTCTAGAAGCTGGGAGTGTTGTCTGTTGGAATTTGCTTTCCTTTTCCTCATGGGAGCATCTTCCACTTCCCACCCGAGGTGATCTGTCTTCCTGTCATCTTATTGATCCCCTCCAATCCTCATTAATATGGGGAAAAGGCCACCGAGCCTGAGATGTGGGGCTAGTAGCTTCTGTTTGACATTGAGAAGGTGCATGAGTGAAATGGAAGAAATGATTCATCTAGCAAAGAATTATATTCTTTGAGCCAGACTACCTTCCATCTCTCCTCTTGCAAAAATGTCTGCCTCCCAGGGAAGGCTTTTACGAAAAGCCCTGCACTTAGGCACGGTGTAAATAAAACTGCAATATCATGTCAGCACAGCCAGCCACGCAGGTGTGCTGGAGATTTTTGACCTTGTGAGCATGGATGACAAAACCCTTTTGAAGCAAAGGGTTCGCAGAAACAAGGGATTTTAATCTTTTAGCATCAGGTGGCCTTGCTGAGCTCAAGTCTGCTCAGAATCACTCCAGTGAATGTCAGCTCTGTATCTAGCTGCATACACTCTCCCTCTGTAATTTGTTTAGAAAACGGGGATCGGGAAGCAGTTTCAGGTGCATTTTGATTTGTTGAGCTGGCTGAAAATTGAACATATTTCAAATCCACTCAAGATGCTGCATGTGGTTTTTCTTTTCTTTTTTTCTCCCCCGTCCGTCATTTTATTTTAATTTGCACTTCATTTACATTCATATTGAATTTGTTGTGTGCCATATGCTCCCTGACGTTGTCATGGGATACAAGCCAGACTGATCATTTCCTTTTCGGAGGCAGCTGAGCACATTCATTTGTATTTGTTTAAAGTGATGAGATAAGGAGAGGAAAAGTCTCCCCTCAAGCAATGGGTAAATGTTGGCTAGAATTAAAATGTTAACATTGTGCACTATTACATTTCTGCTTGACACATGCGGGCTGCCAACAGGTATCCTTCAATATAATATCATGCCAACATGCAAAAGATTGTAGTCTGTGGAGAAGGAATGGACAGTTTGCTTGGATCCCATGTCAAACGAGCAGCTGGAGCTTTTGCAGTGTTCCTCTGGCTCGATCCAGGCTTGTTTGAAAATCTCTGCATGTGTTCACTGTAAACCAGAAGTGAAAATGACTGTTTTTGATACACAATAAAATGCCCTTGGAGGCCATGTCCAAAACACTTGCCAGGCAGCGCTGGCACAATCAAGAGACTTCTGCTCAGTAATTTACAGCAAAGCTTTTTTCCTTCAACCTGGGACGGCCTGGCAACATTTCTTTATTCATCCCCCTCCTGAACTTGTTAGTAAATCACGGCCATTGTGAGGTGCCAGAGAAATTGTCCATTAATAAGCACTATGCCTAGTCAAGTGGCACAAGAAGCGCAAGGGTCAGGCCCGCCTTTCAATCATTATACCTCATCCACTTCCTAGTAAAAGGCCCTTAGCTGCTCAGCTACAGGTCGCCATGGAGACCCAGGACGGGGAGTGGAGTGTGGGGTGGGGGTTGCTGGGTTGGAGAGCACCGCAGACGACCATTAGCAGCCCATTCTATGGTAATTAATGATCATCCCACTGGCTCCAAATCAGGGCCTGCAGAAAAACAGACAAGTCTGCTCTCTGAGAGCAAATGTCACAGTGGAAAGAACTGTGTCAGTGGACTGGAGAGGGCAGCCGAGGGTTTTTTTTCTCTCTTTTTAAAATAAATTGATGGAAAATGGTGACATGATGATGACTGCACAAGTGGAATGGAAAAGTAATGGATGTGTAAGTGACTTATATGTTAGATGGTTGGGTGGGTCGGGGGGGGGGCGTGGCTGTGGAAAGATATAATCATTCGGTTTTACATAAGCATCCTTCAAAACATCCCATTTCACAAGAACAGAAGAATTAACAAGAAGATTGCCGTTTCCACTCTTTCACTTACTTGACACATTTGACTGGTGTCTATCCCCTTCTGCTAAAATAATCACTTGTCTAATCGAATTATGAGCACTGTTAACATTGCAAATATGAAGCCCACGTTATTGGTTTTCTAATCAAATCTGAGGTCTGCTTGCCCTTAGGGGATTCTCAGTCAGCAGACAAGCAAGGTAGCCAATCAACCAGGCGCAGCGGCTTTGAAGTGCCGGCAGACCAAAACTACCCATCTCCCCCTCGTCCTTTCCTCGAGTAAATAGCCCCTCTCCACAACTGAATTCGCATATACTCAGACACAAAAGCAATTCTGTGGGCGACTGGAAATGCAAAACAAATGCCACACAGATGCCCATGTTTGACGATGCTGATGGAAGTGGACAAGAACATGGGGGAGCACGCTTAACACACAGCGCACACAACAGAACAATTGGTGGCACGCAAGCAAACACCGGCGCCACATTCACGGGCCAGTGCTGCTCTCCCTGACAAGCGTGATGTGTGTGTGCTCAGAAAGTCTGGGCACATAACCCACGCTGACACTACACCTTTATCACACAGACACACTGGGCGGATTAAAAGACGTTGTGCCAGATTCATATGCAGGTCGAAGGCAGGAGTGTGATTGCATCAGTGCATAATTTCCTGGTGTTTCTGAAGTACACTGATTCTTACAAGACAAGCATTCAGCAACTTAAGGTGACAGGTTTATCCTTCTCTTACAAGTTTTAAGGACGAGAAGGGAAAAAAAAAAGTTCTGACAGCTTTGTGGTGCATTTAGTGTGGGGCTTGTGAGCTGGCCTGCTCACATGCCAACTGTGTTCTCACACATGCTTGATGTTTGCAGACATGTCCGTGTGTTCCATGCAAATGATGGGTGACCAAAGTAGACACACGGAGGTTTTTTGGGGCAGCTGCCATGTATGTTTTTGCGACCAACATAGCAACGATCAGCAGCCTGTAGCAACCAATTGCCATCTGTTGGGAGCTGGCGGTTGCCATGGGGTTGCCGACTTGTCTTTGGGCCTTTGTGAGTGAAGCCTAACAATTATTGCCTTCCCCAAGTGGAACTGCATGTGAAAATGCAGTTGTCTGACATGCATTAAACGGTCTTTACCCTGCCTGTTCCTCAGTATAAAGTTCATGCGATGTTTAATTGCACCCATGTAAAAGTTGTGCGGGTAACCAATGACCCCCCCCCCCCAAAAAAAAAAATTAAATTAAATTAAATTAAAGCGTATTTTTAGCTGTAAGTGTGTGTGAAGGAAACTGCCTCCTGTTTCGTGTGTGTGCACTGACTCCATATAAGGAAGGGCAACTGTGGACAGTGTCCTGGTGTAATTCACTGATTCCACGCTGTCTTGCAGTTCCTTATGGCCTCATACAGGAAGTCCAGTTAATGTCACAAGCTTTGGTTGTTGTTATTCTAGACATTCCTTCTAAGGGATGCTGCATCCTCGTCTGTGCCATGGCAGCGAATTCTAGCATGTCTGTCACCCACCGACTCATCCCAGGGGCGCTATCAGTGCTCAGCCTCTCACAGGCATGCATGTACACACTGCGTTCCACTCTCCTAATCCTTCTCTTTCTCCCCTCGCTCTCTCTCTCTCCCCCTCCTCCTCTTCTGCCTGCAATTCCTGTTTATCTCCCTTGCTCTGCCTTTGCTTTACCTTCCCTGTCCTCACTCCTCTCTTCTCCGCCTTCTTTGCTATCAAAGGCGGTGGAGAGTATTATCACCTCGAACCATCCTCTCTGTCGCTGGGCTAATGCAGTCCAAACCACACACGCGCAAAGGCACAGAAATGGAAATAAAGTATATACAGAGGAAAAAGAGAGAAGCCTTATCAGCACCCACTGGCTTCAGACCCTCAATTAATTTTGCCATTAACCGAATCCCATTACTCCCACTGCTATTACACAGCCATGACGTCTCACCCTCACTGGTGGAAGACGCTGCCAACACACATGTATTATGCTCTGCCTTACACACCAATGCCAGTTCTGTCTTTTCCAACTGACATCCATTTACATCCTAATGATGGAAGCAAATCCCAGTGCGGTCATGTGACCTGTCACCCTTCCTTGCGAGTCACTGAGCATGTACAGCTCTGCACACCCCCATCTGCCACCAAATATGAGAGCAGAGGTGTGATGGATAGGGATGCAGACAGGGAACGGCGGTGAAGTACAGGTGAGGAATAAAAAAAGGAAAGCAACGGGGTTATTAAGTGATAAGAGAGTGCATACCGCAGAGATGAGGTGAAAGAAACGGAGAATTGGGATTCTACCCACATTTCTACTTTTCTTTTTTTGACCCGCTCACAATCTGATGTGTTACTGTGGCCCCTGGGCTACACAGGGACCAGTGGTGAAGCTGTTTACTAGACTCAACGGCTCATTTCCTTTTGAGGGAATCGCTTGTAGCCCAGCCCCTCACATGCCTGATACCGATTTCTCTCCTGCCGTTCACCCTTGCCTGTGTCTGCAGCTCTCTCGCCATCTCACCACAATGTTCTCTGCCACAGCAGGCTGTGGTGCAGAGTAACTCGACTCCATTTTGAAACCCAAGTGCTCTTGTTTTGACTTTCTGACTCGCGGAGAAAGTGATCTTGGCTGCAGGGCAGAGAGGGACGGAGTCGCTTTCAGAGGGAATTTAAACTTCCTGGGTTTGAATTTCAAATACTGCTGATTTTGTTATTGTTTCTGAGTTACTAATTTATCTTCTGTGCCTTTCTGTTTGGCTTTTTTTCCCACCCATCTGGTATAAAAATTTCTTTTCTGTATTTGCAGATAAACCTGCTTGCAAAGCACTCTGCGGTTTTCAGTGAGCTGCGTGCGTTGCTGTGTACTCGTAGCTTACGGGTTCGAGTCTGGTTCAGAGCTTACACTGCGCAGTAGATCATCCCCGCATCACACTGGAAATAGTACAAAGCCAGGGTGCCCTGATGGTGCATTTGGCTCAGCTGTGTCCATATTTTTCTGAGACCTCTGGTGATTGAATCCAACCCAGGATGTTGGCTTTTAGACATGTGTAATTATAGTGAAATTGGTGTTTTGATGTTTGTATTACAACAAGAATGAATATTTATATTTAAAAAAACAAAACAAAACTGAATAAAGCTTTTAAGGAAGCATTGCAGATAAAAGCTGCCTTCAGACAGTTGTGGGGACTACCTGGGGGTAAGTACCCCCTGAGGAGGATCCCTGGGAACCGTATAGCTTCCAAGCCTTTTGTTTTCCCACTGATAATAGAAACTCTAAAGTGATGTAATAGGAAGCCAGTGGTAATGCAATGTCACCTCTTTATATTCTCTTTTGTTTTCCTGTAATCCTACTTCAACTTCTTGATTTTCTACATTGCTTAGCGACGGGTTGCCTGCTTAACAGCAAAAAAACCAGAACAGCTAGCGAGAGATGTGCATATGTCGCTCTCATGAGTCAATATTGAGTTCAATTTCCTCCCTTTTACTGGCTAACATTAAGACATGTTGGCATGCTTCTGCTGTACCAGGTGCTGATTCTGTATTCAAGTGTTTGATCAGTCGATGTTAACTTCATTTTGGACACAGCTGATCTACGTCGCTTTAGCCTTGCTCTAAAAACAGAGTTCCCGGCAACAAAAGCAAACGTCAGCAGCTGCTTTAACTGTGGAAAAACCTCCTAAATATGTAGCACTCTGCTCAATCTGACAAAGTTGGGAAAACACACAAATCTCTAATCCATCCTGCTAATATCATATCCCACTCTATCGTACCATCCCATTGCCTCTGTTCTCCTCAGTCACGTACGCTATGTAGTACACGCTGTATATATACATGTGTGTTTTTTAGTACCTTCACCCCTCCTTCCCCTACCCTGACCCCTAATTCTGTGTCTCTCTGTCCTCCCCACCCTTGCCCAGGGGGCTCCATAAATATCATTTCATCCTGTGGAGCCGCTGACACGCTGCAAAGGGCCTACGATAAATAATTCACTCCCTCGGTGCAGCGCAGGCAGACTCCCCCTGCTTAGGAATTCAGCATGAGCGTGTGTACATTAGGGTGGAAGGGCTTGTGTTGGTGGTGATAGTACACACAGCTATACCGGGTCAACGTATGCTACATACTAACACAGAGCTATATAAAGGATTCAGATGATTTAGCATAGGGTGCAGACTACATTAGTCCTTCACATTGATCTTCTCTCACTGACTGCTGGTCAAGCACACCAAAATGTCTTGCCTCATTGAAATGCCGATGTTTCCTATACATGTGGTATTTTTTTCTAACCAGCATCAGGCCAGCACACTTTTTTCTTCCTCTGTGGTTCACAGCATGCTGAATTAGGTTGATCTAGACCTGCCCTCTTTTAGTACTAGCGCACTGATTTATTGATGATGCTCAGGATTATTAATGCCAGTAGCCTGCTCTTTGCTTACTGAGCTGGCATGAGAGTCAGGCCTCCCAGTATCTAAGGGCCTAGTGATGGAGAGTGGCAGACAATGGAGAAGAAACAGAAGTCAGCGGGCTTTCTGTGGAAGCTTTGAGTCAAAAGTGAGAAAGCCGCGCCAGTCGTCATTGCACGGTTTTGTAGTACAAGTCGGGGAACGGTGACAGACGCTTTTCATTTGGTAGTTGGATCTTCCCTCCTTTTTTTCATTCTTTTATTTCCTTACACCATCTCACATTTAGTCAAGTAAGGGTGTGTGAGTGACAGGACTGAGAAGGAATTGAGGCACTGAAAGTCTGTCTTCTGTCAGAGTATGTGATTAATGCTATATGTGTGTGCATCCTTATATCTGTATGTGGTCTGCTGAGAGTTGTGTGTGTCTATACCACTATTTGTTCTTGTGGTTTTTTTAGCCACACACTTGCTTACCTGCCTTCACGTGGGGAATGGTTAGTACGTTCTTGTCCACAGCCCATTCGCTTTGAACTTAAAAGGCTTTGGTTCAGTTCAAGTCTTTTCAAATATTTCCGAGTCGTGTCTGTCTTGAGATCTGTGCGTCTTTATCGACTGAACTGCAGGTAAGCTCGGTTGCTGGTACTTCCACCTAGATAGATTTTTTGTTTTTTGTAACTACTGTACATAATCTGAGTCTTATTAGTGTGTTTCAGCAGCCCCCGTTTGCTCAAGCTCTTCGCCACTCTCTGGTGTAGCTCTTTGCGCTAACAACAGTGTTTTCTTGTTTGTCAGAAGCTTGAATGAACGCTACTCCAATAACACATAAACACACACTTTACTGGCCCACTCGAGCTCCTAATAAACGTGGCAACAAGAAGAAGTGACGAGCACAGTGGCTGGAGGAGGGCAGAGGGCACTATTGTTTGTCTCCTCCTCACCCTCCAACCCTCCACCCGTTCTAATGGATGCCAAGGAAGGAGAGAGAGGCTGGGATTTGATTAGCCTCAAGCTGGAGCGTCTAATTGCCCCTTCCACCAAAGCTCTTCCATATTGAAATGATTTATTCATCATCAAGCTCCAAACGGTCCCTTGAAATGGGCTGCCAGAAAGCAGGATGCTCGATCCTTTGCTCCCCTGCCTTACACTATTGTCTCTGTCATCGGAGAGCATAATGGGCGGGATGTTGCCATTGCTAGTAGGATGTAGGTTGGATGTTTACGGCTATGGTAATGGCAGGCAGTACCATTGTTAAACATTCATTATGTGAAGACTGTCTTGGCAAAGTGGAGAAATAATGCCCCGTGTGCTGCTGCTGTGCCTGCCCTATGCCGCTGTATCATCTGTAGTAGTCGTGGCAGTCCCCCGGACCATAATGGAACAACTGTTTAAAACACAAGTGTGTTTTCTCTGTATTTAATTTACATGGCAAATGTGCTTTTTGTCAACCCCAAGGGTTTATTTAAAGAAACCATACATCTTCAGCTTTAATAGACTGCTGGAGCTGTTCCCCCTTTCATCCCTAAGCTAAGCAAGTTTGTTAAAATACTTGCATCTAAAAATGCTCGGGGAAACTTTTAATCTTAGTGCTTTGCATCTACAAATCAGCCTGCTCTTATCCCTTATCCAAGAACACATTTCAGCACCAGTGGGGCTAAAATCACTGTCAATCCCGAGCCGAAGAGCCTCTTACATAGTTAAATATGCTCTTTAAGGAAGCCTTTCAGCTTAGCTTTTGATATTTAAGCACAAGCAGGCAGTTGCATCGATTCTGAGTTATGAGCGGTGGACATTAGTTGGTTTCACTGGGCGGCCTGAGAGAAATGCGCTAAGGTTCTTACACACAGTTCATGTTTAACTGTTTTTATTTAACCCTCTTCCAACCACCCTGAACATCAGTATCCAACCTTAATGTCACTCCGAATGAGCAGCCCCTCAGAGGATCACTTTAACACCTAAGCAAATTGGCTTTCAACAGAGTTATATTAATATGTTATTGGCCACCGGCGAGCAGTAGGTTAAATATAGGATGCTGGTGGTGTGGGCCTATCGAGGTGACCCTGTTACTATTCAAAGGGAAACAAGAACCCCGAGTACTTTGGCCCCGTAGACTTGCTCTTCTGGCTTGCATGTAGGCCAGTTGTGCTTCTGTGGTGCACAAAGACTGACCATATGTAGTGTCAAAGTTCTGCCTGCCGTGCAGTTTTTTTTTCTCATCCCGATTGCAGCATAACCTAAAGTCTGGGTCAGCCAACAGGCGCAAGTGTGGAATGAAGGAAAAGCATGTGTTTGTCCCTTGTATTTTCATCAAGTGTTGTTTCTCTCTGACCCGCTCGGTCCCTCGGCTGTGTGTAGCCCTGCTCCCGTTGACCAGATTAATGCTATTCCACAGGCATTGACTTAATCTCCAAACAGGATTGCTCTAAGCCTTGACGAGGTAATATGGGCTAAACAGATTGCACCGGTGCACAATCAGAGTTACTGTAATGTGACGCTACAAATCTGGGTGCTGTCGCATTAGCACGTTATACCGTAACCTTCGCAGGTTTACAGATTGCGCTATGCTGTTCAGACGAATTTACTTGTTTACTTTTAATTCATAGGAAATTATTATCTGCCGTTGTTTTTTAATCATGCTACGTGTCCCGTGCCATTCAGCGAATGCGATGAGAAGGAGCTGAGAGTATCGGAGAGATGATAAATACTCATCAAATTGGAATTGTCTCCCACCATCACATTACTGCCTGGAGAGGCTCCATCATCGCAGCCGTAGCTGCCAAGTGGTCACAGAGGATGGAGTGGAGGCTGGAGGGTGGTATTAGGAGGTAGACTGTCCTTTACCTTGAAGTAATGAATTGTGTTACCTTTGAGTTTCTCAGTAAACCCTGTGTGTGATTTAAGTGCAATAACATGTGACCAGCCTCCTGGTTTAAACGGCCTGTGACAGCAGTAATATTGTTATAAATACTTTTGGAAAATTCTCTGAAATCACAGAAAAACCGATAACTGGGACATTCAGGGTCTGTGCAGGCTTGTTCTTGTGAGTGTTGTGATTTTTTTTTTCATTTTTACCTTAACTACCTAACTTAACTACTGTCTTATATGTAAAACTTTTGTTTCACCATCAGGCTTTTTCTGACAGAACTAATTACCGTCACCTGCCAGTGACAACTACAGCTTCTTGCCTAAAGTTGGCTTGCAGACTTGAGGCCGAGAAGGCCGACTGGAAAATGGGAAACTGAATGGCTATGTGTGCAATTTATTTATGTGTGATTAGTGTCAGCTTTTTTTTTCTTTCCTTTTTTTACATGCTGGTTTACTTGGCTTGAAACAGGCACAGAGAGATGAGGGCTAAATTGATTCTGAACGAGACATAGTGGCTGGCTAATGAATCTGGTTAATTGACTGTGTAAGGGGCTGCCGTAACAGTCAGACAGTTAAGAGCAGCAGCAGCCTGCAGAATCCAGCCAGCTCATCTGTGGTTGCGTCACTCTGCCCGTATTGATTTTGGTCTTGAAGTCATGACACCTTTGAAATTATTGTAAGCAGAAAAGTATTATTACTGTGATCATGGCAATTATTACTGCTCCATCAGAGGCTGTTGGGTGTCTTGACACTCTTGTAAAGTGATTAGCCTCTTCCCTGAGAATGTAGAAGGGTCCCGCTGGGGATTGCAGACCCCCTTCTCCCTCTTGGGACTTGAACTGACAGTCTTGTGTGATGGCTGGAGACAAAGACCCCCCCCCCCCCCCCAAAAAGAAATTTACAGGCAGCATTACCTAGCGGGCTCTTCCGTTTTGTAGCTACACCCTTGTTCCCCTTCTTTCAGGTGAGACTAGAAGAGTATTTAAAGAGATTGCAGCTTTCATTTCACAGGAAATGAAATGTAGAGCTTCCGACTGCGCAATGACAAAGAAATCCATGGTCCCTGTTCTTAAGCACATGGACGCCCACTCATGCACAGACAGCTTGTACAAACACTGTCTGAGGCATCTCCCTTGGTACTGGCAGGGCTCTCCAGGAGCTGCCGCCTCCTCACAGCTCCTCTTCAGATCATCAACACCTCACAGTGGAGATTTTATTACTCTCTCGATTGTCTGGATCTCAAGCTAGCCTCTGAGTTGCAAAGCACCCCTCCCTGGACTCTCCCAAATCCTCTTTGTTCTTTGTTTGTCAGTTACTACATTTATTCACTTAAGATGTGATACTCCTCGGCTACTGCCCCGTTTTTGTTTTTTGGGTTTTTTTGTTTGTTTTTTTTAAATTCCCCCCCCCCCCCCCCCATGCTTTCCTTCTTCTTGCTCCCGTTCACACGTTTCCTCCCACCTTGCTTGCTCAAGTTCAATAAGCAAACAATCCCACTTCCTCTCAACACCCAGCTTCGTCGCGGTGATTTGCCGTGCTTGTCAGGTCGAATATTGAGCGACACTATGGCCCCTGTCAACAAAAGGAAGGCCCCGGAAGCCAGAGGGCCGGCGTTATTTGTGTGTAGGGTGGATTATCTCCCCCACACGCCATTCTGCCTTTTCTCATTGTCTGGCGTGTAACCGGCATGCAGCATGCCGATGCCAGGATGGCTCCCTTGTGGAATACACAAGGCCCGGTGCCTGCCATGCTTTGGTAAAACTCACTTTGGCAAAACAGAATAATTCATGGGGTATTTTTGCACAGACAGCCGAGTTCTACACAGATTCACTGGCATCCTTGTCCACTGACCCTCTGGACAGTGTCCAGCACCATTTTCTTGATTAAACTCTGGGTGAGGAGGGAGAATAGCAAGCGGTGTATGTCACTGTGAGTGTTTCATAAGATGACCTTGTTGGGAGTGCTGTCAGTGATGTTAAACCATTGAACATATGTTCCGAGTTTTCGAGCCCCCTTTTATATCCAGCTCTCATTACTCCATGATGCACGTCTGTAGCTGCCCGTGTTTTGAATTCAGCACACGCCGTTTATTGTGTCTGATTGTCTGCGTGTCTGCGTTTGTATGCGTAGGGCTCTCTCTCAATCGGACCTACAGTTTTCAAAGAGTGCGTTCCAGCTGTGCAGAGACAAAGAACACTCAGATAAAAGGCAGATTTCAAAATGAAGGAGGGCTTTTGGCTAAAAGCAAGCGGCGACCACCGGCATACCCGTCCTCCCAACGCCGTGATTGCGCCATGCTGAGCTGCAGTTGGCCATTGTAATCAATGGCGCAGCAGGTGTCTCGGCCCTCAATGACACAGGTAGTGACGCCTGTACACACATTGCTATATGCAATTTGTCTCAGACGTAACACCTTTGGACACAGAAATTAGGCGTGCGCACCATACACACTGTTTGTTTTACCCTTGGTAATGAGATGCAAATCATCATGCATGGGGAATTGGGGACCTCAGGAGAGGGCAGAGAGGGAGGGGCTGCAACACATGTGTTTTGGCGGTGGGGTATTCTTAGCCAGTAAACCCAGCGCACAAACTGATTTCACGGCAGGGAGTCACATGAGGTGTCAAAGGTGTCATGCTAAAATGGGATATCACACCGGCCTGCTGCTGGAAAAATGGGGAGGCATGGCACGGTACTTCCGACACCTCCCGGTATTGGACTGGGGATAGCTGGGGTCCTGCTTTCTTTGGTGGTAGTGCACTGGCCTTGTCAGCTTCTTTGCTTTTAAGACAGTAACTGAAAGCTAACAGGCTGCTTCAGATAGGATAATGAGTTGTTTCTGTGCCAGTTTCCTCATATTAAGACATGAGTGATGGATGACAAGAGCGAAAAGGGCTGCGAGGTGGGGGGAAACCCACAGAATATCAAAATGCCAGTTGCGGATGTAAAGTGTTTGAGTACTGATTCCCACAAATGCAGTTTTGAATGTGTAGACCTTGTATTTGCATGTGTAGCATATTCATGCAAACACGGATAACAGTCTAAGCCAGGGAGGATTTTCATCCCTCCTGAGGGAGTGAAAACCAACATGACTCCATCACAGTGGAAAGGTTTCAAACCAAACCAGTGAAGTTCCTTTTATCATTTCATACATTTGTTTTAATAGCTCCTCTACTTCTTCCTTCACATGTGTAGTCTTCTGTTTCAGCAGTCACTGTGACAAAGGCCTGAGCGCTGACATGTAGAAAGCCCTCTTTGTTGTTGTTGTCTTTTTCTGGGTCCCCCCCCCAGTTTATACAATGTGACAGTGTCAGTTGTGTGGATTCAAAAGTTAACTAATCTCCCAGACAGTAGCTGTAAATGGTGTGACAGGGCCTCCCTTCTTTCAGTGTCACCCATCTTCCTGCATGCGTAGAAACTGGCATCTTGGTGCTTTGGGACCAACTGCAGTGGCAGACGGTGCATTCAAGGGATGGACTGTGGCATGCTGTTTCTACCATAATCTTGTAAAGGACTCCAAAATACCCCCCACCAGCTCAGCAGATATGCGCCATAATTTTGCATCCAAACCAGTGAACAGCTTGTCTGATATCTTGACTACAGTATCAGAGGATCTGATTAAAAAGGCTGCTGATTTTTTTTCATACTTTGCTCACTAACAGTTTACACTTACACCCTCAGAAGAAACGCTTAATAATATAAAAATGATAAAACTGGATTTCTTTTGCTATTTGGATGATGATTTCGGTGCACATTATTTTTATAGTATTGCACAGCAATTTGGAAATTAAGCAAATGTGCTTCAGGTACTAACCCCAAAGGAGTTCTGTAAAGTTGGGTCAGTTTATCATTCAGTCCCCTTCTCACACAAGCCTCATGAAATTCATGTTCTCCTTTCCTATTAAAACCGCTTTTCCATATTGACCTTAATATCAGCCCGATTTATGCGCAGAAGATGTCACGGGACACGTGTAATAGAGGAAATTGTTAAACCACACCGGGGAGTCCAAGGAAATTGGAAATCTTCAGTGTCACTTTATTGCGCAACCATCAGTTGTCGAAACATAAACCCTGCACCATATGGCTATTGTTATTCATTTTGCAGCCTTATTTGATGAAGGGCAGAGCACACAGGGACACGTGAGGAAAATGTTACACAGGGGTCTGGACATTTGTCTTGACTCTCAGTTGGATGTTGTGTTTTTGCTACTACAAGAGTTTGCGCTTTAATTAATGATGATGATGGGTACATGTAGTCGTGTGGGTGGGCGAAGGCTTGAAGTAAGCAGTGGACGATGCATACTGGTTTTGTAGCCAGTGCAGCTCTCATGTTCGCATTCTGCCATATCCTGTTACGTTCCGTGTGTTCTTTGCATTTACGAGTCACCGTGTTTCAAGCCACCGTGTATGTCTGCATGCTTTGGCTTGTTGCATGTTTGTGAGGTGAAAAGTGAAAGAGACTCGAAGACTGGGAAAAGAGTTGCTCAGTCTCCATTCCAACCACCTCCCTCCAATTTATAGCTCTTGGAGGGAGATCTGTCTGACAAGAGGCCTGTAATTAAAGTTGAGAAAAAAAGCCATGTCCAAATGCCCTACAGAGTTTTTTTTTTCCTTCTAGTTTTTTTTTGAAGACTTAAGGGAAGAAAAAGCTTTTCCATCATCGTATTGAAATCTTTCTCTCCCGCTGTAACTCTTACAACTCGAAACTTTACCTCCAGGGACCATTGTCAGTGCATAATATATCACAATGAGCTTGAAAAGTTATTACTTGTTGGTGACATGTTGTTTACCAAAAGACAATTTTACTATTTGACTGCATTACCAACTGCAGCCTTAAACATTGCACATTCTTACATTGCAATTTTATGACCTACTGTGTTGGCGGCATACCATTACACATTACGGACCGACGCTGACCTTGTTGATTACTTTGAAAATATAGTCCAAGTGCCTTTTACGTTTAAATTTGACAGCTAGTCAATTAGATTCTGTATAAAAACCCAGAGGCTACAGCTACAGCTCACAGGTCTTTGGGTTCAAGACTAAATCAATGATAAATTCCTTAGACGCCCATTTATATTTATCAGAATTTTTTTTTTTAGTTTATTTATTATCCGTGATTGATGTCAACAAGCATTTGTGCACACTTTCAAATTCCGCATTTGCACTTTTAAAAATTAGATTCTGCATAAGGTATAAATACAGTATGTATGTAGTAAAAGTTTATCAAAACTATTCAATGAAATATTAAATGTCTTTTTGACTTTAACAATAATAGATGTTTTTGCTAAAAACTGATTTCAGATTTGAACTTTTAGTTCAAATCTTGAATCTTAAAAAGCATTCATAGGGCTCTTTTCTAGCTGTTAGAGTAGCTTTGCATGATTCACAGCTCAAAGTAATCCTTATGTGCCGTGTGGTGGGCTGTCTTGGTGCAAGCCATAGTTGCTGTGGAAACCAAAGTAGCCATGTCCTCGGTGAACCCATACGATCACATGAAGGTCTGCATCATTTGCTGTGCCTCTGCTATGCTAATGTTATCTTATACAATCCTCTCTTATTCTTATCCCGCATGCTGTTTGCAAAAATTGTGCTCCGCTATTTATCGAAATGGGTCAATCAGTCGTATGTTTTCTTTCTTTTTCTATTTCAAAAGCGCCTTGTATCGTATATTTGAAACAGTAGCTAGCTGGCACATGGTAATGGGTTAATTAGTGACCTTTTTTTATTAACACCCCTGCACCCCCGTTGGCATTTTTTTTGTTGTTTTTTTTACACTGACTGACATTGCCACAAAGGAACAAAGGGCACTGAATATACTTTTCACAGAGTTCTTTCTACAGTCGGTAGAACTCCTTTGGAAGCATGAAGGGCTGCCCAGGAAACCGTTGGGAGCACAGTTTTGGGCAGAGGAGGGGACAAAGAAAACCAGTTGCAGAATTTATTTAGATTTAGATTTGTCATTACTTTAAGAAATGCGTAGAAGACACTGTTTCTTTCCAACATGGACTTGTTTTTCCTTTCCTAACTCTGACCTGGGTGCAGGTATTCAAGTTGAGCTTTAAGGTGGTTTCCTGCGAAGCACTGATGGATATGAAATGGTTAAAAGCTGCTTATGGAGTGAGCATTTAGTTTGCCATGGTGGACCTGCAGAGCCAGTCGACTGAAGCAGGACTAGCCCAGCGCCTGAGCTGATCTGGCCAGCTGCCAGGAGCGCCCCATGCTGCAGACAATACCCACCTGTGTTAGGAAGGGGAGGGGGTTGGTGGGGAGAGTGTGAGAGTCAATGTACACACACACAGACACACACACACACAGACGGCAAGGTTTTTTTCTCTCTTTCAAACAGAGTGGTGCTCCTCCTCCCTTTCTGTTCTGTAGCTCTCCAAATGTCTATCAACAGGCTCCAGCTCTGATTTTGGCTCATTGTGTTGGACGCTGACGTTTGAAAGCAAACTCGGAGATGAAAATCAAAAGTGGGTTTTGAGATGACGAGAACATATAAGTGGGCAGAGGAACCGTTGGTCGCTTTTGCTCAACGGTTACCCCCTTCATCCGTGCCAGACACCCCCAATCGGATCCCTGCAACCCCTCCACAAACGTGCCTGGGGCTAGAAGGTTGAGGGGAAGGAGGGGAGGGCGGTGAGGGGTTCCCTAGGGGTCTCTACTCTCTGGTTACAGCAAAGAGGCTGCCACTGCCAGAGGGTTGCCATGGCAACGCTATTTGATTCCTACAACAATGCCAGAGCACCACTTCCCTCCCCATCCTCCTCCTCATCTCCTGAGCTACACTGAACACACACACTTGCGCGCACACACACACTTGCACACGAGCCCTGTGTGATTGGACGATTATGTCGGGGATCATGACACAGTCGCCACTTTGGGGGCTGACAATGCCCACGCGGATTAAAAGCTGGTTCTTTTGAAAATAAATTGCTGCCTGGAAATTAATTTAAATCTAATAATTAGCATTGTTCCAAATCTGGAATATCACATTGGAAATAATCTGATAACATTAGCAACAAAACAACCCAGACAGATCTCAGCCTGACTGAATACTGGCTGTTCCAGAAAGAAGTTTGGTAATCAGAAGTGCACTGACAGTTTTTAAAAATGTATTCATTTATTTATTTATTTTTGTCACCGAATGAAACTTAATGAGCCACAAGTAACTGAGACCAGACTGGGACAAGTCTGATCTCTCAGACGAGAGGGTGACTATGGTGAACAAGAATCTTTTTTGCAGTGTTACATTTACAACACATGTAAATGTGACATCTGACATCTAACAGAAGCTGACCATAGCTGGTACGCTCCCAGTATTTTGTACTTGTCAGTTTTATTGCATAGCAATGGGGCAAATCCCCAGGCACGTTTTTAGCTAAATTAGAGCCATAAAATAAAGCTTACAATGAGTTTATGGGCAACCGACTAAATAATAATGTCATAAATAATTAAATCTGCTCTGTAGTTGTGGTAGATAAATACTCCTGTCTCCTAGTAATATTAAATCTTGGTCGTTTCAGATAGAACAGAAGGGATATTTTTAGCAGCTCTGCTCTGATGCTGATTGAAGTGTAAAGCTAGATTCTTGTTTCTACACCAACCCCTTGAACAGTAAGAAAACATAGTAACATATTAGCCTACATGGGATCTGAGAGAGGGAGAGAGACGGAGAGAGTAAGCTCTTGGGTCTATTACACCAGACTCTGACAGTGATTCAGCTGACAATATAAATGTTTATTGGTGTATAGTGCAGCTTGGAGAAAGATGTCAGGGCAAGAAGTCTGTACTTTTAGGAAGGCTGTAATGTGTCTCACAGTAAAGAACATTGAGGAAAAGCAGAGTCTGTTGCTTGATGGTCTTGGACAGCATGTTTATGTGGTTTGGAGCAATAACTCTTCACTGTAAGAGTGCATTGTGTGGTAGTTTATGTCGGTGTGTAGTTATAATTTACATCCTTTGCTGTTGGGGGGGCATGCTGGGACGCTGAGGGATTAATACTGCTGGACCTGAGACCTCTACAGTAGTATTCCTCATATACATGCACACAACAGTTTATGCATCCTGTTTTTTTTTTCAGCATTTTCATTTCTTCACAGGTATTTGGTTATGTTTCTAAATAGCTCCGTCTCTAAATGGCTGACAAAGCATTGTTTGCAATGTCTAAATCCCTACCAGGTGTTCAAATGTATTCACGTGACATGTCTGCTAACTACTTGAATCAATTCTTTTCGATGTTTGGCTCTCTTGTGAGCTGATGAAACATAATTGCAAGTGGTAATTTGGTCTTGGAAAATGGGATGAACCACTAATTTGAAAAGAAAAATGCTGCTGTGAAAATCAATAGGAAAATCCTTAGCATGCTAAAGAGAGAGCGCTGCTGCCATATGCCCATAACACGTCCTATGGTGTGCCCAGTGCTTAGCACCAGGGTGCCGGCAGGAAATGCCATATTGGCCTCCCAGGCCAGTGAGATCATTGGCTAAGCCCCCAGGGTGTGGACACATGGTCCCAGGCTGTCTCATTCTCTCGTCTCTGTCCTTCGTCCCCCTGCTGACATGACAAGCTGTATGCTCTAAGAACTCGTTTAAGCCTTTTCATCAAGGCTTTCACCTTTGATGGGCTTTTCGTGTTTGAGTACAAAGACAAATGCTGGAAAGGTGACGCTGAGATGATGTCATGCATGAATATAGGGACACCTGTGGGTAATTTAGATATTAAAAGTAAACAAGAGCTAGAATAGAGAGTAATTTTCTTAATCACCGCTATTTGAAAGGACAGCATGTTGCTTTTTACTGCGTGTTCAGATTAACGGCAAAAGACATTACCTATATCTTAGCTATAGCTAGATGGCCCTTGCTGGCTAAGCAGGGTCCCCTTAATATGATTAAGACGGATTATGGCGTTGTCTTCACATCAAAAGAGCCAAGACCAATTATCACCCCTGCCTTTCAGCATGACAGCCCTCCTGCTCTCTTCCCGCAAATGCAGAAAGGAAAGGAGAAAACAGAACCCGGGCTCTTGTAACACTCCAGAAGCCTCACGCTAATGGATGGATTCATCATTCATTCAGGCCTTTCATGTACAGTGTTAGGCTGTGATGGTGCACAGTTGCCAGTGCTTTGGCTAGACCCTAAAATAGATTGAGCGTCAAAGCCTATTATCCCGCTCCCAGAGGCATGTACAAACAGGTTCATGTGACAGAAAATGTGTTCTAAGGCAGTTAAAGAGTGAGGAACTGAAAACAAGCTTTTCATGCCTTCAGGTGTTTGTGAATATTTGTAGGGGTTTTTTTAGCAAGTTTTTAATTATTTGTGCATATTTTCGTAACAAGTTGTGCGTTCAGTGCAACAGGGACGACAGCTTTGCTTCGTTTTGCTTTGGTGCCCATTACCATAATCCCCCGTCAGGACGGGTCTTCCATTACCCCTTTGTGCTGTCTGTGGTCATGACAGGAAATCAAATGGATATGGATAAAAGTAGTCCCCGTGCCTCAACCCTTCCCAGCTTATAACACTTGCACACAACACACACGCTGCTCTGCTAAATTACTCTCAAAGTTTCACTTTTCTCTAAAGTGCCAGAGCCTACGAGCTTGAACAAAGGTGCCCCCTGCATCCGTACCACCCATCAAAAGTGGAGCTGGAGTCGGCCCAGAGTGCTGTCAGGAGTTAAATAAAGTCATTAAAATCCTCTTTTTTTCCCCCCTAGTGGCCCAGTGTTCACTTCTTTATGAACATGGAGCTCTTGGCTTCACACAGAAGGTGACACATAGCTATAACCTTGTTTTTCTTTGTAAAAATTGTGTGCCTTTGCCTTCACTGGAACACAGATATTTCTAAGCTTTTCATTTCTCCACAGTAATTTTGTGAAGTCAGTTACTCTTTTTGCTTTCATATAGGGCTGAACGATTATGGAAAATAATCTAATTGCGATTTTTTGCCCCAATATTGCGATTGCGATGCGATATGCGATTATTTTTTAAGGTCTTTGTCTTCTGTATTATTAAACAAAGACAAGCAATACATCATATAGTATGGCCAATACTATATTACATTAATTTTAAACTGTTCTTTCCTGGAAGACAGACCTCTGTTATGATGACATGAGGTGATGCATGAATTGATGACTGACATTTTTATTTAACTTCTTCAATCACAACAGTATATTTGAACATACACAATAGTTTATTTTTAGCTTACAAACATCTGAGCATAAAGTGCTGACAAGGAACCCTGGTGTAAACATTAAAATGAAAGTCAGTACAATGTGCAGATTGCAGAAATATACATAAAAAAAAATCAGTGGCTTTACCACACTCAGTTTTTCGACATCTGTGAACTACTAGACAGTCATTCAATTAAAAAATAATATTAAATAAATAAAACTAATAAATAAAAAATACACACATCTTACTGATCTCTGCAGTCAGTAACATTACACATAAAGTGCAAACATAATAGCAATTGTATAAACACACACACAAACACGCCTTTAAAATTTAAAGGCGTGAAATTGGACGGTCTAGTTCTGATTAGCGTCACCGCTGTCTCGGTGGAGTTTAATAAACTCGGCCGTCTGCTTCTTGCTATCTAAAATATAACCAGACACTGGTGTAAATTCTCGACTGTCTCATACTTCTGTTTAATAAGTTTTCTGTTTGACGTTTAGTCAGCTGTGTGAAAACCAAGGAGGAACCCACCCGGGGGATTAATAAAGTTTTATTTTATCTAATCTAATAACTTTAATCTCAGCCAAACCGATTTACTCACGAACAAACAAAACACTGAAAAAAGCCCAACAATAACATTTTTAGGTTGTCTAAGTGACTTATATATTACGTTTAACCCGAGCAGCGAAACTCCGCGGTGATCTGAAAATGATGTGCCGGGAGTTGTGCCGTTCTCGGCCGCATCAGTAACCCTCGAGCTCCCGGCTAGCTGTCGAGCTGGTGGGTAGCAGACGCCTCTGAAAACGTCGAAGCACTTTTGCAAATATGGGATATCTTGATAAACCGAGCAGATATTTGATGTTTACACAGCTACTTTCTCGCCTGAAAATATGTTAAAAGTTTATTTTGTGACCCAGAAAGATTAGTATGAGTAATTTTAAAACTTAGTAGCGGCCGCCATTGCTGGAAACTGGAGTTTGGCTGGGCCGCGCTATGAATTCTGGGATATGGTAGTAATTTGGACAGCCTTCGGCGCGTCGCTGTGACGTAATCGGTCTACAAATGCGGCCTCAGGAGGATGCAGCCCATGAATTTGGACATGTCCAGAGTATAATCGCAGCCTTTGCGGTTAGAAAATTGCACTTGATCATGTCGCGATATTATCGCAAATGCGATATATCGTTCAGCCCTACTTTCATATGCGCGTCACCTTTTATGGGAATTCAGCAAGAAAAGAATAACAAGAGAAGCTAAAGGTAAAGGTTCTTCTGAGTGTCGTCATCAGAACCTAGATGTTAACAAAGCTCTTTGACAGCTTTTTAAATTTTGGTCTGAGTAACCAGCAGCACAAAGCAGAGCCTGTTACATGTGCAGGAAGATAATTAGGGTCTATGTTGTGAGCTAATACCAAGGGGCAGACCAGCTCCTCGTATCGCTTGACCACAGCCACTCTCGGCATGTGCACTTCCAGCTTTCCCGCTGTGCTCGTTTTTCATCACAGAACCTGTGCCTTAAATTTCACATCCTCCGCGTGTGGATTTACACCTCTATTGTGTCCACATTACAGGACACGCATATTAAATGCCCTGGGTACACAAGTAAATCCACAGCCACCGTGTCAGCACAGCTGGCATCACTGGGCGATGAGCAGGTGAACACTCAATCACAATCCCCACAAGCATGTAAACGAGGTCTGAAGTGGCCCCGGCGCACTACATCCTACCGCCCTACCTATTTTTTTTCTTTCTTTCTTGCTAACCTGCAGCCTGTAAGGCCAGCATTAATAATTTAAGCAAACACCCAGGCATGATAGAGCAGACAAGGGAACGTGTCGAGAAGCACTCTGGTCGAGGGAAGCTATTAAATATGAAAACTATTTGTGCTGGCTAATAGTGTCTTTGTTTTCTTAGCGCTTAGAGTCTCGTGCGTCGTCCCAGCTGACGATCGAGGTAAATTGTTTGATGAGGAATGGTTACGTTGGACGTGACTGCGTTCGGCCCATTTGTTACTAATGGCCAATCTGCATGGCTGAAACAACTCTTTCCCAGCAGATGTGTTGTCCTAACCTCAGTCAGCCTGCCTTCCATATACTCGTGCACACATACGCAGAGCTGATCGGCTACAGCAACTACTTGTATATTTATAAATTCATGGGGTGCTGCTATGCGCTTCTTGAAAAAACACACGCTCTCACACGCCCACACACACTCTCATAGGGGCCCTAGTCTTGTGTTGAGGATTAGATGGGTTCAGGGCCAGAGATTGCCCCCTCTGGTTGCAGCTCCTGCTTCAGTGTGGTGTTTGGGTGGGTTTGCTGGGGGTGGTGTGCATGAAGCCCTCCGGGGGAAAGATTGCACTGCACACAAATCATTACTGCTCATCAGTTACTGCCACTCAGCCACTTATTTACTCAGCAGCTTTGCTTAACAGAGACATGGATATGCAGCCAGACCTCAGCGCTCGCCGGAGCGTAGTGGCTCGTTATGCGCCGGGATCTTAAGGATGAAATCATTGAGAAACGCTGTTGTTTGGGTAGCAATGCAGCACGATGCAGTTTGTGAGCACAGAGTGGGTCAATACCTTTAAAGCTCGATGCACTCAATTCATCATAACTTTAAAGTCCGTTCCCAATAAGAATTTCACAGTTGATGTTGTGTGCAGGTCGCGTTTGACAGAAGGCCGTCAACTGAGCCTCAACATGAGGAAAAGTGTTGCTTCAGCGATATACAGGACACTATCTAGACAGTGAATTATTTATGGCTGCAATACCACGTAAGCTATATGTAGCATATTAAATACATAATCCTCTCATCTTTTATTGATGGTCCTTTGATACCAGCCTCCCTGGTAAGATTGATAAGAGAGCTTAAGGTGCAAGCAGTTTTGACCGCCACATTTGAGCCAGTAGTGAGGAAACTTCACCCAAGCCTTATTGGGAATGTTTTTGTTTTTGTTTTTTTTCCTTTTTTGCTTCTTTAATGAGGACTGGTGGTGGAGGTGGGCGGTAACTCAAACCCAGATTGCTCAGGGAGAGATTACGTCTGCTTATGATATAGTGTAAACAGTTGGGCACAAGCTGGTTATGCTCGGTGGCTGACTGTTTACACACCGTTACTGACAGATAAGAGGGAATTTCAGCTGTACTCTGATCAGATCTGCAACAGGACAAGCCTGTGTCAAGTGTTCACGGTCTCCACTTCCTGTGTTTTTTTTTTTATTGTGAGAGCTACCTGATAGATGCAGAAAGAAAGGTGGGTGGGCGGTGGGAGGGGTCTCTCTTTGATGGGTTAAATGTGTTGCTTTGTAGGCAGTACAATCGTGCACTCACGTTATCACGTCACACAATAGAGGCGAGATGCAGTCCGTCAGTGTGCAGGAAATGGGATTCATTTATCTAACCTGATGACGGAGACGCACCAGCAGCTGCACAGATAGGACTCTTTTACGGCTCGAGCGGTGCCGTAGTTGATTTGGGAATTAGATGGCGTAATTGGCACAGACAAACGAGCCATCGCTACGGAAACGAGTTCCGTCTTTTTGTTGTTTTCAATCAGAAGTATTCAAACACGCATCGACATCTGTTACGTGTGGTTTGGTGAAGCCGGGTTCCTTTTGGTTTAACTGTGGCAAAACTGCTATGCACACCATGCCCGTGGATATTTTTGCACAGGGAAACAAAAACTGCTAGTAAATCTGTTTGGCCTTTACTAAGATACACAGTCAGCTTTTGTTAGATCAAGCCAACCGAGTGACATTTTCCCGTCTAAATTCAGCTACTGTTTCATCTTTTCATATCATGGTAACGCAAGCATTCGTGTTTCAGGAATAAACCACATAGTTTGCACCGTGATACTGTCGTGGAAGGGATTGGATAGTGAGGAATGATAGCCACTGAGATTGAATCACAGTCCTTTTTGTGGCTGCTGGGACACGAGCACCTTTCTCATTCAGCTCTTATCTAAACCAGACCGATTGAGGCCATGTAGCCATAATTCTTTTTGTAAACAAATGAGTGCGCCCTACCCCCCTCCCCTCGCCTTTTCTGTCTGAGATGTTCGCACAAATGCGCCATGAGTGACATTCACCTTGCTGTGTCCTCCCGTTTTATTTTATTTTTTTCCCCTCCCTTGAAGTCTTGACTCCCCATTACTCTGTCTTGTTGTCACATCAGTTTGCCTCTTCCTCACCTGCAATATGATCCACATTAGCATCCACATCAAGCCTGGGAAGCTCCCGCTGTCTGAGCCGACAGGACTGAGAGCAGAGATAAGCTCACTCGGTAATGAGCGATCAGCCTCCGGTGGGCAGGAGAAAGAAAGAAGGGCCCTTCAGAGCTGCGGTATGGAATGGGCAGCAATGCAGGTCACATGCATGTGTTATTGAGAAACTCAGTCTCCGTGACCAGGAATGCAGTTTTTTTTGTCAGCATGTGTGGTGATGCGATGCCTTGTTTATGATATTCATGCTATACTTCACCTCCCATTCGTGCCACTGGTGCCACATCCTCCAACTGCTTTTGTTGTACTTACATCCTTAGAGACTGGCACGGGCTTCACACTCGGCGGCAGAGCATAAAGGAGAGGAAAGCTGGTTACAGTGGAACAAAGGTGCAAACAATAAAGTGTAATGGTTGAACAGAAGTGGGCAAGTTGTATGGAAATGAATGCATGAAAAGCCAGTCCTGCCGACTGAAAGAAACAGCAGGTGGTCCCTAAGGAATGAGAGGATCAACAGATAGCTTCATTCCGCCCACTAAGCCTGACTTTTACACACTTACCAAGCACCAGTCTCCTCCGATTTGCCTGTCTGCTAAAGAGCATGGAATAAAACGATTCACTTTCAAAAGTTTCTTTCTGAACATGCTGCTATTATTGCTCTTGATGCAGTGATTAGAATATATATTGAATTCTAATATCTATTTTGCTGTGGACATTGACAAGAACTATGAGCAGAAAACCCATTTTGCGAGGATTAAACCTGAAGTGGAGGAGTTTTATATGTCAGGGGTGGGCGTGGACTTTGTTCATGAGTGAGGGGAGAGTGACTGACGGGTTGGAGCGGCTGATTTATCCTACCTTCAACCACGGCATCAAGCTCTGGGTAGTGACCCAAAGAATGAGATCAGGGATACGAGTGGTGAAAAGTCTCCTCTGAAGGGTGGCTGGACTTTTTCTTATTCATAGGATGAGGAGTTTGGTTATTTGGGAGGGACTTAGAGTAGAGCCACTACTACTCCACCATATTATGGTGGTTTGGACTTCTGAATAGGATGCCTCCTGGGGGTCTCCTAGGGGAGGTATTCTACCAGGAGTAGACCCTGCGGTAGGTCCAGGACATGCTGGACAGATTATATTTCTAGTTATCTTTCATCTCAATCCTTGGCCCACTGGCATTGTCTGGCTCAGTAGTTACTGTGGTCGGTGGTTCAGTTCCCAGTTTCTTTGGGCAAAATATTGAACCCCAATCCACTAGATTGTGATTGCATGTGTAATAGAAAGCAGCACAGAATACACTGCTGTATGAATGGGTGTAAAGCACTATAATAAGTTCTGGCCCATTTACACTAGTCACCTGTAAAGTAGAAATTCCACTGAAAAAGACTCATAGCTGCTGATGATAGATTTAGTAAGTAAATGTGAGTAAAGCACATCCCATCCCTTTATTCTATGTCCCCTGAAAGGCAGCATGTTAATCCCAGTAAATAAGGGTCAGATCAGTAATGTGTGTCGTGGTTCAGATTGGCTATAGGATGATATCTGCAGTGACTGGGGAGTTGTCCTAAATATATCTGTATTTGACACATGAACTGCATGTGAGAAGGCAGATGTCTGAATCGGTCAGGCAGGACGTTAGACCGGCTTCATCGGTTTGAATAAAGCCCAGCACATCTGACAGAAAATCTCCTGTCGTCTGCTGCACGTCTTTCAGGGCAACTTCGAACAATATCTCAGGCTGTTGTCTGGAGTTCATGTGTGAAAATGGTTTATGATTGCAGGCCAGAAGTGTAAGGTGAAAAAAAATTGCTACTCTCCCAAAAGGGGGAAAAAGGTGCTTTCATCATTTAAAAGGCAGCTTTGCTATCTCGTACACGACAGTAATAATATCTAGGAGACCTTCATGCCTCACGCAGCATCTTCATTTTGTAATCTAACTATGCCCCTGGTGCAAACACTTAACCCCTGTAACCGCACTTAACTCCAACGTTATTACAGCACTGTCTTCAGATAGCATTCCCTCCCGAGTCCCCACTTCTCCGAGCTGCCATGGATATTTTTTTCCAGAGTTATTTTAAGGGTCTCTTCCAGAGGGGTAGCATCCGGTTTCAAGTAAAATAGTAATTGAGTCTCCCTCCCAGTGTTGGCTCGAAGGCTTTGATCTTTCCCGTACTCCAGTGTTAAATGGTTTCCTCCAAATCGCTGTGAACACGCAGCGACTGGCTTCCCTTTTATCAACAGCCCACTAATTGCACCTCTCTGTCAACTACTTTGAAGCCAGTCTGAAAAGAACAAAAAAAAGAGTCGTCCCGCATATATGCACACTCCTCATAAATGCATGTTTTTAGTTGTAAGGATCTTGTTCTATGTTAAAGGCAGAGCTGTGGGATTATTGCATAGAAGAAAAACTTCAAGTTCTTTTGTGAGAAGAAACTGACAACCATGTTAATGCTAGTGTCGTCCCCCCCCCCCCCCCCCCCCCCCCCCTTTCTTATGGGAAAATAATTCTTATCTTTTATCTATATGTGACAGCAATAGGCCAGTGTAATAAGTCTCAAAGGGAGCTTTGAAAGTGGGGGGGACTATGACTCAGCTCCGTTGTAATTAGCAGAATTTGCATGCTGATGCTTATCTCGACAAGAGGAGAAACTGGGGTAGTTTGAAATGTTTTTGTGTCTGGGCTGGTAATTGGCATCTGACTTATCAGAGGAAGATTGGCCACACTTGACCACTCAAAGGAGCCAGATCCAAACACTGTGATCAAGTGAATTGCTGGATGTGACCTCTGGCAGAGTTGTTCAGTGTGCCCTGCACTTTTATCTCTAGCTCTTTGTACCAACCGCTCTACTTAACTGTAGAGTGTGTGGAAATTGTACTGTAAGCAAGCCCCCCCCCCTACACCTCCCAAACACCCCCCCACACCCCTACACACCCCGTCTCCTTCTCTACTTCTTCCTGTTGTGCTCAAGAAAAAATAAGAGCAAATAAATGACAGGAGTCAAGGACGAAATAGGCAAAGACCCAGACTTTGAAATCCAATGCTGATAAATTGCCGGGTGTTTGACTGTGCAAGGCATAGAGGATTATATCGATTTTCTTCTCTGTGTGTATATGTTTGTGTGAGTGAGTGTGATAGCTGAGGAAAGAGAAAAAACAGGCACAAGAGAATATAATATTGTGTTTCATTAAAAAATCTCTAGGATATCTCATTACGGCCACATGATTTTCTTCAGTATGGGGGTTGGTGGGGACAGGGTGGAGCTAGCTGGTGGCAAAATGAATGTGCTTTCCTGTCTCAGATGACTATCTCATGTGTTGCTGCTCAGAACTTGGCCCCAATCTGCCTGGTGTGTCGACTACTTCCTGGCTACGTTTTGCCCAGTGCTTGCTGGTTTTACAGCCTCATCAGATAACTTATCGCCACAAGGCATCTGGAAGACATTTCCACTTTTTTTCTTTCTTCCCCCCCCCTATGTATTATTGTTACTCCAGCTTTATTACTGTACAATGCTATCTCACATGAGATCTTCACAATTCTTTCTTTGTCGCGCTCACAGCAGCACTCGACAATGTTGTCAGATTTTGAGTCACTTGTCTCATGCTACCAGATTATTTGAATGACATCGCGATGTTTTATGGGTCAAAAGACGATATGGATTTCCCCTCCTGTTCGTCTTTTCTGACTACAGTTCAACGGTTCGTACTGATTGGTACTATGTGCTGATTTCTGGTGGTATTTTAAGCGCGTCGTTTGTCTCTGCAGTTGTTAGTTTGTTTGAGAGTGCAATTTAAAGGGCATTTTACTTAAAAAATAGCAGATAATGGCATCTGCTGCCATGGTGAGTTTTTTTTTTCTTTTTTTTTTTCTCTCAAAGCACTTTTTTTTCAGCAGCTAGAAAAGGTTAGTCCAATTCTCAAACGCAAGCATTAAGTGATGGTTGTAACCTTTAGTCCAACTGCTCTGTGGGTGTCCATCTAGCCTGAGAAACATGCTCGTTCTTGCCATTTTGCGTTCCAATCACTTTGCGTGAGGCAAAGTGGGTTTTTTCATCATTGTCTTGCACTATCTCAAGACCAGCTCTCAAAGAATGCCTGTCTGGGCTGCTCTCGTCTCTGTGGGCCAATCCTTCATTGTGAGCCCACGGGGGAGGTTGATAAGCAAGGGAATTTGAGCCTCAATCAGTACTGGTTAATTATCGTTACCAGATGAGGTGAGGGGGTTCCCCATCCAACCAATCCCTCCTGGGTCTCCCTCATCACACTCGGCTGTTGAAAGCTCTGTCCAGCATTTCATTTAAATGTCTTTTTTTCCCTCCTATTTTCAGTATTTGTGTCCAGTTTTACTGAAAGAAATATACCTGCCTCTATCATTTTGCCAAAGAAGAGTTTTATTAATTGTTTAAACCATTAAACCATTTATTTGTACCAGAGTTCATAATACAGTCTACAGCGGTGGATATATAATTCAATAACCAGTAAGTTTAATATAAAATTATGTATGTAATGTAGCCGAATGCACAGTCAAGAACATATTTTGTTTACAGGCATGCCACAGGGATATAAATATGCATATTTTGGAAACACAGGTTCCAAATGTAATTGTTGTAAACATCTATGAAAAATGTATGCTACACTAATGAGTGCAAAGCATGAATTACTGTGCATTTAAGAGATTTTCCCCTGCAGACTATTTCTCCTGATCACCACTTGGCATTTTCATTGAACTGTGACATAAAAGGTGTGTATTTGTAGGACTAATGAGAAAAGAAAAAAAGCCAGATACTGCCTCAAAACCTAATTTCCAGCATTCTCTTTTGATGTTTGGAAAATACACAAACACACTTTTTTTTCTCTCTTTTTTTTTTTTATAGGCCACTGCATGGATACTAAGACGTTTAGGCTTCAGATGTTGGCGCTTACTTTAAATCAAATGCTCCTGCAAACAGCTGCTCTTAAAATGCTTTATTAAATGATGAAAAATCAGTTTCAAATGTTCTAATTCTTTAAATCACTCAGTCCATATAATCTGTGAACCAAAGAGTAATGTTTACCACTGACTTTCAGAATGGTAAATGTTGGTCTAAGCGTCGCTCGATATGGCCTCCTCGTAGCTTGTACATTATCCAGTTTCTTGCTAACACTTGGTGTTGAGCCTGGTTTTAAGGCCTCTCATTAGGCAGTGCATTGAAATAAGGCTCCAAGGTGGTCTTGGACTGAGCTCCTTTGCTACTAAGCAGGAAGTTGGGGTCAGTTGTGCCTGTGTGGGATTAGGTAGTCATTAATCACTGGTATACTATACCCTGACACCATTACATTCAGTACTGTAAAGAGTAAAAAGGTCTGAATAAAAATCCTTCACTTAATGTCTTCACGTTGGCCGTGGCGGTCCACATTTGAAGTTTTGCCGGCGTCTTGCACTCAGACTATTTGCTAATCCTATTAAGCAGTGAATCATTTCACTAAGATCTTTTTTTTCTCTCCACCTGATTAAAAAAGAGACTGACGTTTTTTTTTAGAATACCATTTTCTGGCAGTTTGCAGCGCAACCAGAGCTGATGCCGTTGCGGTGACCCTCCTTCACTGGTGACCCTGTCATGTTGCCTCCGGGCCTCTGGAGCTTTACCATGGCAGCCAGTATACAGGATGATGGAGAACTCTGAGCTGAAGAAATTGGATCCTTTTCTCTTTTAATCTGCCAGTTGAGTTGGTGCCAGCGCAGGACAGCCAGTGTGTGAGCTAGGCACCCCAGTCATTTTGTCCATCCCTGTATGGCTTGGCCTTAACTCCTCATTTCATGAAGTGCTGCGGGGAATGCTTTGAATACCAGAATCAGTGGGTTGTGGTATCCGTGATCAGGCTCATCAGGCATTGTTGAGTGCTTGGGTTGTAACACCAACTCTCTTTTCCTTTAGCTTGACATTGTAAAAGATAGTAGAAGATGGTAAAAGTCATATAGTCAGATTATTTGGGCTAATCTCTAGAAAGCACGAACACAGAGTCTCTACATAAATCTTAATTTCTTTAATTTAATATAAGTAAAGCCCAGCACATTAATTCGAGCGGGAGGCTGTGTTTTCTTAATTTGAAAAGGACACCTTTTCCACTAAATAGATACATGCCTCAAATAAGCTTTTTCTCCATTTCTACATTGCAGACACCTAGTCCCACCACGCTCGATCTTAGGTTCATGGTTATTTCCCAGAGGTCCTCGACGGTGACAGATGGGCTTTAGAGCAAAGTTTTGGGAGAAGGCTGGATGAAAGACTGCACAGAAAGAGACACGGACTCAGGGTGCAAAAATGAAGGAAAAGCACAGGAGAGTGTGGGAGGGAAGAAGAGACAACCATTTCCATTAGTGTCATTTAAGCAGCCTGATGTTCTGCCTGGAAGAACAAACGGTGAAGATATGGAAATAGCACAGAGACAGGAGCCTGAAGTGCTCAGGTAAATTACAAAAGGCCCTCATCCTGTATCTATCTTTACCTGCACTGAAGGCCTCCATTCATCTCCGATGCGCTACTAACGATTTTCCTGGCTTGTTTTCTTACAAAGGGCTTACAGCTCAGAGATCCAGTGACATATTATAAAGATCAGGCCACAGAAGAGCCTCGGTTGTTGAAAACGCGACTGGCTTCCAGAGCGCTCTGTTCTGTCTCAAGAGTGGCTCAATAAGGAAGGCAGTCACTATGACTGCTGTCAGGCGGTGGGTCAATGAGGGAGGAGGCTTCCTGCTGGGCCAAGTGCAGAATAGGAGAGAACAGGGGGTCTTTGTGCAGAGAGCAGACCCTCGCCAACCCACTCTTTACTGCCTTCAGTGGGATTTCTTTTTTTTAACACACCCAATGTTACGAGGCTGACTTTGTAATTTGCCGAAATTGTTAACCGGTATCTGGGGTCAGTGCAGATGACCTCGCACAGTTGATGCAGACACCTTTTTCTACTTTTCTAAACTCTCACGGGAAGAGAGCTAGAAGTTGTTACTAGTTATCACACACACACACACACACCCCTCACCTAGATAGTAATCTCCGTAATGTCTGAAATCGTGCTTTTAACATTGTCAGGACGTGGGGGAAATCCATCACTAGCCCCACATCTCCATTCTGTCTTCCTCATATCCGAGTGGGGGGGAGCACTGCAGCATATCGCAGCACCACCTTAAGCTGGGCTCCCAAACCTTTTATGACTGCGGAGAAAAGTGGATTTGGGACAGAGGTAACAGCCCATGCTTATCAAGCAGACAAGCCCATTTTCTAGCCCCTTGCTCTCCGCTCGACTTATTCTCACTGGTTGCCTGGTGTGGAGGTTTCTATTTATCAAACACAAACGGATGGGGGCCCGAATAGATTAGACTCCTCACACTGTAATGTGGTTTCTGACCCCTCTCTCCTCCTCTAACTCTACAGCTGTGCTGTTAAAAGCCCGCTGTGTTTCAGTGCTATTGTAAGAAACATTTAAAGGTGCACTTTGCATTTCTCTGGGAAACATATAGCCATCATCTGGCTGTGTGAGCGAAAGACAAAAAACAAATGTATACAAGAGACAGAAATTCCTGTCATTGCAAATTTAACTGATCTCCCTTCTTCTCATTATGTTCTGTTTCAGCAGGTTTTGGTTTTTCTGCACTTTGATGTATGAGAACATGAGTTCTGTTGAGTTTTCTGTCAGCGAGCACTTCACAGTGCATCGGCACGCCACTGCTCGTTCTATTTGTGTTCATTACAATTTTTTTTTCCAGGCTTATAACTCGGAACCTTGTTAGCTGCCAAAAGTAAACTTTTTTCCCTCAGCTCTGGCATAAAGGTTGAAGCTTGTCTTTACTCTAAGATACTGATGTTTGTGCATTTTCTTCTGTTTTTTTTAATCACATGTTGCAGATAGAGATCCTTGCTTCCTGCTGAGGTGCTGGCTGCTTGTTAGGGATGGGTATCGAAAACCGGTTCTTGTTGAGAACCGGTTCCCACTGTTTCAATTCCTTGGAATCGTTTGCCACTTTTAAAAACGATTCCCTTATCGATTCCAGTCGCCCCGAATGACGTCATCACGTTGAGTAGCGTCTTTTACCCAGTAGGAAACACGGCGCCTGAGCGGCACAAACGCTCAAAAGTTTGGTTACACTTTATGAGAAAGGATGACAACAGGGCAACGTGCAATACTTGCAAAGTAGAGATTTCATCAAAGGGAGGAAACACTACGAATATGCAAAAGCATTTGCTCACAAAACACGCGATTGCTTTCAACGAATGTCGTGTTTTTGATCCGCTCCGGACTAGCGAAGCTCAACCCAGCAGCAGCGGTAGCATTTCCACGTCCTCTCCCGTTAATACTGCAGGTAACTAATCAATTAGCATTGCATATTATGTTAGCGCGATTTACCTTATTACAAAACCTGCTATTACTGTGCGTTGCATTTAGATAACCATGATGAGAGAGACAGAGTCTGGCTGGCTCAGATGCTGGCAGTTCTCGCTGCAGTCTACCGGTAGCGTCTCCTTTCAGGCCGGGATAGACGAATGTCACCGAGCAGTGTCTAAGTTTGTGGTCAAAGGCTTGCACCCATTTGCCACAGCAGATGCCCCCGATTTCACTTTGGTAAGTGAATGTGTTTAATTGTAGGCAGGACATTACTGGATATTCTTGTGTAATTGCTACAGAATAATTTATGTTAAACTTTGTTATTGCTACAGGAGAATATTTATTTTATTATTTTACATATACATTTTTTTCCTGGGGACCCTGTGACACCCCATTGAAGAGCCGTAGGCTGTGGATCTCTTAAGATCTCACTGTTGGGTTTGTAAGGCCATGTTACTCCTAAATTTCTATCTTGTTCAAAGAGAAGATATAAAACACAGTTCTAAGCTAATCGACTTTAGTATTCTCCTTTTTAAAAAAAAAAGAATCGATAAGAGAATCGATAAGGAATCGAATCGTTAAACAGAATCGAAAATGGAATCGGAATCGTTAAAATCTTATCAATACCCATCCCTACTGCTTGTCCTCTCTTTTTAACAAGGAGCGACAATTCAGGCTAGTGAACCTTTAAATATCGGTCACGGGTGTGGTTTTTCCAGCTTCTCCTTACGTCACTGGAATTGCTTTAGGTTAGCGTTCAGAAGCCTGTTTATTGATACGGGGACTTTGTTGTTATTCCTAAGGGACCCATTAAATTGGTGAAATATGGATTTTGCTCTGTGTGCTTTCATACATTTTCCCTCATTTTCTATAAATAATCTGAGGGAGTTTGAAAGAGATAAATTTGCCTTGAGTTGGTTATTTTTAGTTGCTTTCTAGAGGAGAGAAATTATACGCTGGCTACACTGCGCTTTATGTGAAACTTCTTTTATGATTGTGTTTCTCTACATGCTACAAAGACGGAAACATGAAATATAGTCATCAGTTTGGAATGCTGCTTTCGCCTTTTGTCAAAATATTTGTTCAGTCTGCAGATGAGTCCAGGGTGTTCGGCATTGATTTACACAATCCCACCTTTACGTGAAACGCACGCGTTTGAACTTTGGCCACTAACGTTGGCATCCTTGTTTTGGAATCTGTTTGCAGTTTTATTGGATTTAGTTTTGTTTATATAGCACCAAATGACAAAAATAGTTGCCTCAAGGTGCTTTGTATTATTAGGTAAAGACACTACAATAATAGAATGAAACCCCAACAATCAGACGACTTCAAATGAGCAAGCACTTGGCGATAGATAAGGAACTACTCGCTTCAAACAGGAAGAAACCTTCAGTAGAACCAGGCTCAGGGAGGGGCAGCCATCTGCCAGGAGCGGTTGAAGGTAATGTGAGGGAGTAATTGAGATTAGTAGCAGAAATGGTGTTAATGAGTCAAAGATTCTAACAGAAGATTAGTTAGATGCTGCCAAAAAGCCGATTGCCTGCCATCAAACTCCTTACACCCCTGGTTCATCCCAGTGCACAGACGTTGGTTGTTGTGTCTGCAGCTGAATGCAGATGGTTTGCCATTTTCTCAAAAGTAGAGCCGAAGCTAAGCCCTCCCCTACTGTTTCTGCGATTGGGATGAAAAGCTGCTAAAGCCAGCTGCTTTGACTCTGATAGGATGCTTGTAGGACCTTCAAGCCCATTCAGTTTTTTCCCTCAGATAGAGAGCAGCTGAAGATGGTCTTTTGACTGGAGGGGAGCCAAACCTGGGCACAGACGAGCTGCCCAGCCCCACACACCCAACTGTTCCAGCAGTGTAATGCAGAGATGATTAAGCATGTCATGGTGCTTTTGGTCCGCTGGAGTGACGAATTCCTCCCTCAAGTCTCTCTCCATCTGTCCTATACACCATGAGTCAAACACATTTGCTAGTGTTGTCACATTCTGCCCAATATGTAAGCAGGCTCGCTGTGAATTTATTGATTTCCTGAAATTAGCTACTTGCTTCAGTCTAATTAGAAGCCACTCACTTGCCTCCTAAGAGCTGCAGTTAGAAATGTTTTGGGCTAGTTTAGAACATTGTATATTTTATTCATTACTGCTGTTTATTCACTTGAATTTCACTTCCACTTCTGCCTGGAGGGATTTTCAAAATGTTTTGAGCTCTTGCGCACTCTGTGCATTACCCAGCCTAATAAAGTTTTCTTTGCTTGAATTAACTCCGCAACTGCAGTGAAATGGCGCCAGAGCAGTCATAGGAGGATATCTGTAAAGTAACTGCTAACACAGATCTTTCTAAAGGGACTGTGCTCGTATATCAGGCCTCAATTCAGTTGTTCAAGGTCCCTGCTGTACACTGAGACAGAATGCAGGCACACTTCCTCTTCAGTATTCTGGTCCACTCATCAGTGAATTAGTGTGGGGTCTGACTGCTCAGTTTAGTGGGAAAACGGCTTACATTTATTTGCATCTGTTTCTATTTAGTTCAGTCACTTTCCAACAGTATTTTCTCTGTAATTGTTTGTGCTTTCAAGACAACTAAGTGCACAGAGGGCAAGCATTCATATTGCCACCATAATGGACCATGCATTATATTACTTCAATCTTGGATCTCTCGCTAGGGCGCCACAAGGTAGAGAAATTATCTTCTAGTAGTTAAATAGCTGAACTATTGGCACAGGATCCCTCGTTCGCTCTCACACTACTCTCTCATTTTCTGTCTTCATCTCTTTTTATCGCATTCTGCTCTCCCCTCTCCCCCGGAGACATGCCATTTCCTTGGAAGAGAGCAGGCATATTTTAAACTGCATTTAACACTCAGCCACTTATTTCACTCCATTCGTTGAATTATTAAAATACCTTCATACCCCTTTAATTATTTTTCAAGCTCTGCCCCATCCCTGCAGAACTGATAATTGGTGTTATTTATCTAAACAATACCACAGTGTGACTCTTACAGTGGGAGTGCTTGAATAATGGATGAGGTGAATGCAAAGCAATTTTACTTACTCTCACTTTGGCACTGTTCATGTCAATGTGATGTTACCATTTCTGCTCGAGGAAAGGAAATGACAGCCGCGTTCCTGCGTGTTTACTCCTTCCCCGCACGCTGTACTTATGATAACGCAAGACGTGATATTAACTTGCCAGGGAGGCTAGACTTGGTTAAATTTGTCAGTTCCTCTTGCCCAATTCCAGCGAGGCTTGTGGTTTCATAATAAAAAGCCTCTTTGAGGCTCTGGAATAAGGCCGAGGCACTTTGGCTGAAAGATAGAATGAACAAAAAGATGTTTTGGTTCGGGAACACTTCATTCAGTGTTTGGGGCACTTGGAGTCCTGCAGTGTTCTGTCATTTTTAGAGTGAGCATTGAAACACGCCATTGATGTCAGCGACTTCTTAGGATATGCTGTGACCGAACTGAAAAAGCAGATAGTAGTGTTGTGCAATTTAGAGTGATTGCAAGCATTTCGCACCTTTCATCAACCCTCTGCTGCAGCCTAACCGCAAGCATGTTTCTTTACTGATCTTTGATAGTAGTTACACTCGATTACTGATTAGTAATCCGATAAAGAAGCTGAAGCTTACGGAAAGAAGATCCATGCTGGAATCAGTGAAATCAAAACGGATACACTGGTATGATCTGACCGTGTTAAATTGTGATTGGTTTTTACCACCTGCTACATACAGGTGCTTTATTTTGAAGAGACTGGACTTTCAGAATAAAATTCTTAGAGTAACTTGTATAGAAATATCAGCACTGTTCACATTTCAACTAACAAGAAGTGTGAATAGCTGTGGCGTAGTTTGGTGGATAAAGAATGGAGGCGACCTGGCAACCAGCCAGAAGAAGCATCAGTGTTATATCAGTGTTATATATATTACCACTTCCTGCAGGAACTTTCAGAATAAAATCAATGTAAAAACGAGAAATAGAGCACTAACTCAAATTGTCAGACTTTTTAATCCACTGTATACACAGCTAATCAGGTGTTTAGAATGATAGAGAATGATCATCTGGGGAAACTTGAGCAATGCATCCTTGATAATGAATCTGCCCCCATAATTGTGGTGTGATCTTCAAGCCACATCGCCCACTGATAAGCTGCTGGAGAGCAGCAAGAATTTCGCTAATTTTCATTAGCGCTCAGAGAAAAGTGGACCTGACGTAACTTTCTGTGTTGACATCTCACTTCTCCCCTCTGTTGCTCCTCAGCTTCAGCAGTGCAGCCCTTCAGCCCCTTCTGGTTCACCGTGGAGCCCCAGGACACGCTGGCCATCCGGGGGAACTCCGCTTTCCTCAACTGTTCTGCACACAGCGACGCAGCCACGCCGGCACACATCGAATGGAAGAAAGACGGCACCTTCATGAGCCTGGTTTCAGACGAGAGGAGAAAAATACTGCCCGACGGCACGCTGTTCTTCAGCCATGTGGTCCACTCTAAACATAACAAGCCAGACGAAGGAACCTATCAGTGTGTTGCCACCATTGAGAACCTGGGATCCATTTCCAGCCGCACGGCACGCCTCTCTGTAGCAGGTAAGGACTGCGAGATTAATCAGCATAGCCAGCATGTGATACAGTCCAAACTCAACTCTGGTTTATGCTTTCAAATGTGTTGTAGTTACTGTTGAGCTGTTGATCACTCAAAAGCCACTGTGAGATTATGGATGGAGCCGAAAAGCATTGACTAGACTACGTGTTTACCAGCAAGTGCTTTATAGACCTGCTGAACTCCCAACACGTGTTTGCACTTGTGCTGGCTGTCACATCAGAGTGAGTGTGCACATTCAAAAGCTGATTGACAAATGAGGCGATAAGGTTTAGATAATCCCAGCTTTAACTTTTTGTCAGGGCTAATGAGACGTCATAAGAAACAAAAGCTGTTTGTGCAGTGACTTAAAACCTGTCAGTCTTTGCTATGCTCCCCCCTTCACCACTGCATGCTATATGTGCACAGACATGTGGCGTCCGTATACATGAAAGGGTTTTGTGGTTTATTTTTCTTATTCTGTTGGGGGTTTTTTGTCCTTCAGGTGCTCGGCCATTTGTGCTTTCTTTTCTTTAAATTTCTTCACCTCGCCGGAGCCTGAATGCATTTGGATAAATGCTTGTAAAAAGGGTCTTTTTTTCATTACTCGCTGTACAGTGTGACCTTGTTCAGCTCGGGAACAGCAAGTGACGTGGGATTATTAGGTGTTTTGAGTCAAGTCATGCCCCAAAATTCAATTTGCAGTTGCAGGAGCCACAGAATGCATTTACTGTGTGCTTTCTGCTCAGCCGTGCTCCGCCACATTTTAAAGACACTCGACAGAGACCTCTTGTTGACAATGGTATAGCGAGCCTCTCAGACAGCGAGCGCCTGTGTAAAGTTACTGTCCGCCTGCCGTTCTGTTACTTTTCATTGGTTTTTGAATTGCAAAGTAATGAAGCAGTATGTTAGCATTGCAGAGATCGAAAAGATTTTTTTTCTCCTTCACTCAAAAAGCTCGCGGTCTAACTGTGTGTGAGACGAGATCTCGCAGATACGACTTCCCTTGGGAAAAGGATATAATACTATTAGAGTGCAGCAGGGTTTAAAATAAAACATCGGATGGTCAAATAAAAGATATCAGCATTAAAATGATTCTGTGGAGTTTCCTTGTGAACAGACAAATTAGATCTATATTTATTTTCATGAAGACAAATGTGCTGAATGCACTTTGTCCTCCAATTTCATCTACACTGTGTGCACATTTACTAGGATACAGTCTTTGCTGGCACATTACAGTGTTTCCACGCGAATTATCACCCGTCCCTGTTGCATGCACGCCCGTCTTTGTGTTTTGAAAACAGGGATTTGTGCTACTATAAGTCAAAAACTCCACGGGGTAGCTTTAACTATGCAATGTTTGGCATCAGTGGCACAGATTTGATTAAACTTTGGAAGATGACATATTTACAGAAATGTCATTTTAATTGGAATCATTTTTACAGCTGCCATTTACTTCTACTCCAGCAGCGACAGGGGTGGGAGACAGGTGCTCCTGGAGTACAAATAATATCTCCCCCTGCGCTCGCCTATAATGCAAAAGGGACGTGTTTAGTTCTTGTTCCAAGATGTGTTTCCGCTTTGAGACAGCATCACAGCCAGTGGGATCTGTCTGGGTCAAACATGATGGGATGTTAGATTCAATCAATTTCTATTTGACGAGAGTAGCAGGTGAAATCTGTCAGCTTTTATAGGCCCACGTGCACATGCGTGCTCTGGGGCTCGCTGCTCACATGGTAATTTATAGACTTAAAAGCTTCAGCCACTGTGCATGTGCATATAAACACAGACGCATTTATGGTCGCGCTTACATAAGCCCATACTACGCACACTGCTGTATCTCCAGCTGTCTGGCAGGTGGCCAATAAAAAGGTTAATTGCAGTGTAGGGAGAGCAGGCCATTAGGCCGCCATCAGACCCTGGAACGATGGCGCAGGCAGGGGTGGAGTGGGCGTGACCTCTCCGATGTAATGACGGAATGAGTCACGGATGGCTGGCGTGGCAGGGAGCATATCTGACAAATACCGGGGTAATATCTGGGATTGATTGCAAGGGGACGTGCTGCTCATTCTTCTCGAGCAAACGCGTCTACTTCCACACAGCGACGCAATCACGACAGCGCCGCGCTCTCCCGCTTTACCTCTTTGCCCTGATGGGCTCCGCTACCTGACTTTTTTCAGTTCTGTTTGTTTATATGCACAAAGTGAAGGTGGAAACAGTATTTAGATTCAGTGAAAGACAAAACACGGTTAGAAGAACACACGGGAATGTAACCAATCTGAAGGAAATCACTGTTTAAAATGCAGTGAAGTAATTCAGACTGTTTCGTATCATTCAGCTGACGTGGGAATTATTTAAAAATGACTGTATGTAAAGAAATAAAACAATTAAAAGTCCTGTTTCATATATTTATATAGAGAGATGTTTAAAGGATTTTTTTCAGTTTCAACATTTGTTATTTTTCATAGCCTAGCTCTGAGCTCTCATTCATGTACACACGGTAAGATCTCTCTGCCTTGTGTTCCCTCTTTGCTCTCGCTTTGTCATCCAGTCTGTCTGTGTGTGTTTTAGCCTCTGTGTGTGCACAGTCAGATAGTGTGGAAACACAAGCAGGGCTCAGATGAAAGAGAAGGGGAATGTGGCCTAGTGGGGCGCAATCTTATGCATTCAGTTTGAGTCTATGCGAGAGAGAAAAGGAGGGGGGGGGAGTGAGAGAAATTATAGGGCAGAGAAGGAGTGAGCGGTATACAGCAGTGTTAGCCAGGACACAGAGCGAGACGCGCGTAATGAGAAATCCCATCTTAACTGTCTGCTGTTCTCCCACGCAGCCGTCTCTCCTCCCACCGGCACGCTTTGAACTCAGCCCTCTTTAAGAATCGCTTGAGGTGAGCCCCACCTCACTGCCGCTTAACAGGGAAACCCCCAAATGAGAAAATGGAGAATTTATTTTGCCCTCTCACTGTCTTGGAGCCTATTTGGTTTGTTTTTCCTATCTGACGTCTGTGTATGTACATGAGGCAGCCAAATCAAGTGCTTCACCTCTGTTCTGCTGTGCACTCTCTCTCTTTCTGTCACCTATAGGTTACTCCGGCATATAAAGATGGCAAAAGCCACTTATTGCTTTGCTTTGATATCATGCTTCACTGAAATCTCATTTTTCCCCTCCCCACAGTGGCAGAAATTATAAACTGAACACCGGCACCCTTCACGTGTCACTATTTAATAGTACTCATCCTTTGATAGAGTCGGACGCCTTTTGAAGGATTTAGGAGTGTCGGCAGATTCTTTAATCCCCTTTTTTTGATGTATTTTAATCTGTTTTTTGACGAGGGGGGTAGGGGAGGGGGTGCGTCACACCCCCGGAGAAATGACGGCTTGAAAATGTGGAAAAGGATGATTGCATCACCGTTGCAGGGGGAGCGCTTTGTGCTGTTGTCGGAGGCACTTTGTTGTACTTGCAGTTAAGTTGACATCTTTACATATTGTGAATAATCACAAGTCAGCTGTGTTTTCACAACATAAAATGGATGTCAGCCAAACACGGATCAAGACGTTCAATTGGGATGAAACATAATAGGGCACTGAGGTTGCCATGGTTCGCAAGATTTCCTTTGAATGACTCTTTTGTGTGTAGTACATTTTCTTCGTTCAGTGGCTCGGGTAAATAAAATGGTAAAAGGTTGCAAGGGAATGAATGGATACATGGCTTTATATGCCCGCTTTGAAAAGGATTTTATCTGAGTTGAGTGATTTTGTTTTGTTTCTGTTTTTTTATAAGCGGCATATCATTACTTTTCACTTAAGGACAGGCAGACATTTTTTTTTTAGCCTTTTAAGGCGCGATTGCGTCAAGTTTTGACAAACTCGCACATTCACCAGGTGGCTCGAGTAATATGCTTTGGCAGCTCGGTTTAATCTTTGTTAAAACTACCTCGGTGCATTCAGCTCATCACATACAGCCTTTCCTCCAGCCATGACAGGGACCGCTGCAGTTCAAGTTTCTGTTGAAATATTAAACTCAACACGGATTGTATTTATAAAATGTTCGTCAGAGATGGACGTGGCTGCTTTAAGGCAAGAGTACCTAGAAATACATGTATCAGGATGGTTTTATTGGCCTCTTAAAGCTTAAGAATGACCATTTTTAGGTTTACATGCAGCTTGGATACATACCCATCTGCACTCACCTGATTTCTGGAACACTGTATAAATGATTTCTACTTTCTATGTGTTTTATTTTGCTGTGAAAGCTACTTTTGGCTGGTCCCTTATTCACAAGTTGGTCACCACAGTGGGCGGCTCTGCATGTTTGATTTAGCAGATTTCTTTAGGTAACTCCGGCTGCCTCTGGGACTCAACCACAAAGGGATTTGTCTTTCCTCCGGGGGATCAGACTTACTTGTGCTCTCTGCTTGTTAGGTGAATGTATAAACCACTACGCTATAATTGTGTTCATTCTGTGAAACATTAATTATACTTAATGTGAGAATTAAAAAAGATATTTTCTTACCAATTGTGTGTCTCTGTTGGCTAAAGTCTAATTAGGTCACTGGAGAGCATGCGAGTCCTCCTTAGATATTCTGAACTTTGTTTTCTCCCCTTTTTAGGATCAATATATAAACCCCTCACCCTGTTTATAATAAACACACAAAGCAAATAAAATCAAGGACAAACAAACACCGGTCTTTTCCCTGCTATGTGCGCCGATACAGCCCAATCAGCTCACGTCTAACCACTCACGCCCACGAGCTTCTCAGCTGTTCGCTGAGGGTTATGTGTTCACTTCATTCATTCATCCTCTACTTCCCTTTCTTTCCTTTACCTCTCTCACCTTTGTCTTGCTTTCTTTGTCAGTTCTCTGAGTCACTAAATCACCCTCCCGTCCTTTCTTTTTACTCCCTTTACTACCCCTCACAGTCTTCCATTTTCTCTTTATTATCCTTTCAGTCCTCCACCTTTCAACTGCTTCTACACACTCACCGGTATTCACAGGCTCTAGCACTCACCCATTTTGCAGGCCCACAGTGGCCACGGCAGTTACATAGCTCCATCTAAAATATAGAATAATAAATCTCCAAAACAAAAAATCTCAGAGGAGCTCCAAAAAAGAAACAAACCATCCACATCTGTTTTTCCTCGTGAATTTTTTATTGTTTTTGAGAGTGTCTACATTGCAAATCTTGAGTATGTCAACACTAAAATGAATTTTTTAAAAAAATACTGAGTTGGAATTCAAAGACACCAATGCCTGAAAGCAGTTGGTTCAGTCCCACCAATTAAATTCCTGCAGTCTCTACGTATTGCATATATTAAATGATTGTGGACTGATATGAATCAAAACTTGACTGGTTGACAGAGACGTGCAACCCCAGGGTGGTGATTTTTACTCATGTCCTGTTTACACTTGACACCTACAACAGTTGCAGATGGATCCAGGCTTTAATCTGCACCCTGCAGTCAATTTGTTGTGATTTGGAGCGACTGTTTTTAAAAATTCATGTCTCTTCAAACGCAGTTAAGTGCTGCGTAGGAATAATATTACCTCAAATATGCAGTAGTGTATTTTAAATTTCTATATAGCTTGTCAGGCATTACAGTTACCTTTGATCTGCATGCTGACAGATGTCTTCACAGGCATGAGCTTGCTCACTGCAAGAACCATAAGCAGGCTAACAAGTCCCTGTCCTCAGATGAATGAATCATTACCCCACACGTTTTCAGATGCATGACAAGCGAAACAACTGTAATGCACAGTTTGCGTGACTGTGGAAAGCGGGATAAGATCGACTTGGCTTTCCTTTATAATTTTGGCATTCCAGTGTAAGCCGATAAAGTTGGATGACCATCCAGACACCCATCTTCATTCGCTTATCCAATTCAGGGTTGCCATTGGGCTGGAGACTATCCCAGCAACCTCTGTGTGAGAGGCAGGGTACGCCCTGGGTGGGTCGCCAGTCTGTCGAGTTGTAAATTTGATTGATGGAATTTTGTTCTTCTTTTGGATGGACAGAAGAATCCAAAAATCCAAGCATAGATTCTGGTTGCTCCCAATGCAAAAAGGCGTTTCCCACTGATACCCAATTATGTGCCTCTTTCCTGCTGAGTTGAGGGTTGTTGCAGTGATGAATTGTTCTGTCCCGGAAGCAGTGTCAGGATCACAGTGGATTCCATTACCCTGATTTTCATCTCTCTCTGGCACATGTCAGGAAGGAGTGAAGTCAGCTCGAGATAAAGGCGAAGAAAGAGACACTTAGGCGCTTTCATCATATGTTAAGATGAAATTGAAAACATGTAGCTATCTTTGGGACAAAAGTCATGAAATTTGGAAATACAAAGACAATAAAAAACAAAACAGAAATTGGTATATGAGTAGTTGGATCTAACTGTAAAGATGAGACTAAACAGGACAAAGAGAAAGAGGACGGAGAAACTCGGCAGCTGAGAAAATATGATGCATGATGTAGGATATCTTGGTTGAGGATGGAGCTTTTGGGAAAGATCTTTTTTTTTGCTCTCTAGAGGCTGGCAGTGGGAGAAAAGTGTCGGCGGGGAGTCTGTTGGGCTGGAGGTAGATGACAGCCTCCATTTTACGTGTATTCACTGACTGATTAGGTCCTCTGGGTAGGTGGAGAGGCTGATGGAGACAGCCCTATCTCTACTCTCCAGACACCGCAGTGTCTAGTGTGTGGTTTTGTGTGTGTGCATAGAAATTTACACCTACGCACTTAATTGTCTTTATGCTTTCAGAATTTTTCCAGTTGAACACCGGTGCAACAGAAGTTTGTTGCTACACACGTTAGCTGCTTCAACACAGGCTTGTTTCAAGCTTTTTCTGTTTTTGCAACGACTTAATCTTGCTCCTATAAATTGTCTCCCAAAAAAGTCCTCATCACACAAGTCACTGCTAAATCAAGTTTTTTGTATAAAGAGTTTTTTGTGTTTGTTTCTTTGAAGAGGATCGTCTTCTCAGTCACATATGCTGCTCAAATGTTAGATTAAATATGGCATAAAATTGTAATTGTAAAGGTAATAGCTGTAAGTCAGAAGCTCAGGCTTCACAATGTTCGCTTTCCCACATTTTTGTATCCTCAGGCACACAGCTCTCTCTGTGAGCATGTAAGCCCGCCCACCTGCACTTCCAACCTCCTGTTACAGAGGGGCAGCCAATCAAAAGAAAACTCAAAGAAGCGTGGCCTTAAAGGAGGGAACTCTAAAACAGATTGATTCAAACAGAGGATGGACTCAGGAGTTATGTTATATAAGACGAATGGACTGTGATTTCTGAGAGATTTTATAATCTCCCTTTCTACATGAAACGATGATGTGCTATGATCCTGTCCCATTATCTTTATTTCCTTTTGAGTTCATCACCTTAAACACCACAAATACTCAGTGTTCGCTGGATGTGCACAACCAGCAACTGGGCAATTAAAAATTACTGGCACTGTTTTTACTTCGGATTCTATTTCTCATGTAACCCTGTCCATTTATCTGGGCTTGGGACCGGCACTGGGAGGAGACTAGCTTGCACCTGCCTGAGGCTGTGGTCTGTGACTCCTCCCCGTCTTGAACCCAGGATCATTCCTGTGTACTGTGACTGTAGGGTGAGCACTAGACCATAAAAATTAAATGTTTAAGTATGAGTTAGAGCTCAAATATGACCATTTATACTAGTTACTGGTTGACTTTTTTTCTTTCTAAACCCCATATAAGACCTGGCGCTGCAGACTTACTTGTGGGTACATGGATATATAGAGAAAACACACCAACTCCTCTGTGAAATAAATTCCACAACAGTGCTAAAAGTAGCACAAACATACCCTCAGAGATAATTTCGGTGTCTGTGCCAGATTATACCCTACTACACGGAGAGTGTTTGAAAAAACAAAATACCTGGGGACATTTTCTTCGCTACAATGAAGCCGCAGTTAGAATTTCAAATTAAAGTGAAGTGTCCAATTGAGCTGAGAACATTTCCAGCCTGTTTCTACACTACGCTGGTACAATTACGATGTTCTAATGACAGTGATAATTGACTGCTGCCGTCAGCGGGTGAAGATAAACTCTTAATGACTTCCCAAACTCGCTCTCTTCTCCTCTGTGTTTTTCGGGGCCTCTGCTCCCCACCGTGCACCTCGACTCCCCTGCCAGCTGAACTTCAATTCACAACTGTACATAGTGCATCTCCCAGTATGTGGGAGGCATCTGCACATCAGTGAAGAAACTTCACTGCTCAAGGCTTTCCACACAACCTTAGAGATTTCCCTTAAATGTTCTCATTTTGTCTTTGGACCCAAAGGATAAAATCCCAGCATTGGTTACAATTTGGCTGGTTGCACATCATGTTAATCAGCTTGAGTGTTTTTGTCTTTTATAGACATCTTGCTACCATCTGCCCTAATATATCTACTAGTACTTGAACAGCATCATTTCAGGATCTCATGCAATTTTGAATTGGGCATCAGCGGCTATAGTTGTATGTGGGATTTCCTTGAAATGTGTTAGCACCCTCGTAGGATGAATTTAACACATTTACCACATTTCACTAAAGCGATACACTAAATAAGACTATTCAAAATCTGAATTTGTCACATTAAAAGGAACATCACAGGATATGCTTTTACACCAAAAAGCATATTGGATAAACAACCAGAAATTAACATTAATGCTGCAAGATGTTGGGGAGATAAGTGAATTTAAAATATCAAAATTGAGCTGTGGTGTCTGGCACCAAAATGTTAACAGCAGATCCTAAAATCCCTGTAAGTTGTGAGGTGGGACCTCTGTGGATCTCACAGATGCTGGATTGTATTGAGATCTGGGGAATCCAGAGGCCAGGTCAACACCTCAAACTCGTTTTGCACCTGAATCCTATTGCTTTGTGTCAATGTTTCCATAAAAGGGTGCAGGTAACTCAACAGACCAGGCCACTTTCGTTGATCCGTGGTCCAGTTCTGATGCTCACGTGTGCATTGTGGGTGTTTTTAGCAGTGGACAGGGGTCAGCATGGACACTCTAACTAGTCTGCAGCTATGCAGGCACATACACCACAAACTACGATGCATTGTATATTCTGACACCTTTCTTTCAGAAATAGCATTACATTTTTGGGCTATTTGA